>NW_008340206.1:3561886-3574620 GCF_000622305.1 Nannospalax galili | reverse complement strand
GCACACACCTTTAGTCCCAGCACTTGGGAGGCAGAGGCAGGCAGATTTCTGTGAGTGCAAGGACAGCCTGGCCTACATAGTAAGTTCCAGGAAGCTCGGGCTACAGGGAGACCCTGTCTCAAAAAGACCCCCAAACCCCCCCAAACACCCCACATTTATTTGCATGTATGCGCTTGCATGTGTACATGCTATGACACACATGTAGCAGTCAGAGGACAATTTCGGGGAATGTTTTCTCCTTCTACCGTGTGTGGGTGTCCGGAATCAATTCATCAGACTTGGCAGCAAGTGCCTCAACCCACTGAGCCCTCTCACTGGCTCCTTTATTCCTTTCTTGAGAGAGTCTTACTTTGGGTCACCCCTCTTTTTTCTGTCTCTTAATGTCGCCCCTCTGCAGAGCTTCCCTCATTAGATGTCCCACTGCCTGCTGCCTCACCTCTCATTTGAATGCCTTTTGTGACTCACCGTCTCTATCCCTTGTCAGAGGCATCCTCGTCACTGAATCCCGTGTGGTAGCAACTCCCCCTTGGACTCTCAAAGCTTCATGACAACTTGTGTGACGTTTAGAATGTCCTGCAGATTATGCATTTCTTCAAATGTGACGTCACTGGTCTGAAAAGGGAGGATCCGAACCAGAACTTCAGAATGGATGCAGAGTTGTCCCCCGTGAGGGTTCCGCTATTAAGGCGGTGCCTGATGATTGTGGTGGGTAGACTAGATGGGGATTGCATCACCTGCGGGGTTGTTTGCTTAGGCAGGAGAGACAACTGGGGTTAGGAAGGGGGACCAGAAGTTTATTAAGTACACAGAAAGCCAGTAAAGTACTGAGAATTTGGGTTGTTGAGGTTATTTGACTTATTTTATTCTTAGACCAGAAAGGTTTGCTGCCATTTGGGTTTGATCTCATTTAGCTGGGGGTCTACTGGAGGCAATGATTGGACCTTATTTCTCAGTTCATTGATAGCAATTTCAGGCCATGCTAGACCAAGGAAGGAAGGTATTAGGCAAGTGGAACTTTAGAGAACAATTAAACCAGGCAATTTAAGCTTGCAACTGAAATGAATTGTAGAGCATTTGTTATTCCGTGCAGTTCCACTCCTTAACTGATGTATAGCATCTCACTTTACAGATATGTGAATATTCTCTTACAGTGGGAGTCCCAGAGGACCTATTTCTTTATGCTTTTTTGTTTAATTCCAGAGCTTACATGCTTCTCTTAGAGACCTTCTATCACACACACACACACACACACACACACACACACACACATTTTGTGGGTGGTACATACATTTTGTCAGTTATATCATCTAAAAGATGTGAATGACTTAAATGGACATTATTTCAATAGCAATATCAACCCAACTGTAATTACTTTAGTCACTATAAAGGAAATGTAACACGTGGAAGTCTGGAAGTGTTAGCCAGTGTGTTTCAAAGTTGTGCATTTTCCTTGCACTTCAGGGAAGGAAGATCGTAGAAAGAATGGTAGGAGGAAACAGAAAAAAGCCATTTTTACTCGAGTTTTACAATGCAGTTTTGAAACTTGGGGCAGGGTGTGAAAGGCCAAGCCCATATTTGCCTGGCTCTTAGGGGGAGCATCTTAGCGGGACTATAGGGAAAATGCAGGTTCAAGGCTGAGATGAGGAGAATGGACAGTGGCTATGGAAGAAGCACTGCGGTCAGCCTCACTAGATGATGCAGCCTGGAAGGATAGTCATGTCTAGGACTCAGTGATGAGTGGCAGGTCAGGCATGGCCCTGTGGATGGAGTGACACCTCAGATGCCTTAGTGCCATAATCTCTTCTGACTCCCAAACTTGCACAAGACAGAACTCAGCAAAGAGGGAAATGGTTTTTTTTCTGGACTCCTTTTAATTTTTTAAAAATTGAATTTTTGCAATTTTCATACAACATAGTTTGATGGCATTTAGAGCCCCTCCCCCACCCACACCTCCCCTATTTCCCCTGCCCAGTTTAATGCCCTCGATTATGTGTGCAATAAGGCCTATAGAGTCTAAATTTGTGTTCCCAAATGTCCTTCAGTGTGGGCCTATCCACTGGAGCCTGGTTAACCTACCAAGAGTTCCATGCTTGAAAGAGATGGTCTCTGCCCCTCCCAGCGGCCATCTGTTCACACAATTGCCTTAGGTAGGATTGAAGCTTCTTACCCACTTCAAAGAGGGAAATCTTAAATTGACTAAATTTTCTCAGAATGGAGTAAGGTGGCATGTTTATCCCTGACTAAGGAGTCAAGAGAGACATGCCTGAATCTATTCTCCCCACTGTTGCTTTAGGAAAAGGCACTGAAGTGACTATCAAGGGAGTGGGCTGTTTTCCAGTTCCAACGGAACACTGGAAAGCAAGTCAGGGGCTTAAAGGTGTAGGCCTCTTCACTGTCTGACCTTGGGCACGTACTTGCCCCGCTGAGCTGCTTCTCTGTCTTCATCTGTGAGACCAGACAGGGCCTTCTTAACCTAGTGATCAAAGTGCCTGGGCCTGCTGAGGACCTTTCCTAAGACTCCTTGAATAGACATTTGAACTGATCATTGTTGTATGATAATTAAGACATCTTTGTGCATACATACTAGTATTATGTTCAATAAAATATGATTAATTCATTTAAAGGCACCACTGCATTTATATTCTATCTTGTAACTGCTTATCTTTTCAACTGATACAAAATTGCAACTATTATTCATATATTCTCTAAGAGTCCTTTGAGTTTAAATTTTAGAAATATTTATTTGGGACTAATGGCTCTCTCAAGAGTCAGCTCAATTGCCATTGGCTACAATCAGAAAATGGGCTGTATGTTAAGTAGGGATCAAATTACAGAATTGTTATAGAAATGATTGATTCTCATACTCAAGCAGATAGTTGAGCTAATTCATTTATCTTAGAAACATAAGGAATTAATAATAGGAATTTTTCAATAATAGAGGTACTTTTTTTTTTTTTTTGCTGGCCTGGAACTCACTATGTAGACCAGGCTGGCCTTGAACTCACAGAGATCTGCCTGCCTCTGCCTCCCGAGTGCTGGGATTAAAGGCATATGCCACCACACCTGGCTCTAATAGAGATACTTTAATCACTGCATGCAAATAATCTCTTTTTCTTTTTAAAAGTATTATTTTTATTTTATGTGTGTGAGTGTATTGACTACATGTGTGTAAGTGCACCCATGTCCTGCAGTACCCACGGAGGTCAGAAAAGGGCATTGGTTCTCCTGAAACTGGAGTCAGGGATGGTTGTGAACCTTCGTGTGGGTGCTGGGAATTGAACCTGGGTCCTCTTCAAGAGCAGCCAGTGCTCTTAAACACTGAACCACCTCTCCAGTTCCTCTTTTTCTTTTATTAAAAAATTTAAAATTTATTTTTATTTTATGTGTATGAGTGTTATGCCTCATGTATATAAGTGCACCTGTGTCGTGCAGTGCCAGCAGAGGCCAGAAGGGGGTTCCTAACCACTGAGCCATCTCTCCAGTCCCGAATCTCTCTTTTCTAGCACTGAAAATTACCCTCTTTCTTTGGAAGGTTTTATTTTTAAAAGATTTATTTTAGTATTTGAGGTTTGTTTTTTTTTTTAAGGACATGTACCGTGTGTGTGTGTGTGTGTGTGTGTGTGTTGCACATGTATATATGATACACGTGGGTGCCAGTGGAGGTCAGAAGAGGGTGTCAGATTCCCTGGAGCTGGAGTTACAGGCAGTTTGTGAACCACCCACATGGGTGCTGAGAACCAAACTTGGGTCCTCTGCAAGAACAGAGGAACATTCTTAACCCCTGAGCCATTTCTCCAGCCCCAGGAAGGTGTTTCTATGTAAAACTCTATATTTAAAACTTGTTCTTGCCTGGTGTGGTGACGCTCACCTTTAATCCCAGCACTTATGAGTCAAGAGCTGCGAGATTCAAGCCAGCTGGGGCTACATAGAGAGACCCTGTCTCTAGAATAAACAGAAAGACCCTAAAAAAAAAAAAAAAAAAAAAAAAAAAGAAATAAAATACAACAACAAAAAACCCCAAACTGAACAAACACAAACCCAACGAATATTATCCCCAAACTTGTTCTTTCTGCCAACTAGCGAAGTGCCTTTTCCTGAGTTACCTAACCTTGAGCTGGAGTTCTCCTTTTAAGAATGAAGCTAAAACTATTTCTTTCAGGGGGGTACTGTGAAGATAAAGCAGAAGCCTACAATCTTGTCTGGCAGAAGGAAAGCCCTCAAAAAAAAAATCTAAGTCCTTCTAGAAAGCTTGTTTAAGGCAAAGGTGTTAAAAAGCCAAAATAAATTACGACTTGGCTTAAAAATAAAACATACAATTTAAACACTGAGCTAGTGCCAGCTGGCGTCCCGCGCTCATGTGCCACCTTGAGCCAGTCTGGGCTGCGCATTCAACCCATAAAAGAGCCATGCCTTTCGGCCACCTGCAAGGAAGTTCCACACTGGGTCCTCTCTCTGCGGAGCTCGAAGAGCTTTCACATGTTTCTGCCTGACTTCTTTCTTTCTGAACAAGTTCTGTGGGTTTGGTTCAGGCCCCTTCAGAGGGGCCAACTGTGGGAATCCCCGAGGAGGTGCTTCTGTTGTGAGATCATGTAGCAGAACCTGGTGGAGAGTGTGTGCATTCAAAATAATTTATTTTGGGCGCATTCTCACTTTGGTGAGGAGGCACAGATGGCTGAGTCAGGCTGTGTGCCAGCTCTCCCCTCACACCCGGCATCCGGTGTGTCCAGGCTATGGGAAAATGAGCTGCAGGGGAAGGCTGAGGGCCGCAAGTCCTTGCTGGATTTGGTCTCTGTGCCACCATGAAAAGCAGCAGGTTTGGGTGACTGGAGGACTTTACTTGGCTGTAATCCTGACATCTGAGCTCTTTGCTGCATTGTAGCTCCTGAGCAGGGGAAAGTAACCGAGGTCTCTTAGTTCCTTCAGGAACTGCTCTGTTGGAGACTGTGACTTGGCTGGGAATAACCAAGGGCTGGCAGACTGGAGCCTGTCTCCAGCGGAAAGCTGCCTGGATGCAGGGCGCCCAGCGTCACCTGCTGGTATCCGCTCTGCCAAGCAGCTGAATTGAACTGCATGCCTCTCCCTGAAGCTGTCAGGAAAGTTGTTTCAGATTTCCTGATCCTCCGATCAGAGAGTTCCAAAGCAGCAGGCCTTGCTACATCCAACTGCTTCATTGACTCATTCCTAAACATCACTAACCTCCCACCGAGTTAGCCAAGTTCTTTCAGGTTTCAGGGAACAGAGAAGCTCAGGCTATCAAAGGCACCGGCTATTGTGGGGGACAGGAAGTAAGAGAGGAGACAGTCTTCTGAGTAGCTGGATAGTAACGAACTTTTATCTTCATCATATGCTTGAAAGTGGATATTCCCAGAGCTGTCACAATACACAGGAGGAATCGGAGGCTCAGAGGGATTAGACCATGTGTTAGCCCGTTAGGACCATGCAACAATGTCACAAACTATGTGGCTTAAGAGAATAGAAATTGTCTACAGTTCTGGAGGCTCTAAGCCTGAAGTAAAGTGTGGTCAGGGTTGATTCCTTTTAAGAGCATGAATCTGTCCCGAGCCTTTTCCCTGGCTCCTGATGACAGCTTACAGTCCTCGATATGGTCTAGCTTGTAGGTGCCTCTGTCTTCACATGACATTCTACCCCTGTGTTTATATTCAAGTCTCTTTCTCTCTTTCATCTGTAAAGATGCTTGTATGTGCAGGTTCATGTGTACCAGTGCAGGAGTACATGAGCCGTGACACACAAGTGGAAGTCAACCTCGGGAGTTGGTCCTCACCTTCACCTTGTTTGCATAGAGTCTGTTGGCCGCTGTGTATCTGGACTAGTGGCCCTGGAACTTCAGGAGATGAGGCCTCCTGTCCCCACTTCCCACCTCAGTGTGGGAAAGCAGTGGATCTGACCATAGGTTCTTGTGCTTGTGTGACAAGTGCTTTACCCACTGAGTCTTCTTCCCAGTCCCTAAATTTCTATTTTCTTATAAGAACTCATCACATGGGGCTGGAGAGATGGCTCAGTGGTTAAGAACGCTGGCTATTCTTGCAGAAGACCTGGGATCGAATCCCAGCACCCACATGGCAGTAACAACTGTCTGTAACTCCAGTTCCAGGGGGATTCATCGGCCTCTTCTGTCCTCCTCGGGCATTGCATGACACAGGTGCACTTACCTACATGGAGGCAATACACGCATACACATAAAATAAAATAAAAAACAATAAAATATTTTAAAAAAGAACTCATCACATTATATTAAGGGCATACCCATTCTAGCAAGACTCTATAACTCAGCTAATACTTGACAGACTATTTCCAAATAAGATCCTATTCGAGGCAACTAGGACTTAGGGCTTCAGTGCCTCTCCCTGGGGAAGCACACTCATAATCCAGCTCACCACAGAAAGCGAGGTTAGACTTGGGACTCAGAGCTCCTCACTTGCCAATGGAAATAACTTTTTAATTTTTCTTTTGGAACTATTAAAACAGAAAACTACAGTGGTCATTTTTTCTCCTCTTCAGCGTTCATCAAGTCATTCAGTGGGACATACAAAGCTCCTGGCTATGTGACCATTCACCGTACCTAATCTTGTAAGATGTGAGGGTAGGATTTTGGAAAGGGAAAACTTGGGGTCAGTCAAATACTTCTTTTGTCTCTCAATAAGGGACATAAACATATAAAAAGTGAAAGTAAGCATTTACGTGAGTACTGACCTGGTAAATGTGACCGATGTCATTGCTGAATGGTTTCTAAGGATTTTATTAATAATTTACATTAAGCTTATGTCAGTTCTCCGCAGCCCACTTGTATTAGAGCTCTCTAGAGGAATAGGACCGATGGAATAGACATATATTCAGAGGGGATTTATTAGATTGTCTTACATATATGGGCTGGATAGTCCAACAGTAGCTGTCTTCACATTGGAGAAGCTGAGATCCTGGCTGTAGTTGAGGAGGCTGGACACCCCAGGACTTCCAATCTGGGCGTGAAAGCCTGAAGTGTTCCTGGAGTTTCAGGTCCTGGTTCAGATGGGAAAGATGAAGCAGCTGGTTCTGATGTTGGTAAAGGGCGACAGAGCAGATGAACTCACCAACAAGATGCCAGGGCAAGCAGGCAAAAGACCAAAAGGTTTTCCCTTGGATCTGGTTATATCTAGGTTGCAGCATCAAGAAGGAACCACCCACATTTAGGGTGGTCTTCCCATTCAACTAACCTAATCAAGATAATCCCTCACAGGTTTGCCCAGAGGCTTGTCTCATGGATGTTTCTAGATCCTGTCACAGTGATTATATTAAACCTCACACCACTCCCAGGCTCAACCACATCTAGCACAAAAATGCAGACTGTTTAAAAGGAAAACAAATTCTTTAATTGGGATTATGTGCTAAAATAAAAAGAAGGAAATGGTACTAGTCACTGAGTTCTCTCCTATCCCACACTTGTCCCAGGATAACTCTACCTACTCTTCTAGTACGAGACACACCTAGAGGGGTCATCTGACTTGCTATCCCAACCGGGAGGCCATGGAGAATGTAAGAGGCCTAAAGATCATTACAGTTATATTCTAAAACATTTGCTAGCCATCAAGTTGTTTTATCTTGTGAATCTACAAAATAAGTTTCTTTAAAACCTATATAAAGAATCTATTTTTAAAAAATATATTTGTGAGTACTAAAACAAATTTTAAAAATTGTTACCAAGCCTGAGGACCTGAGTTTGATCCCTGGGACCCACAGGGTGGAAGGAGAGAACCGGCTGCTGTGAGTTGCCTCTGACCTCCACACAGATGCATGTGTCTCCCCCAAACTAAATAAATAAATGTAAGAAGGAAAAATTCCTGCTTCTTCTTTAAAACATTTAAATTACATTTTAATTGATGTTTAATACATGTGTGTGTGTGTGTGTGTGTGTGTGTGTCTGCACATGTATGTAGGCTTTAGCACTTGTGTGGAAGTCAGGACAACTTGTGAAAGTCAGTTCCTTCCTTCTACCATGTGATGGTCCTGGGTTTCAAACTTAGGTCCTCAGGCTTGGTGATAGGTGCCTTTACCCACTGAGCCATTTTACTGCCCTCCCCCAAACTTTCATTAAACAAACTTGTAAAAGCAATGTGAGCAGTCTATTTGTGGTGCAAATGTGCATAGCTCCCAGTTTCTTAGCTGTATCTGCTTGTAACACTAGCACAGGAGACATTCTGAAGAATGTAGGTTTTCTTTTTAATAGTCTTGTTATTTATTTTTCTATAATTCACCTGTAATTGTCTTTAAATTGCATTTTATGGTGAATAAAATTGAAATTATTGCCATTCTTAATTGATTTTTTTGATAGACTATAGCTGTCATCCAGAAAATAATTTCTCTACACATGCTGCAGTACATGATAAAATGAAAGCCAGGCCGGTTAAATAAATGATAGATCATTTTTTATGTTATTGAAATGTGTAGAAAGTTTTGCCTGAATATTTTTAATGGACTTTTTCATTTCTTTCACAATTTAAAAAAATTTTTATTTCTTATTTTGATTTATGTGTATGAGTGTATTGCCTGCATGTATGTAAGTGCACCTATGTCATGCAATACCCACGGAGGTCAGAAGAGGGCACTGGAGCCCCTGGAACTGGAGTTGTAGACAGTTGTTAGCCTCCATGTGGGTGCTAGGAATCAAACCTGGGTCCTCTGCAAGAGCAGCCAGTGCTCTTAACTGCTGAGTCATCTCTCCAGCCCCCTCTTTCACAAATGTTTTTGTAAAGCAAAACTTTATCAATGTATGTTTAAAATTCTTTTATTTATTTAATTTAAACATGTCAAAACTATATGCCTTGGAAATTCCTGTTCAGTATATTAAGAGTTAAACTTTATCCTGAATGTTTCACCTGGTGCTAAGAGGGATCCTCGACCTTGTTGACCTTGACTGACTTCCCTGGTGGGAGAACAGGAGGTCAGGTAGACTCCAGAGAACCTGCCACCAAAGACTCCAGCAGCACTTGTGGTTGGCATGAATATATATTCACCCGGACTTTGAGGATCAAAATGTATAAAATGAATAAATCACGGAAGAAGGAACTAGACATTGTACAAAATACTAGGAAACATCCAAACTTCACTTTAGCAATAGCTGGATCATCCAGACAAAAAAATCAATAATCAAACAACAGGTTTGGATCACACTGTAGGTCAAAGGGCTTCACATACATGGTCACAATACCCCATTCAGCAGCAAAATAAAAATTCTCAAGTAAACCTGGAACATTCTTCAGGATTTATGATATGTTAGGGCACAAACCAAGTGTCTAACACAATGTAAGACTGTGATATTAAATATATTTTTGGACCACAATAGTGTGAAACTGGAAATCAATATCAAGAACAAGGTAATTCACAAATAAGTAGAAACTGAATAAAGAATCTTGAAACACCAGTAAATCAAAGAAGAAATAAAAAACAAAAGCATCTTGAGATAAATAAAAATGGAAATACAGTGTATAAAAATGTATGGAGGCCAAAGGAAGCTTATAGCAACACACACACACCACACACACACTCACACCACACACACACCACACACACACACTCACACATACACCACACACACACACACCACACACACACCACACACACACATCACACACACACACACCACACACACACATCACACACACACCACACACACTCACACATACACCACACACACATACACACCCGACACAGACCACACACACCAGACACACACACACACACCACACATGCAGACACACACATACACAGACACACACACACATACACACACACCACACACACACCACACACACACACCACACACATCACACACACACCACACACACACCACACACATCCACCACACACACCACATACACCACACACATACCACACACACACACCACACACACTCACACACAGCGTACACTCATACACACCACACACACACCACACACACACACCACACACACCACATACACACCACACACACACCACATACACCACATACACCACACACATACCACACGCACACACCACACACACCACATACACACCACACACACACCACACACACCACATACACCACATACACACACCACACACACACCATACACCACACACACACCACACTCACACACATCACACACACATGCAAGAACTCTCATTTCAATTCAGTGGGATAGTAGAAGGATAATGTAACATGACCCAATGAATGTCCCCTGGAATACAGACGGTGGATACAAATCAATAAATGCGTCATTTACAGAATGGGGGACAGAAGTCATATGATCATCTCAATAGATGCAAATGAAGATTTGACAAAATTCAAACTTCAATATCCTTGCATAATAAACGCCCTAAAAGTTAGGCATAGGCAGAATGTAGCTCAGCATAATAAAGGCACAGTGATAAGCCCACAGTGAACGACATGGGTAACAGGTGAAAGAATTTCCTCTAAGGTCAGGAAAAAAGTCCCTAAAACAAGGCTTTCCACTCATGTCACTTCTTAGCACAGTGAGGGAAATCCTAGGTACGGCACTTAAGTAAGAGGCTATGAAAGACATCCAGGGTAGAAAGGAGGAATTGAAATTGTTCTAGTTAAAAAAGGCATGATTTTATAAAGAAAATTCTAGGGGCTGGTGATCTGGCTGAGGCATTACGGTGTATGCCTCCAAGCCTGATGACCTGAATCCAATACTGGGACTCACATGGTAGGAGAGAACTACCTCCTACAAGTTGTCTACTGACCTTTACATGTGCAAATCCACACAATGCACCCCCCCCACAGAAAATAAATAAGATATAATAAAATATGAAAGAAAATCCTTCATAGAATTAATACACAAATTCAATAAATTGCAGGATAAAAATCAACATACTTTTTTTTGGTCTTTTTGAGACAGGGTCTCCCTGTAATCCCCAGCTGTCCTGGAACTCACTATGTAGACCAGGCTGGCCTTGAACTCACAGAGATCCGACTGCCTCTGCCTCCCCAGTGCTGGGATTAAAGGCGTGCACCACCATTAATATTATGTGCATATTATTTTTGTCTCATCCTTTATATATCATAACAAACCTAAACAAACCATTACTAGCTTAGGCTCCTCATTTTTTCTATTTTGGAAAACATCTCCATTCCCACATCCTTTAAATATCTTTTATATTCTCATTTTCTTATTTTTAAAAATAATTATGAGACATAATAGCATTAACAAATAAATTTTCCATCTGTTGTGAGACTTCTTTTCCTGGGGATGCTAAGCAATGTTTATTTCCTTTCAAGGTTCTAGTGTCGAGCCAATGTTGGATTAAAGTTTTACTGGGAAACCAATGAATTTACTCAGCTTACTTTCTGAGATAACTGAGGGCTTGCTGAGGTGTATGTATGACCTGAGGGTGTGCACACTGGAAAGCCTTTACCCAGCATGGGTCATGCCTTCTCTTCCTAGCCTTCCCCAGATTGTATACTTTAGCCCTCCCCAAATACAGAAGACCATGTGTGATTAGGGCCAAATTACATACAGTTGGCTGGGAAGAGTGGCTGGATAATGCAGTGAGGGTCCATTGACCCTTCTTGGCCCTCCTTTAATGAATGAGCACAACCATCAACAAGCCCAATTGTGATGATGTTTAGTGATCAGGCTCAGCTGAAGTTGTGATGATGGCAGTTATTTCATGTAGCAGGGACTGCTGTATAGCATCATCATATTAAAAGGATGTAGAATTTAAAAGGTTTTGGTGCTAGGATCCACATACGAGGGAGAACATATGTTATTTGTTTTTCTGAGTCTGTTACTTGGCTTAATATAACAGTTTGCAGATCCATCCATTTACCTGCAAATTTCATTATTTCATCTTTCTTTACTGATGAATAGAACTCCATTGTGTAAATATACAACATTTTTGTTAACCAGTCATCAGTTGAGGGGCACTTAGGTTGCTTCCATCTCTTAGCTATTGTGAAAAGAGCAGCAACAAATATGGTTGTACAAGTGTCTCTACAATAGGATGAGTCCTTTGGGTATATGCCAAGGAGTGGTATAACCGGGTCATATGGTAGGTTGATTTTTAGACTTTTAAGAGTTCTCCACACTGTTTTCCATAGAGGTTGCACGAGTTTGCAATCCCACCTGCAATGAATGAGCGTTCCCCTTTCTCCACATCCTTGCCAGCATTTGGTATCATTTGTTGTCTTGATCCTAGCCAGTCTGATTGGGGTAAGGTGATACCTTAGGATGGTTTTAATTTGAATTTCCCTAATTACTAATGATGTGAACACTTTTTGAGATGTTTCTTAGCCATCTTTATTTTTTTCCCCTGAGAACTCTGTTTAGATCTTTAGCCTATCTTTTAATTGGGTCATTTGGTTTCTCGATTCTTTGTTTTTTGAGTTTTTTTTTTTTTTATATATTCTGGGTGTTAAATCCCTGTCAGATGTGTCACTGGTGAAGATTTTTTCACATTTTCTGGGTTTTCTCTTCACTTTTTTGATAGTTTTTTTTTTTTTTTCTGAACAGAAGCTTTTTAGTTTACTGAGGCCCCACTTGTTGATTGCTGACCTTAATTCCTGAGAAACTTCTGTCTGATTTAGAAAATCTTTCCTACACCTATATCTTGTAAGTTACTGTCAATATTTTCTTCTAATCATTTCAGGCTTTCCACTTCTAAATTGAAGTCTTTGATTCATTTGGAGTTGACTTTTGTGCAGGATGAAAGATAAGGATCTAGTTTCATTCTTC
>NW_008340206.1:3561312-3561849 GCF_000622305.1 Nannospalax galili | reverse complement strand
ATTTGTTGAAGATGCTGTCTTTCCTCCATTGTGTGTTCTTGGCACCTTTGTCAAATATCAGATGGCTGAAATTGCATGTACTTGGGTTTGGATCTTCAGTGATGTTCCATTGATCTATGTGTCTATTTTTGTACCAGTACCATGCTGTTTTTAAGAGTATAGCTCTGTAGTATACTTTGAGATCTGGTATAGTAATCCCCCCAACGTTGCTCTTTGTGCTCAGGGTTGCTTTGGCTATCCAGAGTCTTTTGTGCTTCCATACGAATTTAAGGATTTGTTTTTTCTAATTCTGTGAAGTGTGTCAAGGGGATTTTAATTGGGATTGCATTGAATCTATATATTGCTTTTGGTAGAATCCTCATTTTTCACAATATTAATTCTTCCAATCTGTGAGCATGGGAAGTCCCTCGATCTCCTGGTGTCTTCCTCAATCTCTTTCTTTAACAATTTAAAATTTTCATTGTAGAAATCTTTGGTGTCTTTGGTCAGATTTATTCCAAGATATTTTATTTTATTTTATTTTTTACAGCTAATGTG
>NW_008340206.1:3547228-3561088 GCF_000622305.1 Nannospalax galili | reverse complement strand
TTCCTGATTTCAATGGGAATGCTTCCAGTTTTTCTCCACTTAGAATGATGTTGGCTGTGGGTTCGTTGTATGTGGCTTTAATTATGTTGAGGTATGTTCCCTCCAGGCCAATTCCCTCTAGGACTTTGAACATAAATGCATGCTGAATTTTGTCAAAAGCCTTTTCTTCATCTATTGAGATGACAACGTGGTTTTTGTCTTTGAGTCCATTTATATGATTAATGACGTTTATTGACTTGCATATATTGAACCATCCCTGCATCTCTGGGATAAAGCTGACTTGATCATGGTGAATGATCTTTCTGATGTGTTTCTGTATGTGGTTTGCAAGTATTTTGTTGAGAATTTTTGCATCTATGTTCATTAAGGCTATGGGTCTATAGTTTTCTTTTTTGGTTGTGTCTTTACCCAGTTTGGGTATGAGAGTGATGCTGCTCTCATAGAAGGAATTTGGGAGTTCTCCCTGTGTTTCTATCTTTTTGAATAATTTAAGTAGTATCGATTGGAGGTCGTTTTAAAATTTCTAGTAGAATTCTGCTGTAAATCCATCTGGGTCTGGGATTCTTTTAGTTGGGGGGGCTTTGTATTACTGTTTCAATTTCCTTATATGTTATGGGTCTGTTTAAACTGTTGATCTCTTGTTGTTGTTGGTTTAACTTTGGAGGTTCCCATATCTAATGGATGGATTAGATATCTATCCATTTCTTTTAGATTTTCAAATTTGGTAGCAAATAGGTTTTTAAAATATTCCCTTATAATATGGCCTGGATCTTTTGGCTGTCTGTTGTGACATTTCCCCTTTCATCTCTGATTTTGTTGATTTGGATTTGTTCTTTCTTTCTTTTGGTTAACTGGGCTAAGGGTCTATCTTGTTTAGCTTTTCAAAGAACCAGCTCTTAGATGCATTGATTCTTTGTATTTTCTTTGTTTCCATTTCACTAATTTCTGCTTTGATTTTTGTTATTTCTTCTCTTCTGCTGGGTTTGGGTTTCATTGGTTCTTGCCTTTCCAGGGTGCTGAGTTCCAGTGTTAAGTCATTTATATGGGCTCTTTCCAATTTTTTAATGTAGGCACTTAGAGCTATAAACTTCCCTCTTAGGACTGCTTTTAATGTGTCCCAGAGGTTGTGTTGTGTTGTATTGTCCTTTTCGTTGAATTCCAGGAATTCTTTTATTTCTTTCTTCATTTCTCCTTGATCCACTCGTTGTTTAGCAGTGTGTTGTTCAATCGCCATGAGTTTATGTATTGACTAAGGCTTTGTCCAGTGTTGATTTTGAGCTTTATTGCATTGTGGTCTGGTAGAATGCGTGAAATTAGTTCAATTTTTTGTATTTGTTGAGATTTGTTTTGTGGCCCAGTATGTGGTCAATTTTTGAAAAAATTCCATGGGGTTCTGAGTACAAAGTGTATTCTTTGGTGCTTGGGTGGAATATTTGAAAGATGTCTGTTAGGTCCATTTAATGTATGGTATCATTTAATTCAGACATCTCTCTGTTAATTCTTTGTCTAGTTGACCTGTCCAATGGAGACAGTGGAGTGCTGAAATCCCTACTATTACTGAGTTGGGGTTAATCTGCGTCTTAAAGTCCTGTAGTGTTTTTCTTTTTTTATGTATTTTGGTGCCCCAGAATTTGGTGCTGTCACCCCAGTTCTTTTGGGGTCTCTTGCACTATCAGACAAACCGTATAACATATTTTTATGTGAATTTATCATGGTTTATGCTTTTTTGGGGGGAGGAGTGACTTACAAAGATACAAGCACTCAGTGGCCAGCTCTGCACCACAGCTCAGAGCCCATCATTCCAGATTGCGAGCCCCTCCCCCTGCCACTCCAGATCACTCCTGCGGCCCACCCATAGTCACTGCTAGTGTTTGCCCATGCCTCCTGGGTCCTCAGGTTGCTCAGTGCCTGGCCACTCACTCTCTGGCGCCCATCGCTGTGCTCCAGTCAGATCCCTTCCCAGGATGGCGCAGAAAGCCCCTCCTCCGGTGGCTAGCTCTTCACAGTCAATTCTCCTCAGCAGGCCCTACCCCACTGAAGAAACAGGCTGTTCAGGACACAGGTGCATATATGTTATGGATTGTAATATCTTCTTCGTTAACTGTTCCTTTGATCAGAATGAAGTGACCCTCCTTATCTCTTCTGAGTAGTTTTACTTTGAAGTCTATTTTGTCAGACATTACAATCACAACCCCTGCTTGTTTCTTAGTGCCATTTGCTTGGAATATTCTTTTCTATCTTTTCACCTTAAGGTAGTGCCTGTCCTTGAAGGTATGGGTTTCTTGCAGGCAGCAAAGAGATGGATTTTGTTCCTTAATCCATTACCTTAGCCTGTGTCTTTTCACTGGGGAATTCAGTCCATTGATATTTAAGGTTATTATTGAAGGGTGTGTGTTGGTTGCCATCATTTTGATTGCTGTTTGTGTTCTCTATGTAATTTTGTATTTCCTAGATTATATCTTTGTTTATTTTTTTTCATTGCCCTTAGGGTATAGTTGTTTTTCTGCTCTTTGTATTGCTTCAAATATTCTTTGGAGGGCTGGTTTTGTGGACATGTATTCTTTCAGGATATTCGTGTCATGGAAGATTTTTCTTTCCCCCTTAACTATAATAGACATTTTTCTTAGGTAAAGTATTCTGGGCTGGCATCTATTGTCATGTAGACCTGGAAATACCTTGGTCCAGGCTCTTTTGGCTTTCATAGTTTGCATGGATAAGGCAGCTGTAATTCTGATGGGCTTTCTTCTGGCTTTCATAGTTTGCATTGATAAGTCAACTATAATTCTGATGGGCTTTCCTTTGTATGTGACTTGTTTTTCTTTTGCTGCTTTCAGTATTCTCTCCTTGTTCTGTACATTTAGTGTTTTTACTGTGATATGTTGTGGGGAGTTTCTTTTCTGATCCTGTCTATTTGGTGTTCTACGTGCTTCCTGTATTTGTATGGGGATGTCTTTCCTTAATTTCAGGATATTCTTTTCTACAATCCTGTTTAAGATCTGGTCAACATCATTAACCTGAAATACTTCTCCTTCCTCTATTCCTATGATCTGTAGATTTGGTCTTTACATGGTGTCCCACATCTCTTGCATATTCCATTCCTGTGCTTTTTAAAATTTTCCATACTCTTTGCTTGAGTGGTCCAATTCTTCAACTTTATCTTCCAGTGTTGATATTCTGTTTTCCGTTTCATTCACTCTAGCAGTGAGGCTTTTCCCCTGTTGTTTCAAATTGGCTTGTTCAGTTTTGCACTTCCTTCTTCATTTCTGCCTGAGTTTTTCTCAATGTTTCTATCTCTTTTGTGAATTCATTCAGAAGTTTATCCCTATCTTCTTTTAGCTCTTTGATTTGTTTGTGTGTTCTTTAAATTCATTGAATTCCTCAATCATGTTTATGATTGTTCTTTTAAATTCAGTGTCCTGGGTTATCTCTAGGGGGTTCTCCTTATAGAACTCTTCTACAAGATTGGAGTTTGGTGGGGACATAGTATTCTAGCTTTCCATTTTATTTTTCTTTCATTATGATTTTGGCATAAAAATGAATTTTTTGTTGTTGTTTATGATTCTGATATGAGAATTAAGTTGAAGAATGCTTCTGTTTGTATTGTCCGAGTATAAAATGTCTATGGTCATAATTTATTCAACTAGTTTTAGGGACAAAATATATATCTACTCAGATTTTATCTGAGAATATTGATTTTTTTACCCAAGCCTTATCTACATAGCACATGATAATTAAAAGTACCACACTGATAGAACTAAGCTTATTGGATATTTAACAGCCTTAGTTTGAGGCCTATACTAATGTGGTCAGAGGGACTTAAAGGACAGTTTTTGCCCCTTGTCCTCCAAGGTTGACTAAAGTCCAGGGGACTCTGGAACATCTCTCAAAATGTCCTGTAACTGTGGTGAGTCACCTGTCCTCTTGTTCAGGGAGGACATGGAGATCCCAGAAAATGGACTTGAACCAGTGTCCAGTCTACAAAGAGGAGGGTCAACTCAAAGGAAACATCTCATTCATGCTTCCAAGTGAAACCAGACATGGTCAAGCATGACCTTTGACTTATCTTCACATAGATGGAGCTGGTAAAAGAAAGGAGCCAGGAGCTCCTCCCAACCCCATGTGACCCCTGAAGAACAGATTCTCAAATGACCTTAAGTGTAAAACTAAATTGATTTATTAGGGACAACTGTATGGTCTTAAACACTCAAAAGGAAAGTATAACCAAAGAGTAAAGTCATCAGTATATTTCTTTAAAATTCTTTCAAGGGTTTACACTTCCCAGACATTAGGCTTAAGTCTCTATAAAAAGTTATTTAGATAATTATTTCTCATTGATGATTTTGTTCCTAACCAGAAAGTGCTGCTCAGATGTAAGACTTCAAATCTTGGTCTCCAATACTGTAGTGACCACCTGTAGCTAAGGGAGACAACCAGTTATTGTTCTAAAATGATGGATAAATTTGTTTTCTCCCCCTATCTAGAAGCCTTTGAGAGGGAACTGACACTGATTCTAACTACTCCAACAGCTATGAAAATACCTGAAAGCAAATCCTGAATCCATCACTCTTGAGTCCAGCCTTGGAAGACAAAAGGAAAATGAGGAAAAACCCAATAGAGGGATGATTTTGGAAGCCTTTGTCAAGAAATTCCAAAGGACTCTCATATGAACATTTGAAAATTGCCCTGTTCTGACTTTTTTCTAGTTCCCTGTCTAGAACTTGTAATGCTAATTGCTCTTGCCTTTACTTCTCCTTCACATCTATTCAGGATTCAAAGACTTTCTTTTCCTCCTCAAGATAAGAGTTGTGCAGTTTGGATAGATTGTCTTTTAGGTAGACCCACTGAAGGTATACTCTAATTACCTTACCCCGCGTCCCTGTTCAGCATGGAAGAAGCTAGAGCGGTCGGAGTCCTGATTCCCTGTTGGCAAGTTGGGTAACCTCTTCAGAGGATGGTGTGATAAGAATAGGACCTAGGAATTGGCTAGGTAGTTAGGGTAAAAAGACCCCAAAGAAAAGTAGCCAGGTTCTTGGCTAAAACTCACAATGTCCTTCGGCCTCTTAGCAACATACTTTGTACCAAAGGCCAAAAATGTCAAAAGTATTTGGGAGCTCTTATCTAATCCTTAAAAGATTTTAGGGTTACCTCTTCAGCAGGGGGAATATTATAGTAGCCAAAAGCCCCATAAAAATAAATAAATCAAAGAAGAAGAAAGAGTACATGAAGTTATCAGAAAAAAGTGATGGGTAGATGTGGACAGAGTTGGAGGGGAGTGAGTGGGCATGGATTTGCTCAAAACACCTTAT
This sequence comes from Nannospalax galili, assembly GCF_000622305.1. NCBI lineage: Eukaryota > Metazoa > Chordata > Mammalia > Rodentia > Spalacidae > Nannospalax > Nannospalax galili. The sequence continues at coordinate 3,555,782 of NW_008340206.1, read as the reverse complement.
ATGCATGTATGAAATTCTCAATAAATTATTTAAAAAATGTACAAATGAGGGTTAGAGAGATGGCTTAGTGGTTAAGAGCGCTAGTCGCTCTTGCAGAAGATGTGGGTTCGAATCCCAGCACCCACATGGTTGTTAACAAGCATCCATAACTCTAGTTCCAAGGATTCAATGCCCTGTTCTGGCCTCTGTGGTTACTGCATGACATGAGTATACTTACATACATGCAGACAAACACACCCATAAAATTTGAATAAATAAAGTTCTAAAAAAATCACCATACAAATTCAATAGCATTTCTAAATACTAACAATAAACTGTAAAAATACAAGAGGGCTGGAGAGATGGCACGGTAATGAAGAGTATGTACTGTTCTTGCAGAATATGGTGGGTATGCAATACCACATCATAGCGATGATTAAGTAACAACAGCCTTCCTCTGCATCCACTTTAGTCAAGAGAGGATCTGACCTGTTCTTTCAGATTACTCTTGAAACCATGCTCTCAAACAAAGGCCTCCCTTTCTTTTTGTTGAAACTGTACACCCAGTATGAAATGGGGAAGTAAATCAAACCCTTATCAGAGAATTTTGCTTTTTCTGACCCCTCCTGACTAGACCAGCATGTGCTTAGCCACAAACAAATGTTATCAATTTAATCCTGTCTGCTGTTTGCAACACAAGTGGTATAATCCGTTGCTCCCAACAAATGCCATCGTGCAGAACAATGTGGAAGTTCCTCACAAAATTAAAGGTAGAACTCCCATGTGCTCCAGCACTTCTGGGTCTATATTCAAATAAAATGCAGTTATTACATTTGTTGCACAACAGTGTGACAGTAAACGCACCTAAGAGTCTATTCAATGGGTAAAGAAATGAATTGATAAAAAATGTGGTATGATACACAGCGCAAGGCTCACAGAAGGATTTTCCATTGTCAACGTGATGGTTAGCTTTTCTCAACTTGACACAAACCTGGATGTACCCTGGAAGAGGGTATCTCAAATGAAGAATTGTGTCCATCAGATTGACCTGGGAGCATGACTGTGGGGCACTGTCTTGATTACCTTAATTGATGTAGGAGGGCATAGCCCACTGTGGGTGGTATCACCCCTGGGCAGGCGGGCCTGGCCTGTGTAAGAAAGATAGCTGAGCAAACCAGGGGGAGAAGGCCAGCAAATAGCATTCCTCCATGGCCTCTGCTTGAGCTCCTGCCTTGACTTCTCTTGATGATGAACTGTAACCTGTAAGACACAAAGCCTTTCCGCCCCACGTTGGTTTTGGTCAGTGTTTTATCACAGCAGCAGAAAGCAAAGAAGGGAAGTCAGCGTGATGAACCTGGAGCACATCATGCTGAATGAAATGAGACAGGAAAAGAAAAGCACTGCATGATCTCTCTCAGCCATAGACTCTTTAGAAAGCCACTCTCATGGAAACCAAGTGGAATGGTGAGTGCCAGAAGTTGTGGGCTAAGTAGGCGAGAATAGGTGGTACTTGGAAGATGCTCAGAGCACAAAACCTCAATGGGGAGCAATGGATTTTAGAAATCTATTCTATAACACTGTGGCTATGATTATTAATAATATGCTGCATGCTTAAAAATTTCTGGAAGAGTAAGTCTTAAATGTCTTTACCAAAGAAAGAGTGTGCAGGTTATGGATATGTTAGGATATGTTTGGTTTAATCATTGCAAATATCTACATATGACGCTATTTCCTACATCATAAATACATTCTTTCTGAAAATTAGATTTAATAAAATTGAAAAATGGCATGTTTAAAATACAGCCATCTGGAGAGATGGCTCAGCAGTTACGAACATTGGATGTTTTTGCAGAAGACCCAGGTTCGAATCCCAGCACCCACATGGCAGCTAATAACTGTCTGTAATTCCAGTCCCAGGGGATCCGACAGCCTCTTCTGACCTCCGTGGGCATTGCACTGCACGGGCGCACTTACCTACATTCAGGCAATACACGCATATACATAAAATAGAAATAATAATAAAAATTTTTAAATACAGCTATCAACTTTCCAAATTAAATCACTGATTCTGAGTAGGATGTGGTGGCTCACACCTATAGTTTCAGCAGCCAGGAAACTGAGGCAGGAGTATTACCATGAGTTTAATGCCAGCCTGGACTACACAGTGTGTTACAGGCCAGCCTGGGTTACAGAGTGAAAGCCTGTCACAAACAAACAGTCGTAGATTTAATCTGAGCTCTCTTAACTTTATTTTATTTCCTGGAAAGACTTAAATTTCTTCCTGTTTGCAAGCTCTGATTTTAATTTTCATAATTTGCAAAGTCTTCAAAGGTTGAAGACTTCTCTTTTGCTAGGCTTTTTGATTAAGATATTTAAAAACAAAATTTGTCAACATACATGGAAAATTTAGAGTTCTCTTCTACCAAATGTCAGGACCATCATAGTGCTTGTAGGTTGAATTGCAACCGTTTTTTTAAAAAAAAATATTCTATTTCCATCCAGTCAAGCACCTGCACCCAGATGTCCCTCAGTGCAAACCTTTCCACTGGAGTCTAGTCACCCCATCCAGTGGTCTTATGTAAGGCATACTCTCCCTCACCCAGCAGCAATCAGTCTCCAATAGTTCTCAGTCTAGTGCCAACCATCACCCATTTCTCTCCTCCCCTCTGGGTCCTTGTTAAATTTAATTGGCATGATTGAAGTCTGGTGGGGGGATGGGGGAGGCATGACTGGGGGGTGTCTAAATTTGATTGAGAACTGTTGTATGAGATTACAAAAGCTCTATAAAAATATTTGATTCATTATTTTATTTTATGTGTATGAGTGTATTGCCTGCATGAATGTAAGTATGCCTGTGTCCTGCAATGCCCATGGAGGTCAGAAGACAGCCTTGGATTTCCCTGAAACTGGAGTTACAGACGGTTGTTAACCGCCATGTGGGTGCTGGGACTCAAACTCGGGTCCTCAGCAAGAGCAGCCAGTGCTCCTAACTGCTGAGCCATCTCCCCAGCCCCAAATTATAAAACAGTTTTACAAAAACTCAAAACTTATAAAGCCTAGTTTATGGTGAGCTGGAAAACAGTAAACTTCCATTTTCTGTTTGGCTTGTTTTCATTGAACAGCATTTTGTATCTCACTTACTTTCCCTGTGTAAAGGAGAAGCAATATGCCTCTATTTTGTTGGGTAAAGTCATAGGTTATTCAAAGCAGTTGTGAATTACATGTGTAACACACTCTTCCAAGACTCTCTCTGCACCATAACTTTCTTACTTCAGTAAAAAAATTGTTTTGCCATGCTGTGCTCCACCAAAATTTGTGTTCATGCTCTTTGCACAAAAATATTTTTATCAACATTTATAATATTTGCAGGGATGTCAGGTGTTTATAACCTTCAACAGAAGGAACTTCCCAAGCCTCACTTTGATTCAAAAGATTGGATGAAAAAAAATGTGGAACTTGTTAATGGATTTAAGTTGAATTAATTTTCTTTCTTTTTAAAAATGTGTTATGAGTATTTTGTCTGTCTGTATATAAGTGAACCATGTGTGTGCAGTACTCATGAAGGACAAAGAGGGCATCAGATCCCCTGGAACTGGAACAAAAGGTGGGCGTCAGCAACCATGTAGGTGGTGGGAATTGAATCTGAGTCTTCTGGACAAGCAGCCACTGCTCTTAACTGCTGAGCCATCTCTCCAGTCCCTTATTTTCATTTCGAAACCCCCAATAGCATGGATATAAACTTAGTATCATCTATATGTAAAACTTTTCTTCTACTAACAAGAGTCAGCACACGAACAGCTATTCTCCTTTTTAAATATATACACAGGAAAATGGAAAAAAAAGTGACTTTGGCCTGCGGAAGTCATGCACTGCACAGTGATAAATTAATGCACTTTTTGCAGCTGTGTTGAATTGACTGGGTATAGTCCTCTTAAGAATACTATGAATCTTTGAAAAGATTATCACTCTGCAGTAGGACTGCCTAAATTCACTTTTCATATCATATGTTTTCCCCATATGTCTGAATTAAAATCTTTGCTGCTTGCCATTGAGCTCTCCCTGTCAAGGCCTGGCAGCTGTATATAGCGTGTAGACTTCAGCATAGGTCATAGGATTTGTCCACCCTCTGGCTGACAGGTGCCAGCAGCAGCTCTGTCCCTCCACCTATGGCTGGGATGAAGTACCATCCCTGGTTTCTAGTGGCAGATCACAATTTGTGCTATAAGAAGGTCCCCTGTGCTCTGGAAAGGGGCAGAAAATGAATGGTAGGAGTTATCCCTGGACATCTTTCAGATTATTAACATGGTTATGTCACATGAAATCCTCACTTAGATGCCCTGTGCATCAGTGTGAGAACTACCCTACTGCACATGTCTCAAATGGATTCTAGACCATGACAGAAACAGACACTACGAAGTGGAACTCTATGGAATCCATTCCCTTAAAAATATACCTACGAGGAATAATGTCTGCATTAAACAATGAAAGCTCTGACACAAATGCTAAGCCAGACTAGAAATAGAAACTGGTCCCAGGAATATATGGCCACCCTAGACATAGTAAATGTGACATCAGTTGTTCCTTATAGGGCTGTGCAACCTCCTATTTCAGTGTAAACCTGGGACCTAGTGCTAGAGTTGTGCTCAGAGCACTGTGCTCGGAGGACAAATGCAAACTCCTGGCCCCAAGCTCCAGCCTGGGACCAGAGCTGAGAACATTTCAGTCTCCCCCAACCTGCAAAGTGCTGTAAAATGTATATCAACTGACTGGTGAGGAGTGGTGGGCTGAGAGAGGGTGGTAGATAGCCCTGATTAGTAGTGCTTGCAGATTTCTGTGATTGTAAATACACCAATGAGTAGTTGATTTCAAATTCCCAACTTGACAGTCATCAAACTTGTAGTTGGGAAAGGTGTGACCAACCAACATAATCCAGTACCAAACCTCTCCCTAACTTCTGTCCAGGAAAGCTGAATACCATTCCCCTTGTTATAGCTCTCCCCAACAGTTATACAAGATGTGGAGCTTGAGAAATTGATTGTTTTTTTTTTTTTTGTGTGTGTGTGTGGTATGGTATGTGGGGTATTTAGAGGCAACTTGTAAGAGTTGATTCTCTCCTTCCATTATGTAGGACCTGGGGATTGAACTTGGGTTTGGTAGCAAAATGCCTCTACCTGCTGAGCCATCTTGTCAGTCCCAGGAGTAGACTTGTTTGTTCCCTTCACTCTGATGGTTTTCTTCTAAGACTTTGTCATGGAAAAGGTTTAACTCTCTTTAGTTCAACTACTTTGTCTTAGGAAAAAAGTTTAATAAACTCAAACAGTGTCCTCCTCTGACCATTTCACACCGTTTATGTTCACCATATATAATGAGACGAAATAAACTAACCAAACCTTGAGCGTTTGCATAACATGGTAAATGTGACTTTCCCACGTCTGGTCAATATTAAGAGCATAAAATCACCCATGATAAAGATTTCTTTCGTATCTTCTTTTTAATCTCCTAGCTCTCAAAATTATATAATGAGGAAAAGAACTTTAAGGAATATCCTATACAGATTTAAAGACCTAAATGATTTAGATCACAGAACACTTAATTTTGTTACATTCTGGAGTCCACCGGGAGAGCTTCGGAGACTAAGGCACCTCAAGTTATAAACCCTTGATATATGTGTATGAAAACAGAAAACTCATATTTTATGCATCAGTTATAGATACTGTTCTGCAACATTTCCTCATAAAACAAGATGTGCCTTATGCTAATTTGCCATGAATATTTCAATATCATTTGGCAAAAGAAGCAGAAATATGACCCATGGCAGGAAAACACCTCAACCTTGGGGTTGCCACTTTCTCCAGTGGATTCTTTAATTACAGATTCATGAAGTGAGACCATTGCATCAGAACAGAAATTGAATATACCACTCAAAAAGGAGGTGCTCATAGCTACCACAGAATTACATAGAGGAAAGAGAGGAAGGCTACCAGCACCAGAGCACAAAGTGCCCTGTGGTTCCATCTTACAGTGCTGTGAGGAGCTGGTGATTCGATCTGAAAAACAGACAGAAGCTGGAATCAGTTTATAAACACCAACGGACATTTACCCATGGGAATTACAGGGACACAGTCAGTCAGGAAGCAGGTGGAAATGCATCAAAGTCCTACTCCTGGGATTTGTTTTTCTGACCTTTGCTATTTAGGAATTGCCCAACTTCTGTTGTAGGCATTCACCTATCTTTCCCATTCTCTGGTTAGTTTCATAGCACTCCTTTTTGTGTGTAATGTGGTACCCTTCATGTGTACAAGGGAGGCTTCTGACAGCTTCATATATATGAGAGATTCTTTCATGGAGAAATGATTTATTGTAATGGTTTTTATGTTGTTAGAGCTACAGTGAGATTCTGCTTTTGATATACTTTGTAGCTCCATCTGGTGAAGAGAATTCTTTCTTCAAATGTCAGAAGTCTTTGCTGTCAGCTGGGCCTGCCCCTCCCTGGATTTATTTTTCCTGCAGTATAATCTATGAAAAAAAAAGAGTCCTTTTAAAATGCCCCTTTCACCTTTCCTGTTGAATAGTCATAATTTCTTACTCTGGGGTAATCAGGAAGGGGTCAAGTCTCCATGGTGCCTCTTTTCTGGGGGCTAATCACTTTAAGGGGACTGTTGGCAGTTTTAAGGGAGGGTGGGAAGTGCAACTCTTCTTAATCTGCAGCTCCTGCAAAACCATTTCAGAAGCAATGTAACTGGTGATTACAAACTCAGAAGCACCATTTTCCAGTTCCGGGAAGGTCACTTTGCAATACAATAGCATCAAAATGCTTAAAGGAAAATCAAGGAAAGTGTTGAATATGTAACAGATGGAACTTAGTCACCTGTGGGAACTTCATCTCAAGTGCAAAGATTTATAAACCGTTGAGTTTTCTGGCTCTTCCAGGTGATTGCTCGCAGGAATTGGAGCAAGGGTCACCCCATGAGCAGGCCCAGGACCTCAGGGAATCCAGGCAGCAGCAGAGCCTGTTCTAAAGGAGCCCAGTTTCCTGCCGCTGTTTTTGCTCATGCTAGGCTCCACTAGCAACCTGATAGAGCTCATTGCAAGAAGTTTTAGGCATGCCTTTTCTCTTCAGCAGAGTGTCTTAAGGGAAGCTTTGTTTAATTGCCTTTCTCTGAAAAGACAGGGAGCCAAGAGATGGTTAGACTGACCTGGAAAGACATATTGGTGTCATTTCAAACCTTAGCCTTAAAACCTGCGTTCGATGGTGTGAGGAGTCCCTATCCTCCTTTCTCCTGAGGCTGAGTTATACAGCATCATTAGGTGCTCATTAAACTAACATTAAGGTAGAGAGCACCGACTGTGGAACCCATGACTCACTTCTAAGCTGCACTTCTCTGTAGCCCTCTCACCAAGTGGCAGCCTTTCTTGAAGCAGGCAGCCTGAAACTCTGGATTATTAGGTATGAAAATTTATGACTTCAAAAAAAATATCAAAAATTTGGGCTAGGGAATTGGCTCCAGTGGTAAAGTGCCTGCTTTGCAAACAGGAGGACTTGAGTTTGATCTCCAGAACCCACATTAAAAAAAAAGGTATGCTGGCATGTTCCTGTAATCCAAAACTGTGGCTCATTGGCCGGCTAGTCTGGTCTACTTGGTGAATTTCAGGTCAGTGACAGACCCTGTCTCCTAAAAAACCAGGTTGATAATCATGTGGAGAATGGCACCTAGGGTTGTTTCTGGTCTCTGCACATATATACAAACATACAACACACACACACACACACACACACGCACGCACGCACGCACTCACACATACATCAAAGTTTTGTTTTCTTCTAACCAGATAATCCCAGATAATAAAGCCAGGTACCAGGCTTTTGTCAATGGTATTTCTTATCAAGTGTCCTGGGATGTAGTTTATCTCAGTGATCTTCACCCATTGATCAGACTTACCCATAGGCATTCTTTCCATCTCACGTGAGAGGCTGAGGCTCAAACTGCCACCACAGATAATTTTATGTATATACAATCTAGGAACCACATACGATGGAAAACATATGATGTTTTTCTCATGCAGGCTGAATCCACATCCTATCATTGCCTTTTGTTCATTTAATTTCTTGCAGACATCACTTCATTCTTCTAATGGCTGTATTTGCACATCTTCTTCATTCATTCCCCTGTGCTTGGACATGGAGGCTGGTTCCATACTTCAGCTACTGTGACTGGTGCTGTGATGACCACTGATGATCAAATATCTCTGTGATATGTCAACTTGGCCACTTTTGGGGATATACCTGGGAGTGGTATAGCTGTATGGTAGATTTATTTTCAGTTTTTTTTTAAATAAATAGTTTACTGAGAATTTAATACATACATATAAGGTGTTTTGATCAAATCCATGCCCGCTCCCTCCTGTCCAACTCCTCCCATATTTCCCCATCACTTTTTTTCTGATAACTTCATGTACTCTTTCTTCTTCTTTGACTTTTTTGGGGGGGCTTTTGGCTACTCTAACACTCCCCCTCTGAAAAGGTAACCCTAAAATCTTTTAAGGATTAGATAAAAGCTCCCAAATATTTTGGATT
>NW_008340206.1:3546722-3547214 GCF_000622305.1 Nannospalax galili | reverse complement strand
AGGGATTACCCAAATTGCCAATAGGGAATAGGGACACAGACCGCTCTGGCTTCTTCCATACTGAACAGGGGCACAGGGTGAGGCAATTGGAGTACCCCTTCAGTGGGTCTGTCTAAAAGACTCCCAAATTGCATAACTTTTATTTCAAAGCGGTCAAGAAAGTCCTTGAATCGTGAGTAAGAGATGTGAAGGAGAAGTAAAGGCAAGAGTAATAAGCATTACAAGTTCTAGACAGGGAACTAGAAAAAAGTCAGAACAGGGCAATCTTCAAATGTTCATATGAGAGTCCATTAGAGTTTCTTGACAAGGACTTCCAAAAGAATCCCTCTATTGGTTTCTTGCTCATTTTTCTTTTGTCTTCCAAGGCTGGACTAGTTGACTGGGAAGAGTGGCTGGATACTCAGGTGAGGGTCCAGTGACCCTGCTTGGCACTCCTTTAATGAATGAGAACAACAGTCAACAAGCCCAATTGTGACTATGTTTAGCAATCAG
>NW_008340206.1:3544143-3545847 GCF_000622305.1 Nannospalax galili | reverse complement strand
TCATTGATTTCTGCCCTGATTTTTGTTATTTCTTCTTGTCTGCAGGGTTTGGGTTTTGTTTGCTGTTGCTTTTCAAGTGTGTCGAGTTGCTGTGTTAAGTCATTTATTTGTGTTCTTTCCGATTTTTTGATGTAGGTACTTAGAGCTATAAAGTTCTCTCTTAGGACTGCTTTTAAAGTGTCCCAGAGGTTGCGTTGTATTTTATTGTCCTTTTCTTTGAATTCTGGGAATTATTTTATTTCTTTCTTAATTTCTCCTTTGACCCACTTGTTGTTTAGCTGTGTGTTGTACAATCACCATGAGTTTGTGTATTGACTAGGGTTTTGTCCAGTGTTGATTCTGAGTTTTATTGCATTATGGTCTGATAGAATGCATGGGATTATTTCATTTTTTTGTGTGTATTTGTTGAGGTTTGTTTTGTGGCCCAGTATGTGGTCAGTTTTTGAAAAAGTTCCATGGGCTGCTGAGTAGGAAGTGTATTCTTTGGTGCTTGGGTGGAATTTTCAAAAGATGTCTGTTAGGTCTATTTGATGTTTCGTATCATTTAATTCAGACATCTCTCTTGTTTATTCTTTGTCCAGTTGACCTGTCCAGTGGAGACTGTGGGGTACTGAAATACCCTATTATTACTGAGTTGGGGTTAGTCTGTGTCTTAAAGTCCTGTAGTGTTGTTTTTATGAATTTGAGTGCACCAGAGTTCGGTGCATATGTGTCAAGAATTGTAATATCTTCTTAGTTAACTGTTCCTTTGATCAGAATGAAATATTTTTTAGTCTGTGCCTTTTGACTGGGGAGTTCAGTCCATTAATATTTAAAGTTATTAATGAAAGTTGGGTATTGAATCCTGTCATTTTTAGTTCTGTTCACCTTAAGGTAGTGCCTATCCTTGAAAGTGACATGAATTACTTGCAGACAACAAAAAGACAGGTTTTGTTTCTTAATCCATACAATTAGCCTGTGTCTTTTGACTGGAGAATTCAATCCATTGATATTTAAGGTTATTGTTGAAAGATGTGTATTGGTTGCCATCATTTTGATTGCTGTTTGTGTTCTCTGTCTAATTTTGTGTTTCCTCAATTATACCTTTATTTTCTTTCGTTGCCCCAGGGTATAGTTGTTTCTCTCTCTGCTCCCTGTATTGCTTCAAGTTTTCTTTGAAGGGCTGGTTTTGTGGACATTATTCTTTCAGGCTTTTCGTGTCATGGAAGATTTTTCTTTCCTCTTCAACTATAATAGACATTTTTGCTGGGTCAAGTATTCTGGGCTGGCCTCTATTGTCATGTAGAACTGGAAATACTTTGGTCCAGGCTCTTCTGGCTTTCATAGTTTGCATTGATGTCAGCTGTAATTCTGATGGGCTTTCCTTTGTATGTGACTTGTTTTTCTTTTGCTGCTTTCAGTAGTCTCTCTTTGTTCTGTACATTTAGTGTTTTTTCCATAATATGTTGTGGGAAGTTTCTTTTCTGATCCTATTTCGTGTTCTATGTGGCTCCTGTATTTGTATGGGGATGTCTTTCCTGAATTCAGGAAATTCTCTTCTATAATCCTGTTTAAGATCTGGTCAACCCTATTAACCTGAAATTCTTCTCCTTCCTCTATTCCTATGATCTGTAGATTTGGTCCTTTCATGGTGTCCCACATCTCTTGCATATTCCATTCCTGTGTTTTGTTTTTTTTTTTTCAATTTTCTGTAATTTTTGCTTT
>NW_008340206.1:3539792-3543789 GCF_000622305.1 Nannospalax galili | reverse complement strand
TGGGGACATAGTGTTTTGGCTTTACATTTTATTATTTTTTTGCTGTGGTTTTGGCATGTGAATTTCTTTTGTTTATGATTCTGATATGAGAATTAAATTGAAGTATGCCTCTGTTTGTATCATCCAGGTGTCTAGATCCTTTCTTTATTGGTTATGTAAAGCTGGTTGGTACAGGGTACAGGTTCTCTCAGGTTTAATTTGGAAGGAACTGATGGCTTTAGATCAACTATTCAGAAGTACTCACAGAAGCCCAATTCAGGTTCCTCTCAGGTACACTCAGGCTTCCTTCACCACGTGGAGACAGGATCTGGGAGCTCTCAGGCGGTCTACCCTCTCAGGTTGTCTGCTAGGATCTCAGCCTTAGCCTACCAAAGCCAGATCTGCCCTGGGGCCTTGGGAGCAGCCTCACAAAATCCCAGGTAGTGGGATGGGTATGGCGCAATTAGGAGAAACTCACTACCACGTGGCGGTGGGATCTGGGGGCTCTCAAGAAGTCCCCTGTGTTCTCAGCATCTCTGTCAGAGAGAAGCCAGAGGGAGGCCAGAACATGGCACTCTCTGGTGGTCTGCTGAGATCAGAGCTGCTACACCGATGGAGGTCAGAACCCACCTTCTCTGGCTCTATTTTCAGATTTTTTAAACGTGTATTTTAATTGAATTTTTGTGCATTTCATACAAAACATCTTAATCATCTTTATATCCCCTCCCCCATCCAGACCCCTCCCCCCATAGCCTACCTTCTTGAGTTTGCATGGATCTTGTGCATGCGAACAGCATTGCTGTAGGTACGTATGAGCAAGGTCCCAGGAGCCTGTAGGACTCTGTTTTGTTATGGTCATGCACCTCCTCCCCTGACTCTTACAGTCTTTCCACCCCCTCTCCCACAATGGTCCCTAAGCCTGGGGTGGGTAAAGTTTAATACAGGAGTCCTGTCCAGGGACCCACACCGTGAAGACTCTTATTCTCTATGCTTTGGCCATTTGTGGCCTTTTGTGTTCATTGTCCTCTGTTGCATGAGGGAACTTAACTTATGAGAGTTGAGAGATGCATTAGTGTTCTCTCTACCTTTTGTTCCACAGTGTTCTGTGAACCTTAGGTGTAGAGGTTCTATTGTAGACATGTCATTTGGTGTTGGGCATCTCACAGACAATTATTCTCTGTGTGTGAAATTGTGGAGCTCTGTAACAGTCTCTGTCTGTTGAAAAAGATGCTTCTTTGATGAGTGGTGACTGGCATACTTGTCTGTAAATATAAGGACCCATATTTAGCACATAGTAAGAAATTACATTTGTCTAGGGATGTGACAGCCTTAGGGTTTTCTCTAAGATCTGTGACCTCTCCAATCATGTGTATTTGATTATGTTTATAGTACCACACATGAGTTCCCACCCATTGAGTGGGCTTTAAGTGCAGTCAGGTAGCTGTCGATTACCCCTAAGATAAAAGTGCCACTGCTGCCCCAGTGTAGTTTGCTGTGCCGGTCATTGTTGTGGTTATTAGGCCTTAAAGCTGGGGTTGGACCATTGATCGATGGTCCCTTAGGAGCTTGCATAGTGTCCTGTAGAACTATGAGAGCAAGGCTTCAGAGCGGTGCCTTCCAGGTCAGTCTCAGCACCATTGCTCCAAGTCCTGTGCCCAAAGTATAGCCTACCTTCAATAATAAGGTCTTACCTTCAAGTTCTGGGAGGCAATCAAGGGTTGTGGCAATCGCCCATGTAATTTTATGAGTCTCTTGAACTGTCTCAGTCAACAACTCAAAGGGAGGCTTCTCCTGTCTGGCACCTTTTCTTGTTATACAGCCTTCATCTACACACATGGACACATGTAGAGGTATTGTGTGTATAATTTTTCAGTGGGCTTTTGAACTAACACTTTTCCCTCTGTTTTTTGTACTTTAAAAAAATTATTATTTTTATTTTATGTGTGTGAGTATATTGCCTGCATCCGTGTTGTGCAACGCTGGTGGAGGACAGAAGAGGGTGTTGGATCCCCTGAAACTGTAGTTATGGATGGTTGTTAGCTACTGTGTGGGTGCTGGGAATCGAATCCCGGTCCTCTGTAAGAACAGCCAGTGCTCTTAACCAATGAGCCATCACTTTTGAACTTCTGAGACTTGATTCTGTTCAAGGCCTGCAGGGGTGATTGGGGGTGAAGAAGAGCGATCAAAACAGCAAACTCAGGCTGCACAAGCAGAAGCTCAAAGGACGTAGTATGCCTCCTTACCTCCGATCTTGGAAGGGTGAATGTGGCTGGGGGAGTCACGGCGCAGAGGGCTGCACTATATACTTACCCCAAGATGCCTGAGGATAGGAGTGCAGGCTAGCTTTTTTTGGTCTTTTTGAGACAGGATTTCTCTGTAACCCCAGCTGGCCTGGACCTCACTATGCAGACCAAGCTGGCCTTTAACTCAGAGATCTGCCTGTCTCTGCCTCCCAAGTGCTGGGACTACAGGCGTGTACCACCACGCCCGGCAAGAAATTTCATTTGTGTAGAGACATAGGGTTTTCTCTAGGATCTATGACCTCTCTAGTCGTGTATGTTTGGCTATAATTACAGTGCTACCCATGTAATCAGCTTAAGGGAAACAGAGGCTTTTGGGCCACTGGAAACCTGCTCATGTGAACTTGTGGCAATGGTGGCGTCAAGCACAAGACCCATGCCAACTCAGACAAGAGCCCAGAGTGGAACATGGGAAATGGGTTATGGGCTGACCCTAGTCTGAGAACTGTTGGAGACTGATTACTGCTAGATGAGGGAGAGTCAGCCTTTCTTAAGATCTCTAGGTAGGCTGAATAGACTCCAGTGGATGAACTTGCATTGAAGGATATTTGTGTAAAATGCTTGACAGGATGGGATTTGACATGTATGGCAGAATGCATGAGGCCCAGTGGGGGGGGGCATGGATGGGGGAAGGGTGTCTTAATTTGATTAAGAACTGTTGTATGAAATGTACAAAAGATTTATAAAAATATTTTTAAAATATGTTAAAACAAATATTTACAGTTGTATCACAAGGCAGAAAATTTAATTGGCTGCTGTGTTGTTCAGTCTTCATGGTCAACGTGACTGGATTTAGAATCACCTGGGAGACACATTTCTGGATGTGCATGTCAGGACATCTCTAAATAGGTTTAACTAAGAAGGGAAGGTGCATCCTGAGTGTGGGTGGTACCTCCCCATGGCCTGGGGTTTGGAATGAATACAAAGAGACAGAAGACATTCAGCTACATCAGTATCCCCTTTCTGCTGTCTGTCTTCCAGTTGTGAACCAGCATCGTGCCTTCTCCACCACGATGGACTCGAGCCCTTGAACTGTGAGCCCAAAGAAACCCTTCTTTCCTTAAGTTGATTCTTATCAGGTATTTAATGAAAGCAACAAGAAAAGTAACTAGTACAGTTGGGTTCAGGGATTAGGAATGATCCATTATTTTGGTTATTCAACCTTTCTGCAATTCTGAAGCCATTCTGTTTGTGAATGATGGCAGCTATTTTATTTGTGATATTTCTACAACCCAAGGAGACAGGAGCTTGAAGCTAGTCACGTTATAACCATAGACAAGAGCAGAGCATGATGAATTAATGCATGCACACTATGCTCAGTTACAAATGAGCCACATTTTCCTTCCTGTTCCTGCTGGATGAGAAGTCTTAATTTCAGATGACAGAATATTTGCATATACAATTTTATGCAATCCGGAATCCCCTGCCTAGGGAATGGTGTTATCCATGGCAGACAGATCTTCCCTCTTCAATTAACACAATCAAGACAATCCTCCACAGACAGGCTCACAGGCCAGTCAGATCTAGACAGCCCCTCCTTGAGGCTATCTTCCCAGGTGATTCTGCATTGTGTCAAGCATAGGATTCCAACAAATTATTATATTAGATTCCAATCTGATTATATTAGATTCATAGGATGAATCTTAGTTGTTACAGGATACACTAAAAGTGAAAGGAATTATGTCATATTATTTGTTAATGCTACTGAAAAGCTGCTT
>NW_008340206.1:3538647-3539574 GCF_000622305.1 Nannospalax galili | reverse complement strand
ACTTTGTGAGTTCAAGGCCAGCCTGGTCTACATAGTGAGTTCCAGGGCAGCTGGGGCTACAGGGGGACCCCCTTTCAAAAAAAAAAAAAAAAAAAAAAAAAAAAGAAGCCAATTGTGATTCTGGAAACTGACTGGATGACTGGAGAGGAAAAACTTAAAAGATGCATGATAAATTATGGCCTGCCCCCTTTAGGGAAAAGGTGTCAAGTGGAAAGTTGCAGGAGAGGCATAGTAACACTTTCATTAATAATCAGGGAAAGTAAGAAAACAGCATGTCAGTAAAGCAGAAAGACGCACTTAAGTGGGTTAGTGCTATTGAAAGGGAGTCATGGAGATGAACTTATTTAGCTTCTAAATCAAGCAAATGAGAGATACCCAATGACGGATGCCCGTGTGAACTGGATGGAGATGCTGGGGAAATGGTTACAGATAGGAAGGATGTGAATATGAAATGTCTGCTATTTTATTTTCAAATTTGTAGCATAGCATCTGGGAAAAGGCTAATTGTATCCCGATATTATACTAATTTCCCCTTTTCCAGAACAATTATTTAATTTTGACTGACATCTCCATTTCCTCAGTCACTTTGACTCAAATCCTGGAAGTTATTTTAAGCTCATCACTTTATCAATGTCCTAAAAATAAGCAACATTTATTCAACACCGTGATGAAAGATTTCATCTAATTCCCAGGAAAACTCTACAGGTGATTGATGCTCCTGTTTTGCAGGTGAGGAAACAGGTCTGGAGTGATCACATGACTTGGAGTCCTGAGAGTTCAGGTAACCAGTTTTTTGTACCTGGTGTACTGTTAATGAACACAGGGCATTCTTCTATGTGGTCTTTTTCAGACCTTTCTTATTTTCTGCTTGCTCATCACTCATTGTTTGTGAATGATGGCACCTATTTTATTTGTGATATTTCTACA
>NW_008340206.1:3537287-3537715 GCF_000622305.1 Nannospalax galili | reverse complement strand
GATGGACTCGAGCCCTTGAACTGAGAGCCCAAAGAAACCCTTCTTTCCTTAAGTTGATTCTTATCAGGTATTTAATGAAAGCAACAAGAAAAGTAACTAGTACAGTTGGGTTCAGGGATTAGGAATGATCCATTATTTTGGTTATTCAACCTTTCTGCAATTCTGAAGCCACAATTAACCTTAGAGGCAGGTAAGTGCTAGTAAAATATGAAACTGTAACTCCAGTTCCAGGGGCTCCAACGATCTCTTCTGTCCTCCATGGGCATTGCACGACATGGATGTACTTACCTACATGCAGACAAGACACTCATACACATAAACTTAAAATAATAAATAAAATATTTAAAAAAGTATGAAATGAGAGATTCTTAATTTGACCCTCTATATTTTATTCACCAACGTGAAGTAATCCTAGGTTTTCCTCATAA
>NW_008340206.1:3530837-3533337 GCF_000622305.1 Nannospalax galili | reverse complement strand
GAAAGGATAAAGGTTTGATGACCTAAAATCTGTCTTCAAACTGTTTACATTATCTCAGTGTTATGTAGGAAGGAGAAACAAAGTCAAGCACTGGGGAATTCCTTAGTAGTTTTAGTCGTGTTGGTCTGGCCATGGTGTGGTTGATCTCTGCCACTATCTCAGTACACCCTGCAGAGCTATATAATGAACAATCCTTGTTTTGACATTTTCTCCCAGAATCTGGAGGGGAGCTGCTAGGTCCAGTTGATTAATTTTCTGTGTATGGCAACAAAACCTCTTTGACCTTACTTCTTACCAGTTACTGTAAAATAAATAATTTAAGTCCAGAATGTAAGGAGAAGGGAGAAGGGACAGTTTTTCCTTTTCATGGATAATAGTAGACACTTAGAAGAAAGCATACTTTACAAAACTGAGAATAAAATGAGAGAAAAAAGAGCATAGGAGTAAAAAATATAAGAGAATTAAACTCCAAATGAAGGTTAATGATTAAACATTAAAAAATAATAAAAAGAGAAAGTGGATGAGATTTAAAATAAATGAGAAAAGGCTGGAGGCCAATGAGATGAAAGGTTAAAAGCATGAATATAGAGCTATTGAAGACTGAGATGTATGGGGCAGGATGGAAAGCTCAAAGCACAAAAGCAGATGCGCAGGAAAAGCGAAGCAGAGGGAATCATTAGTGTGCGGAAAAGTCCGGAGCAGGACGGTGAAAAGGTTTTGGGAAAAATCACTTGCCCTTCTCATACCGGGCCACTTTGTAAGGCTGAGCTTGGCACTATTTTTGCAGAAAGTCCTTTTGGTTTTAGGTACACTGACCACTTTACAGCAGAGGCATCTATAACACACCATAAAAATGGGAGACCCGGTGCTCCCAAATTTCTTTTTTGAGTAAATACTGTGCCTAGTGTAATGCATAAGGCCACAGAGTACGCAGAAACGATGAGTAAAAATCTCCTTGTCATTTGCTCATAAATTAACAAGAGATACAGAATTAAGTAACAATGAGGGAACAGCTGATAGGGAGAAAGTTAAAGGAAGCATTTGCTCAGTTATGTAGTGTTTTTTTCCCCCAGAAAGGAGCTGTGACAGTGACCTGCATGGGTGAGAAGGGTTAGAGGAAGTCAGCTTTCTTCTGAGACTCAGAGTCAGTGGAATCGAGGTTTTGGGCCAAAGCTGGAATGAGCGGTAAATCACAGGGCAGAGATAAATAAACAGAAGAGAAGCACGCACATGTTAACGGTTTTAGAGAACTGGGATCAGGAAGACCAGAGTTTTCCAGAAAGAGTTTTTTTGGGCCAGATTATAAATAGTGCTAAGTGCTCAGGGTAAGGAATTTGTATTTAGGCATCGGGAAGCCATTGGAATCTCTTAAGAGTTTTGGTATGGGGGGGTAACATAATTGAGGTTAAGTTGATATAGCACCAGACTAAAGCAAGGGTTGGAAAGGAGAAGAACAAGAAGCCATTAGAAACTCAGGTTGATTGTGTTTAGAGGGTAGGCTAGGTCCTAGGCACCCACTTCCTCCTAAGATGATTTCTTTGATAAAAAGTCATGCTCCCTGTAAGCTACAATAGAGATTGGCTTGGCAAAATAGGCCCACTGGTGCAATAGTGGCATGAATGTTATGGGACTAACCAACCACCTTCTGCTTGGATTTAAGGCCTGCTTCACAAGGTGGAGTCCATACCTGTCACTGTTGTCACTGACTAGACAGGTCACAGGCCATAGGGGAGAACCTACTACTATTATTTGGCTAAATAGACACAGTATTAAACCGGCTCCCAGTGACTTATTGTTCAATCCATAGATTAATGTATCTTTGAACTCAGAGAAAGTTCTTCTTGCAGCAGATTGTGATTACTACAGAGACTCACAACTGCTCAGAACTGCTCACAACTTTCTGCTTACAACTGCAGAGAATAAGAGACTTCAGAGTGTTTAGCTATAAATGGGACACTTGTATTTCACCCTCTCCTCCTAAGGCTCAGGGATCATGACAGAAGAGGGAACAGAAAGATTATAAAAACAAGAGGTGGTAGATGAATACAAGAAAACTGTTGTCTGGACACCATAGGGTAATCGCACATATGAACCCACAGCACTTATGACAGCATGCACAAGTCCTGGGCACATCCAAGCCAGACAAAAATCCAGCATAGACAGGGGAAGTGGGCAGGAAGACCCAGACCTAGCTGAACATTTATTGCAACTGGTAGCTTCTGGGAGAGGGAAAGTCAGTTTTCCTTACTAGTATGACCCCTGGGAGGTTGATAAGACCCAAGGAATAGATTTATACTTAAGAGCATTTGGGAAACACAGATTAGACTCATAGGCCTTTAAAAAATAAAGTAAAAGACAAATCTTAATAGTATACATGAGTTCATGGGGTACTAAGGGAGGGAAGAGAGGGGAAGAAGGTCTGAATATGATAAAAAAAATTGTATAAAATTCTTGAATCAATAAAAATATTTTTTTGCCTTTAAAAAATTTTTTTAAAACT
>NW_008340206.1:3530285-3530688 GCF_000622305.1 Nannospalax galili | reverse complement strand
TATGTTAAAGCTGTTTCCTACATTTTTAATGCTACTAACACATACATGTTTGCACATGTGTCTTTAATCTCTATGTATCTGATTATTACTAGTCACAGTCGGTTACAGTTGGGTCCTTAGTACCTGAGTATGGATATAAAGTCATCAGGTAGATTTCACTGCTAATGTTTATCACCTCTATATTTAACATGAAGTAAATTAAAAATTTTTTTAAATAACTATATGATTAGAAGAACCATTTCATTACAGCTTTAACATATTCAGTAACACACTCCAGAGTAAGAGTACATCTCTTTCACAAATGGCTGTAAGTTTCTAGGTTCACAATTGAATTAATACAGTTATACAATATTGAACTCAGTATAAGCCCTGTAAGACATAAAATTGAATGAGTTTTTTAACC
>NW_008340206.1:3516543-3530073 GCF_000622305.1 Nannospalax galili | reverse complement strand
TTTTATCACCTCTACTAATTAACATGATGTAAATTTCCATGCTTCCTCCTCAAATATCATACATTTAAAAAAATTTGTTGATTTTTTTTTGTGTGTATGATATCACAGAACATCCCAAACCATCTTATTCAACTATACACCCACTTCCCAGATGGCACCCTCCCATAGCCTCCCTCCCCCCATCAGAGCCCCCACACTCTGATATCCCTGCTACTGTCTGCTGTGTTGTCAGCACCCCTAACCATTCCCCACTACTTGTCCATCTGGTGAATCTAGTCAGCCTATCTAGAGGTCTTTGTTTTAGGAAGGTCAGCTGTTCCTCATCTAGCAGCAATCAATTGTCAATATTCCTTTAGATAAGATTAGGGTCTGCTGTTCATTTTCCCAGTTCTATGCTGGGTTACTATCTGGGAGTCCCTTGGGCCACCCTGGTATCTCCTATCTCGCATTGTTGCTTGTTGTGTAGCCTTTAGCTATACATATGGACTCTTAAAAAATTATATTGGCCCCTTTAATATTTGATTATACTTTCCACTTGGCCATTTAAGACCATACAGTTGGCCCAGATAAACCAATTTATTTTTACTCTTAAGGTAGTTTGAGGATCTGTTCCTCAGGGTTCACACGGGCTTAGGAGGAGCCCCTGGCTCCTTTCTTTTACCAGTTCCGCCTATGTGAAGATAAGCCAAAGGTCCTACTCGACTATGGCTGGCTTCGCTTGGAAGCATGGAGGAAATGATTCCTCTTTGTTCAAGAGGACAGGTGACTCACCACAATTGTAGGACATTTTGAGAGATGCTCATAGTCCCCTGGAACTAGTCAACCTAGGAGGGCAAGGAGCAAAAAGTGTCCTTTATGTCCCTCTGACCAAATTATTCTAGGCCTCAAAGTATGTCTGTTAATCATCCAAGAAGGTTAGTTCCACCAGTCTGGTACTTTTAATTACTGTGTATCATGTAGATAGATCTTGGGCAAAGACCAATTGTTTTCAGATAAACCTTACCTAGACATACGTTTCTTGATCTGCTATGTATAATTTGTCAATAGGTTGTAGGAGTAATATGGTTCCTTCTGGTTTTCAAAACTAGGTAGGCATTGTTTATCTCTCGCATTGTCTCACCCCTCCAGCATAGTTGTCCCACTTAAGGTGCCCCCATTTCCCCCCTTTTTCCCTTACTAATACCCATCTCCTATGATCCTACCTCTCTTGAGCTCCTTCTTTCCCTTTATCCCCTAGGTTCCGTGTATACCTTACCCTCCCCCCTCCCTTAAACTAACCCAATTTTTATCCATATCTCCCTTATTAAGGCCTGTTTCCTATTATTCTTCTCCTTCAGGTTCTTTCTTTTCCTTAACCTCCCTGTTTCCTTTCTGTTATCCTGGTTCCTGTAGTTATGTCTGGATACATACTCACTTATCAGGGTTTGGTTCTAGGATCCACCTATGAGGGAGAACATATGTTGATTTTTTTTCCGAGTCTGTGTTAGTTCACTTAGTATAACAGTTTCTAGTTCCATCCATTTACCTACAAATTTCATGATTTCATTTGTTCTTTACATCTGAGTAAAATTTCATTGTAAGGCTGGAGAGTTGATTCAGTAGTAAAGAGCACTGACTGCTCTTGCAGAGGACCCGGGTTCAGTTTCCAGCAACCACATGGCAGCTAGCATCCATCTGTAACTCTAGTTCCAGGGAATCCAACTGCCTCTTCCGACCTTCATGGCATTGTATGACATGGATATACTTACGTACATGCAGGAAATATAACCATACACATAAAAGAATAATAAGTAATTTTTTAACTTTTTTAAAAAATGTATTATTTTTATGTGTATGCATGTATTGCCTGCATGTAGGTAAGTGTACCCATGTCGTGCAATAAGGTGAAATCTTAAAGTGGTTTTAATTTGCATTTCCCTGATTATTAGTGATGTTGAACATCTTTTAAGATGTTTCATAGCCATCTTTGCATCTTCTTTTGAGAACTCTCTGTTCAGCTCCTTAGGCCATCTTTTAATTGGGTTACTTTTTGTCTTGATTCTCTGTTTTTTAAGTTTGTTACATATTCTGGATGTTAAACCTCTGTCAGATGTGTCGCTGGTGAAAATTTTCTTCCATTCTGTGGGTTTTCTCTTCACTTCCCTGGTTGCCTCCTTTAATGTACAGAAGCTTTTTAGTTTAAGAGGCCCCATTTGTTGATTCCTGACCTTGTTTCCTGAGCAATTGATGTCTGGTGTAGAAAATCCTTTCCTACACCTATATCTTGTAGGTTTTTCCCAATGTTTTCTTCTAACATTTTCAGAGTTTCACACTTTACATTGAGGCCTTTGAGCCATTTGGAACTGACTTTTGTGCAAGATGAACGATAGCGGTTTAGTTTTGTTCTTCTATAGGTGGAGATCCAGTTTTGCTAGAACCATTTGCTGAACATGCTGTCTTTCCTCCAGTGAATATTCTTGGCCCCTTTGTCAAATATCAGGTGGGTAAAATTGCATTTACTCATATTTGTGTCTTCAATTTTGTTCCATTGATCTGTGGGTCTATTTTTGTGCCATTACTATTTTTGTGCTCTGTAATACAGCTTAAAATCTGGTATACTAATCCATGTGAATCTTAGGATTTATTTTCAAATTCTGTGAAGAGGATCAATGGGGATTTTGATTGGCATTGCATTGACTCTACAAATGGCTTTTGGTAGGATGTTCATTTTTACAATATTAATTCTTCCAATCCATGAGCATGGGAGTTCCTTCCATCTTCTGATGTCTTCCCCAATCTCTTTCTTTAAAGATTTAAAATTTTCATTGTATAGCTCTTTAATGTCTTTGGTCAGGTTTATTCCAAGATATTTTTTTTTCTTGCAGCTATTGTGAAGGGGAGTGTTTCCCTGTGCTCTTTCTCTGATTGCTTGTTGTTGGTATAAAGAAAGGCTACAGACATTTATACATTAATTTTGTAACCTGCCACCTTACTGAATGTGTTAATAATTTCCAGGAGTTTTCTGATGGAAGTTTTGGTGTCTCTTAGATATAATATATCATCTACAAAAGGGATAATTTGATCTCTTCTCATACAATTATTACTCCTTTAATTTCCTTCTCTTGTCTTATTGCTCTTGCAAGAGTTTCAAGCACTCTGTTAAAGAGAAGTGGAGATAGTGGACAGCCTTGTCTGGTTCCTGATTTCAATGGGAATGCTTCCAGTTCTTCTCCATTTAGAATGATGTTGGCTGTGGGTTTCTTATATATGGCTTTAATTTTATTGAGGTATGTTCCCTCCAGTCCAGTTCTCTCTAGGAATTTGAACATAAATGCATGCTGAATTTTGTCAAGGGCCTTCTCTGCATCTATTGAGATGACCATGTGGTTCTTGTCTTTGAGCCCATTTATATGATTTATGATGTTTATTGATTTTTGTATATTGAACCATCCCTGCATCACTGGGATAAAGACAACTTGATCATGGTGGATGATTTTTTTGATGTCTGTCTGTATTCAGTTTGTATCTTGTTGAGAATTTTTGCATCTATGTTCATTAAGAATATGGATCTATAGTTTTCTTTTTTGGTTTTATCTTTACATGGCTTTGGTATTAGAGTGATGCTGGCTTCATAGAAGGAATTTGGAAATTCTCCCTTTATTTCTATCTCTTTGAATACATTAAGTAGTATTGGATGTAGATCTTCTTTAAATGTCTGATAGAATTCTGCTGTAAATCCATCTGGTCCTGGGCTTTTTTTGGTCAGCAGGTTTTGTCATAACAGTGTATATCCTATTCTGATAATGATTGATTTTCTGTCTTCAATCTACAATGTCATTAGTTTTTCAAAATAATGCAAAAAGAATCTCATTTCCAGATTTCATTGATTTTTCTACTTAGAATTCATAGTTTAAACTGCATTGATTTCTGTTCTTTTTTTCTATCTCATTTTGCTTTCTGTAAGAAAACGTCACTCTTTCAGGTAGGAAAGTTGGAGTTTGGATTACTGAGTCCAAATCTACCTTTTTCCCACATGTGATGTGTTACACATTTTTCAAACTAGTGCTAATGCTTGCCTCTTCATGTTGTTAGGTTACTACTACATCTAGAACTCTCTGTAGGGCTGGTTTTGTGGACATGAATTCCTTCAGCCTATTTATGTCATGGAAGATTTTTCTTTCCCCTTTGACTATAATAGACATTTTGGCCATGTATAGTTATCTGGGTTGGCATCTGTGGTCTTTTAAACGGAAATACTTTGGTCCAGGCTCTTCTGGCTTTCGTAGTTTGCACTGAAAACTCAGCTGTTATCCTAATGGGTTTTCCTTTATATGTGACTTGTTTCTCTTTTGCAGCTTTCAGTATTGTCTCTTTGTTTTGTACGTTTAGTGTTTTTACTATGATGTGCCGTGGAGAGTTTCTTTTCTGGTCTTGTCTATTTGGTGTTCTATATGCTTCTTATATTTGTATGGGCATGTGTTTCTTTAATTTTGGGAAATTTTCGTACATGATCCTGTTGAAGATCTGGTCCATGTCATTATCTTGGGATTTTTCTCCTTACTAAATGCCTATGATTCGTAAGTTTCATGTTTTTATAGTGTCACAAAATTCCTGCATATTCCATTCTTGTGATTTCTTAAATTTTTCATAACCTTTGCTTGAGTGGTCTAGTTCGTCCTCTTTATCTTCCAGTCTTGATATTCTGTTTTCTATTTCATTTATCCTATTGGTGAGGCTTTCTCCTGTCGTTTCTAATTGGCTTACTGAGTGTTTCACTTCCTTCTTCATTTCAGCCTGAGTATTCTTCAATGTTTCTAGCTCATTTCTGAATCCATTCAAAAGTATATCCCTGTCTTCCTTCAGTTCTTTGATTTCTTTGTGTGTTCTTTAAATTCACTGAACTCTTTTATCATGTTCATAATTGTTCTTTTGATTTCCATGTCCTGCACTGTCTCTAGGGGGTTCCCATTGTACTCTTTAGAAGACTATTGGTATTTGGTGGGGATAAGTTATTTTGGTTTTTCATGTTACTATTTTTTTCTCTGTGATTTACATGTGGATTTCTTTTGTAGTTTCTGATTTTTGTGTGAGACTCAAGCCTTCAAGTTTAGGTCTGCTTCTTTTTTTAGTGAACTTTATGTGTCTTTGTGGTTTACTTTTTGGGCATGAAAAGCTGGTTTGTCTGGTTCTCTCTTTTGATTTTCTATTGCAGTGGCCAGACTGCTTTTGTCTTCAGGAGTTCCCACAGAGGCCCAAGTCAGATGAGTATCAGATGCTCTCAGGCTTTCTCCTAAGGTCTGGATCCCTCCAGGAAAGATTTTGGCCTCAGGAATTTGGGAGTTGGACTGGCCTGGGATCCGGGCCCAGGAAAGATGCTGGTCTAGAGCAGCTAGTGGCCATGCCACCCAGAGATGCAAAGGGAGATGGGGGTGGGAAGAGGTCCCAAGGGCTCCTGGGGACTGCACTGAGGAACTGGGTTGGTCTGGATGCAAAGGATCAGGAAGCGGAAAGGTCAGGCCCTGCTTCCAGGAGAAAGGCTGGTGGATTGTGCAGGCCCAGGGAAGTAGAGGGAGGTGAGGGCAGGGCCAGGCCCAGAGTGCTACTGGGGACCCAAGAAGGAACTGGGTTGGTCTGGATGCAAAGGATCAGGAAGCAGTGGTGATTCCCCCAGTGTTGTCTGGGGCACCAAGGCAAGGAATGGGGCCGGTCCCAGGTTAGGAGGAGAGACCAGCGGAGGAGATGGGAGGGTGAATGAGGCTGGGGGAGTCAAGGCGCAGAGGGTGCGATCCCTGAGAGAGGCTGCAGGTCGTGCTGGCCCAGGGAAGCAGAGGCAATAAAAATATTTTTTGAAAGGGGAATGCGCCCCAAGAGCAGTGGTGAAGAGGAGTTTCAGGAGCAAAAGCTTTTGAGCTATTTCTGAAAGATAATGAAAGACTGGTCAGGCAGGTGGAGAAGGGAGACCAGAGGGGCCCAAAACACAAAATCCACAAAATGTAAGAGCGTCCTGCCTTCGGCTTCCTTGAAACTTGGTCAGAGGGTTTTTCAGAAAGATACATGGGTTTCCTGTCTCAATCTTAAATTAGAAGTCATTTTCAGTGACTTGCATTCAATTTTTTTTATTTTTTGAAAATTTCATACATATAGACAATGTGTCTTGATCATACCCATCCCTCACATCCCTCACATCCCTCATATCCCTCAGCTCCTCCCACCGCATCAACATATCGCACACCTCCTTTCCAACTTCATGCTGTTTTTAAAAACAAAACCACTAAGTCTGATTAGTGCAGCCCATGTGTGCATATGTGCATGGTCATCCCCTGGGGGCATGGGCAACCTACTAATGGCCACTTCTCATCCCCTCAAAAAGTGACTCTCCCTCAGCAGCTATCAACTGCCATTGTATCTCACCTATGGTGTGGCTTTGGGAATCCCTCCCCTCTCCATATTTGAATTTATGACTCTCTTGATATATGTGTGATGGTCACACCATGTGCGGAGGCCAGCCTTTCATAGCCCTCCCTCCCATCTTCTGATTCTTATCCCTCCTTCTGAGATGTTCCCTGAGCTTTGAGGGGTGGAAATTCTGTTGGTTAGAATTCACAGAGCTAGAAAGTGCTCTGCAGGCTGTGGGGGGAGAATAGGCATCAAGAATCTTACAGCATCAGTGCTGGATCCTGCAAGCTACAATAATGACCTGCCAGCCAAGATGTGCCCACTGGTGCAATAGTGGCCAGACTGCTTATGGGTGTAACCCATCATTATCCTGACTGGGTTTGAGACCTGCTCCACAAGAAGGAATTTGAGTCTGGTTGTGAAAGTGTGAATTCTAAACAAAGGTTAAGTGAGAGTTTTTCAAGAAGGTAGATGATAAATGACAATTAAAAAATTTGTGTTGAGGGTCTGGAGAGATGGCTCAGCGGTTAAGAGCACTGACTGCTCTTGCAAAGGATCCGGGTTTGATTCCCAGCACCCACATGGCAGCTACAAACCATCCTTAACTCCAGTTCCAGGAGAATCCCAAGCCCTCTTCTGACCTCTGTGGCATTGCACGACACAAGTGCACTCACATACATGCAGGCAATACACTCATACACAAAATAAAAATAATAAATAAAAAATTGTATTGATTCAATTACTTTTAAAGGAAGTTGTGAGAGGTGAAGGTCATTGTCCCTTGTTTGATACAGGGTTGAGAGATGTTAGGAACGTATGACAGCTTCAAAAGCAATTCATTTAACCAGTCATATGTCAAATCAATGTTGTTTGGTTGCACTGAAAAGAACAGCCACCTGCTGGGAGCACTGTCTGACCTCTTAATTAATATGAACTTATTGACTGATAGCCTGAGGTGAATTCCAGTTTCATAGATCCGTAACCTCCATCAGTCTCTGGAAAAATCTCTGGCTTAATGCACTGCTGTTCATAATAATGGTCCTTAAAATCAAAAATGTATTCAATATTCCCTTTGAAACCTTCAATCGATGCTGTGTTCCACCTAGCTCTAATTTATACTTTTTCCCATACAATACTGAAATATCTAGTGACTTCCTACATTGCATACCAAAAGTACATCCTTCAAACTGCTTCATTCACTCCAAGACAGGAAGAAAAAAGACTGTGCTGCTTTGTGTTCTAGTTTTTCATTTGGAAGTGATAGTGCTTGAGCTAAATTCTCCGTTCTTCAGGGCAGAATGCTTTTACCCTCTACCAAGCTCGGAGTTTTAATTTAGCCCATTTTCTGGTAAGAACTGGGGTCACTGGTTAACGCTGGTTTTAAAACAGCTTCCCATGCCGTGCCTCTTGAACAGCCCTGCCTTGTGTTTACCGTTGCTGGGGCAGTTTCGCTGCTCCTTCAGAGCACCTTTCAAAGTCTACCTCCCTCCCTCTTGGTTTGATTTTCTACCTTGCAGCTATCCCGTGTGCATGGAGACAGCTTCCCACCTCCCTCCACAGCACTGTTCTCCAGAGGCAACCAGGCCCTCTACCTCTGTCCAAAACAAGTCAGCTGCACATCAGATATACACATTCAGTTATCAGTGACTGAAAATATCTCTGAATATTATGCTGCTAGAAAAGCTGTGTCCTTTATTTTTTGTGTGTATATACTATATGTACATTTGTGTGATTGTGTGCACATTCATGTGCATGTGTGTACATGCATCTTTTCAGAGGCCAGAGGTCAGCATCTGGTCAGCATCTTCCTGGATCACTTATTTATTTATTTACTTTTGTTTTATGTGTTTGTTTCGCCTGTGTGTATGTAAGTGCACCCCTGTTAGAAGAGGGCATGTTGGATCCCCTGGAGCTGGAGTTTCAGAAAGTTGTTAGCTGCCTTGTGAGTACTGGGTGCTGAACCCAGGTCCTCTGCAAGGGCAGCCAGTGCTCTTAATAGCTGAGCCATCTCTCCAGCCCCTCCATCTTAGTTTTTGAGAGCAGGTCTCTCATTGAGCTTAGAGCTCACTGATTGGCTAGGTTGACTGGCCAATGAGCTCTAGGGATCAGCCTATCTCTCCCTTCCCTCCACCAGCACTAGGATATAGATACATGCCACCAGGCCTGGATTTTAAAATTAGTGTTGGGGATCCAAAGCAGGGTCCTAATGCTTGCACAGAAGCCCTTTACCAACTGAGCCATCTCTCCAGCACTCTGAGTACTTTTAACAACCGTTTTAAAAGTGTTCATCAAAGGGTGACCTGGCGGAATGTCAGGCTCCATGATAGGATGGTCAGTGTAATGGACTCAGTCAGCCCTTGCATCTGCCTTCTGTGATGACTTCTGTGAGTTGATCTTTTCTCCCACATGTCTCTCCTGTGTCCCTGAGAAGTGTCCTGGGTTTCCTGGAATAGGGTCATCTGCTGCCATGATTTTATTGATTCCACCAGAGCGAGTAATGGAGTCAAACTGGTTCAATCAGATTATCTATGTATAAATCTGAATTTGGAGAGAGAAGAGAGAGAGGAGAGAGAGAGAGAGAGAGAGAGAGAGAGAGAGAGAGAGAGAGAATCACATGGCCCTGAATGTGGAAGGAGAACATGTTTCCTGTGTGGCTAAGGAGCTGAGGAAGCCAGTCAGAAGAGACAGAAATGTCAGGGTGCCTGGGGATGGACAAAATGGACATAGTGGTGCTGCTGACATGGTGTCTGCGTCTTCCGGGGCTCAGCCTCCCGTTCAGCTCATGAGATTACTTGCAAACAGTGAGGAGTGTATGATGGCAACCCCCCAGCTTCAGAACTGCCCCTCAGTTTCCTCTCTGTAACCCAGGACTTGGGATTGCATATGTGCAGATATGGTATGGGTGAGTGTTTAAATGAGAATTCTATTCATATTAGGAATAGACTGCTTTGTAACTGCCTATGAGGATGAGAGAACAGTGTTGAGCAAGGGAGGGTGAGAGTGTTCTAAGAGAAATATCTATAAAACAAGGCAAAATGCAGGGGAGACTCAGCTGTGGGACACATGACTTACAGGTCTGACAGGTCCCTTCAGCTTTTGCAGGTTCCCTTTTTTGTCTACAAGCAACATAGTCTGCCTGAGGTCCCCAGGCAAGCCACTTTTTAAAGATGCGTATTAGGAGCTGAGGAAGGTTAGGAACCGTTGGCCAGGGGTCATGGTCAACATTTACTGAGTGCCTTCCTTGTGGTTTCCATTCGTTTTCTTAGTTAAATCCCCGAGACGGATGGATCCCTTTATTGCACCCGGTCTAACACATAAGAAGGTGAAGGCAGTCATGGTTAATTTTCATGTGCCACATACCTGGAGGGCTACATAGTCAGGGCCCTAACTCAGACGGCAGCGCTGCACCTATCAACGCTGATGCCTTGCCGTCCCTTGGGAGAGGACAGGCCCGCTGGGAGATACCACGGTCAGGGAGAAGTTACCCATGCAGGGATATCGCCAGAGTCTTGCCTCAGTTGCTTTACTCCCACAGTATGCCCTTTTCCAGGCGCTGCCCTCCTGTCTGCAGGCACCCCTAAACATGAAAGGATGGACTGGTATTAAGCAATAGAAAGCCAGCTAATCTTTCCTGATCCTTGGCATGATTGCTTCTACCCCTGGCCATTGATAGCTGAAAATAGGCTTCTAGTGTTAGGAGGTATAGTAGGGTCAGTCTCTGTCTGTCTGTCTGTCTGTCTGTCTGTCTGTCTCTCCTTCCTTTCACTCTCAAAACATCATCAACTGATGACTGAAATGAAAAGATTCTTAGTCCTTAGGGTAAAATGATCACAGAGATAATGGTCCCTTTATTTGGGCTTTTTGAAATTTAAACCTGTATTATATTTTTGTTCTCTTCTTGTGACCTACTGGCTTGAATTGTCAGCTTGACACAGCCTTGAGTCCCCTGAGGAGGGCATCTCAATGAAGGATTGCCTAGAGCAGATTGGCCTGTGGACGTTTATCTTGATTGTTAATTGATGTAGGACGGCCCAGCCCTGTGTGGGCAGTGCCATCCCTGGGCAGGTGGTCCTGGGCTATAGAAGAAAGCTAGTTGAGCATGAGTCTGAGAGACAGTCAGCAAATAGCATTCTTCTCTGGTTTCAAGTTCTTGCTTGAGTCTCTGCCTGGGCTCGCCTCAGTAGTGGACTGCGATGTGGAAGTGTAAGTCAAGCAAACCCTTTCCTCCCCCGAGTTACTTTTGGGCAGATGCTTTTCCATATCAACAAAAGGAAACCGGAACTCCTCGCTTGTTCATCTTCCTGCCAGATTTTGTTTCTTGGTAGCAAAGATTTCTGCTGGATATAGTCTAGGGAAGAGAACTTTGAGCTAGCCCTCAGCTGTGCGTTTCTGTCCCTCACATCAGATAGTTTATTGGGTAAAATATGGGATTCTGATGTAGTCCTTGAACGTGGGCCACAAGACGTTTCCCTCAGGCCTGGATCCTGCTGTAGAGTAGGATAGGGAGAACCCGTCTTTCACCTAGGGGTTGACGTCACATCCTCCCCTCCCCTGTATCTCCTGCTGGTGCTGGTGACTGAACTCAGAGCTTTGTTCTTGCTAGGTAAGCTTTCTACCACGGAGCTCCATCCTGGACCCCTACTTTCCATTCCTCTGGTGCACAAGGGGCCGTGGCTGATCTGTCAAAGCCTTTCTAGCCCTGTGTTTTACGACTTTTTCTCCCCTTGTCTCTCTAAAAACATAGTTATTACAAAAGAAACACAGCTGTTTCAGCCTCTCCAAAATAGAATAATGACATTTTCATAGCAAGCGGGGGTGGGAGGAAGTGTGGGGACAGGGACTGACTGAAACCAGGAGGTTTTTACAGACCAGAGAAAGGTTGTTCACCTCTTAAGAAATGACAGTTGTGAAAACAAGCCAATTTTAGAATTTGTCATCTTGTGTTAACAGTGTACCCTTTTGTAGTTACTGATATGTGTCAGAGGAAATGCCAGCTGTTATGAGCTTGCCTGCAGGCTCTGCCAAGGAGGTAGAAGGCTTGCATTTTAGGCCTCTGAACGTTTCCTTGGCTCACCAGGGCAGACTTAGGCCGGAGAGCTTTGGCCTGGGCATCATGAGGCTTAGTTCTTCCTGGCTGCGATGCTGAGCTTGTTCTTGATGTTTCTTTTTCCCTGATCTCTCTGGTTTTCCAGTCTCCACGTGTGTAACACGAATGACCTGGATAAGATTAGCTCCCAAGTCCTTTGGTGTTTGAAATGTCTGTGAATCTATTTTTTAGATAAATAAAAACTCTCCATGGTCTCTGGATTAGTGCTATGTTTCCCCTCCATTAAAAAATCCAGCAAGTCTCTGGCTCCTTTAAAGTCCTTATCTAGTCTATATCATGATGAATGAATAGTTTGCTAGTGGCATTTTGGAAAAAAGTTCCTATTAAGCAATTTCTTCCTTGTTAGGCAACAGGTGTGGTCCTGACTAAGGCCATTTTGTGTCCTGTCTCCTAGGCCAATGTCCTTGTGTTGCTAAGTGGCCTAGTAACTTTGGCTCAGTGTTACTTCATTTTGTGTGTCTATGCCCTGAAAACAGGACACTGGGACTGAGGGAAATGGTATTAAAATCATCATTCTTGGCCTGGGGAATTGACTTACTTGGTAAGGTGGCTGTTGGACAGACATGAGGAGTTGAATTTGGATCTTCAAAAACCACATTAAAAAGTTGGGTAGGGCAGGGTACACCTGCAACCCCAGTGTGGAGGGAGACAAAGAAAGAGAGAGAGGAGAGGGGGGGGAGGGAGAGAACAAAAAAAGGGGGGGGGAGGGAGAGAGCAAGAGAGCAAGGGAGGGAGGGAGGGAGGGAGGGAGAGAGAGAGAGAGAGAGAGAGAGAGAGAGAGAGAGAGAAGAGAACATGAATATGGGAGAGCTATGGGAGTGGTAGGGAAGACAGGTGAATCCCTGAAGCTCATTAGCCATTAGCCAGCCAGCCTAGCCGAATCAAAGAGCTTCAAGTTCAGGGAGGGACCTAGTCTCAAAAACTAAAGGTGGACTGGCTGGGCGTGGTGGCGCATGCCTTTAATCCCAGCATTTGGGAGGCAGAAGCAGATGGATCTTTGTGAGTTTGAGGCCAGCCTGGTCTACGTAGTGAGTTTCAGGACAGCTGGGGCTACAGGGAGAACCTGTCTCAAAAAGACAAAATAAATAAGTAAATAAATAAAGGTGGAGAGTAATTGAGGAAGACATATACATCAATTCTCTGTTTTTTGATGGTTTCTGTGTTGGAAATGCAAACATGGTCCCCTGGAGCAGTACAATCCTTTGAGCTTTAGTAATGAAATCAAGGGCTTAGATTTTGTAGAAAGTTACTTCATTTTGAGGGACTGTTTTTTATGCTGCATTACAGAATGTTCAGCAGTATGCCTGAACTCCACTGACTGCTAGCATCCCCTCACTCAGAACAACTCCAAACAAATGCCCCCAGAGGGAAAAACTGCCCTTGGTTAAGAGCCATTGATCTGTGGAAGGCCAGAAGGCAGGAACGTACAAAGATGCATTTGTACATGATTTCAGGGTGTTCTTAACCTCCCCAAGGCCTCCACATGGACAGTGCTTTGAAAACCTCTGCTTATTCTAGTGTTTGATGATCTGCTCTGTGTTCCTTGGTACATTTTTATTAATTGTCAGGGGCATGCATCTTGTCTCCTGGCTGGAACAGAAGGTCTTTGAACAGAAGGGAACATACAAGATGTTGGTGTGTCACAATGTATTCAGGAGAGCTCACAGTAAACACTGGTTGATTGACAGATTGCAAGAGAGGCCATGGTTCCTTGAGTATCAGTTTCCCAGCCAGGAGGCAGTGTTGTGGAGGAGCTCAGAGCCTCTGCTGGTCTTCCTATTCCATAGGGGATAGTAACTTGCCTTTTTTTTTTTTAAATTTCTTTGACGTTTTATTTATCCAGCTTAAAATTTTAAATATTTTTTTATTTTTTAGAAATATTTCATTACAGCTTTAACCGGAGGCAGGTTTGTGGAGGAGCTCAGAGCCTCTGCTGGTCTTCCTATTCCATAGGGGATAGTAACTTGCCTTTTTTTTTTTTAAATTTCTTTGACGTTTTATTTATCCAGCTTAAAATTTTAAATATTTTTTTATTTTTTAGAAATATT
>NW_008340206.1:3511577-3514290 GCF_000622305.1 Nannospalax galili | reverse complement strand
TGTTTTCTTCTAAGAGTTTCAGAGTTTCAGGCTTTACATTGAGGTCTATAAAATTTTTAGGTTCACATAACACTGGCTAAGGTTGTGTAAATCCTCTAAGCTATGGATTCCCGTCATCAAATGATGGAGCTCTTTTGTACCTAAAATTAGGCTTTATATAGGATATTGGTACAAAAAAAGCCATCTCCATACTCATCGCCATTGTTGATGTTTAATGTTTTCTTCTAAGAGTTTCAGAGTTTCAGGCTTTACATTGAGGTCTATAAAATTTTTAGGTTCACATAACACTGGCTAAGGTTGTGTAAATCCTCTAAGCTATGGATTCCCGTCATCAAATGATGGAGCTCTTTTGTACCTAAAATTAGGCTTTATATAGGATATTGGTACAAAAAAAGCCATCTCCATACTAATCGCCATTGTTGATGTTTGCTTCCCTAATGTAGTTTTCTGTTGACAACCGGGGTGGCCAGTCTGGCTTGAGAAGATCTCAAGGCAGGAGGTGCAGCGCAGAGGCTGGGGCTGTGGAGGGGGAGGGAGGGAGTTAGCTCACTGAAGGTGAATCCACCGAGGATGATTCATTTGCTCCCCAGTCTTCAGTGCCCATACCTACAAAGGCACCCTGGGTCCGCTGGGCAGGGAGGCATCTGTCCTCGCAGCCTTCCTTGCATGACCCAGAGGAGCCACAGTTCCTGCTACTGGCTTCTCGGAGCATCTTAGCAGCGGGAAGCAGACCTTGCAGATTTCCAGGAGCAGTAAGTACACAGAGTACATCTCCCTGCAGAATAATTAGAAACTCAGACTATGTACTGTGAAATAAAGTGGGGAGGCCAGTTGTTCCGAATTCACTCAAAACAGCCACTTGATGAGATGTCCCTGGAGGTCCCTGGAGGCGTGTGGATGGGGGCCTGCAGGTGAGACAGCTTCCCCTGCTTGGAGAAGTGGGAAGTCTTTAGACAGGAGCACTAATGAGCTCGCTTGGTTCCTCAGCCCCGAGTGGAGCTGGCCGCCCCATTAGGCAGCCTCTGTGGAGATGGCTTTCATCAAGCCTTGTTAAGAGGGAAAATAACAGAATGCGCTCCCTGCCTTCGCACGACTTCGAAGGCTGCGTTTAGCTGCCAGGAGGACGTGTTAGTCTTTCCCCTGAGCTGGTAGGTGAGCCCTGGAATTAGCAGGTGATGTTTCTCTGAGTACTGCTCAGTTCAACACTATCGTCTTCCTTTTCATTACAAGAGATTAACGGCTAGGAACAGGGAGGCTTTGCATAGTCATAAAGAAATCAAGAGTAAGTCTGGAAGAGAATCCGCAGGCTCTACCCAGCGTGCCAAGCCTCATGGCTCCTCACACCATTTAACTCACTGGGAACCCGAGGCAGAGACAGGTCGTTATTGCAATAATCACCCTTAAACATCGGTCTTACTTTCTTTTTTAAAACAGGGTCTCACATGGCAGCTACTAGCTGTCGTAACTCCAGTCCCAGGGGATCTGGTGCCCTCTTCTGTCCTCCACGGGCATCGCGTGACACGGGTGCACTTACCTACATGCAGCCAGTACAATCATACACACAAAATAAAAATAATAAATAAAACAAAAAATAAAACAGGGTCTTCTTGTAGCCCCAGATGGCCTGAACTCATTATGTAGACCAGGCTGGCCTCAAACTTACAGAGATCTGCGTCTGTCTCCTGAATGTTTTCTTAAAATAAATATTTTAAATTTATTTCACAATTGCACACACACACACACACAATATACTTTGGTCATATTTCTTCCCTATCCTCTGTGATCTTTCCCCCATTCCTCCTGAGCCCCTCTTCCCCAAGGCCCCTTCTATTTTCATGTCTGTTTCTAGTGCCCCACTGTACTTCATAAGGGTTCCTTGCATGAGCACGGGTGGGAGTTTATTTACTTAAGGGGAACTTACTAGTGACTGCATCATTAATGAATAGTACTTCCCCTCCCCCAGAAACAATTAACTGCATATGGCTCTCTTTAGGAGGCATGGGACCTCAAGAGCCCCATCCCCTCATCGATGATGGAATGGTAACAGGCCCAGTGTTGTGCAGGTAACTGCCCATGCTACAGGTTCCTGGGTGCAACAGCCACACCATGGGTAGAAGACAGCATGTCCCAGCACCCCGGCCCCCCAGGCTCTGGGAAGGCATCACTTTTATTACATAACCCTTGGCTTCCTATACCAATATATTATTGGAATTCTATTTTATCCATACCAGAAATTTAAAATTTCTTTGCCTGACTTGAAAATTTCCCACAATTTGGCCTTATGTTACCCCATCCACAGCTATGTGCACAGCAACTGACGAATGAGTGGTCCTATGCAATACACCGATGCCCCATGCCCAGCCTGTTGTGGAATAAAATTCCTTACTATTCTTATTTGCAAAACCTGTTGTTTTTTCCTTTTAGCACCCTTGAACTCTCTTAATTCTTCTGGTCACGATGTTCCCACCTTCAGGAAATTATTCTTCCTTCACCAATCATGTGTTATAACCAATCACAGCCCTGTCTCCCTGGTCACAGAGTTTGGTTCAGAGGTGAACAGTTGACCCAAAGTGGATAGAGTAAAAATAATCCATTGGCATTTTCCCAACATCTTTCTCTTCTGGATTGCTAACTATAATCACAAAACTACCTGTAACCCTATTTTTATCACAGGGGGACAGGTGAACAGAGGAAAGCTGGAAGACAAAACACC
>NW_008340206.1:3491910-3511266 GCF_000622305.1 Nannospalax galili | reverse complement strand
CTCAGCCCATCCAGTGGTCATATGTAAGTCATACTCTCCCTCACCCAGCAGCAATCAGTCTCAAATAGTTCTCAGTCTAGTGCTGGCCCATCACCTATTTCTCACCCTTGTTTAATTGAGCTGACATGGGCTCCATGCTCTACAGCACCACTGCTGCAGGCTCACATGAGCAAGTGGCCTGTGGCCTGGAAGCCTCCACCTCTCTGTGTTCATGAACCAGCCCTGGCTCTTACAATCTTTCTGACTCCTCTTCTGCAATGATCCCTGAGCCATGGAAGGATGTTCCATATAGGAGTCCCATCCTACTTTCTACAGTCTCTCATTCTCCAAAACTTGGCCAGTTGAGGACTTCTGTGTGCATCACACTCTGATGTACATGGAAGCCTCACTGGTGAGAGTTGAGGGGTGCATTAAGCCTCTCTCTACCCCTTATTCCACGAGCCTTGGTTGTAGGAATTTGACTGTAGATGTGTCATCTAGTATGGGGCATCTCCCAGATGTGTGTTCTCTATGCCTGACCAGATGTGCAACTCTGCGGTAGCCTCCATCTGTTGCAAAAAAGAAGTTTCTTTGATGAGTGCTGTACAGCATGTTTGACACTCTAAGGGAGGTCTCTTCTATCTCACACTGCGTTCCCTTCCAAGCAGCTCCCAGGTATACATATGCATTACTGTTCAGACACTCTATGTGCACTTCTCATGGGGTTTCTAGGGCAACACTTTTCCCTCTAGGTTTCCTGCCGCCCCAGATTCACTCATCTCCACTCTTCTTTCTCTCATCCGGCCTCCCTCCCTTCCTAGTCACAGTGCCCCCATTATCCTCCCCCTCCCCCGAATACCTCCCGACTCCCACCATCTTTCTGTTCCTGACTTCCCTCCCTCCCCGACACCATGGTCCCCTGCGTGTTCCTCCCTCCTCTCCTCCCTGCCCATTACTCACAATATTTCCACCTCCCCCAGGTAGCATCTGTTCCTACTATCTCCCTTTCGGGTTATTTCTTTTCCTTTACCTCCAGGTATACTTTGTCTTTACCTGGCTCCTGGTGTTACTTCAGACTGCACATACTCATATATAAGGGATTGGTGCTACAATCACAAAGGAGGGAAAAGATACATTGCTTGCTTTTCTGTGTTTGTGTTACTTCACTTAGTGTAACACTCTCTAGCTCCATCCATTTACCTGAAAATTTCATAATTTCATCTTTTCTTACTGCTTAGTAGAACTCCATTGGATAGATGTATCACATTTTCATTAACCATTTGTCCATTGAGGGACATTTAGGTTGTTTCCATTTCTTAGCTATTGTGATGATAGCAGCAGCAAACATGGATGTACAGGTATCTCTACAGTATGATGAGTCCTTCAGGTATATGCCAAGGAGTGGTATCACTGGATCATATGGTAGGTCCAATTTTAGTTTTCTGAGGATTCTCCACACTGCTTTCCATAGTGGTTGCACAAATTTGCATCCCCACCAGCAGTGAATGAGCGTTCTCCTTTCTCTACATCCTCTCCAGCATTTGGAATCTTTTGTTCTCTTGATCTTGGCCAATCTGACTGAGCCAAGATGGAATCTTAAAGTGGTTTTTATCTGCACTTCTCTAATTACTAAGGATGTTGAGCACTTTTTAAGGTGCTTCTTAGCCATTTTTATTTCTTCGCTTGAGAACTCTGTTTAGGTGTGTAACACATCTTTTTATTGGGTCGTTTATCTTCTTGTTTCTTTCTTTTTTGAGTTCTTTCTATATTCTGGATCTTAATCCTCTCTTGCATGTGAAGCTGGTGAAGATTTTCTCCCACTAAGTGGGTTTCCTCTTCCCTTCCTTAGCTGTTTCTTTTGCTGTACAGAAACTTATTGATTGTTGATCTTAGTGTCTGAGCACCTGGTGTCTGATTTAGAAAGCCCTTTCCTAAGCCTATGCCCTGAAGAGTGCTGCCTATGTTGTCTTCTAGCAGTTTCTGAGTTTCAGATTTTATATTGAGATCTTTGATCCATTTGGAGTTGACTTTTGTGCAGGGTGAAAGATAGGGTCAAGTTTCATTTTTCTGCAGGTAGAGATCCAGTTTTGCGAGCATCACTTGTTGAAGATGCTGTCTTTCCTCCATTGTGTGTTCTTAGCACCTTTGTCAAATATTGGGTGGCTGAAATTACATGAACTCATGTTTGGGTCTTCTATTGTGTTCCATTGATCTATGTGTCTATTTTTTTGTGCCAATACCATGCTGTTTTTGTGACTATAGCTCTGTAATATAACTTGAGATCTGGTAGGGTGATCCCCCCAGCATTGTTCTTTTTGACCAAGATTGATTTGGCTATCTGAGCTCTTTTATGATTCCATATGAATTTTAGGATTATTATGTCAAGCTCTGTGAAGAATATCATGGGTATTTTGATTGGGATTGCATTGAATCTATAAATTGCTTTTAGTAAGATGGCAGTTTCATAATACTGATTCTACCAATCCATGAGCATGGGAGGTCTTTCCATCTCCTAGTGTCTTTCACTGTCTCTTTCTTTAGAGCTTTGAAAGTTTCTTTTCTTTAAAAATTATTTATTCGCGCATGTGCACATGTGCATGCACAAGCATGAGAATTTTCAGAGACCAGAGGAGGATGTCAGGTGTCTGCTTCTGTCACTCTGTCATAGTCTTTAATTTAATTATTAATTAATTAATTATATTCATTTATTTAGTCTTTTTGAGATAGGGTCTCCTTGTAGCCCCAGCTGTCCTGGAGCTCACTATGTAGACAGGCTGGCCTTGAACTCACAGAGATCTGCCTGCCTCTGCCTCCTGAGTGCTGGGATTAAAGGCATGCACCACCACGCCCAGCCTATTTCCTACATTTTTTAATGCTACTAATGTTTAGATGTTTGCACATGTGTCTTTATCTCTATGCATCTGATTATTACTAGTCACAGTCAATTACACTCGGATCCTTGGCATCTGAGTATGGATATAAAGTCATCATGTAGATTTCAATGGTAATGTTTTTTACATCTACTAATTATTAAGGAGAAAATTTTTATGCTTTGAAGAATTATTATTTTTTTACTTTATTTATTTACTTATACACCCACTTCCCAGATGACACCTTCCCATAGCTTCCCTCCCCTCACTAGAGCCCTTATACTCTGATATCCCTGCTACTGTCTGCTGTGTTGTTGGCACCCCCAGCCATTCCCCACTACTTGCCCTTCTGGTGAACCTAGTCAGCCCATCTAGAGGTCTTTGTCTTAGGAGGGTCAGCTGTTCCTGATCTAGCGGTAATCAGTTGTTAATATTCCTTCAGATAAGATTGGGGTCTGCTGTTCATTTTCCCAGTTCTATGCTGGGTTAGTATCTGGGAATCCCTTTGGCCACCCTGGCCAACAACTCAAAAGAAGGTATCTTCTTTCTGGCATTGGTGCTTGTTATGTAGCCTTTAGCTATGCATATGGACACTTATGAAATTATATTGGCTCCTTTAATCTTTGGTTATACTTTCCTTTTGGGTGTTTAAGGCCATACAGTTGGTCCAGATAAACTGATGAAAGTTTCATGGTAGAGAACTTTAATGCCTTTGGTTAGGTTTATTCCTAAATATTTTATTTTTGTTTGAGGCTATTGAGAATGGGAAGGTTTCCTCTAGTGCTTTTTCTGATTGCTTGTTATTGGTATATAGAAAGGCTAATGATTTTTGTAAGTTGATTTTGTATTCTGCCACTTTACTGAAAGCATTCATCAATTCTAACAGTTTTCTAGTGGAATTTTGGGGACCTCATATGTATAATATCATATCATCTACAAATAGGAGTAATTTGATCTCTACTTTTCCAGTTGGTACTCCTTTAATTTCCTTCTCTTGTCTTATTGCTCTAGCAAGGGTTTCAAGCACTATATTGAAAAGTAGTGGAGATAGTGGGCAGCCTTGTCTGGTTCCTGATTTTAATAGGAATGCTTCCAGTTTTTCTCCATTTAGAATGATGTTGGCTATAGGTTTGTTGCATAAAGCTTTAATTATGTTGAGGTATGTTCCCTCCAGACCAACTCCTTCTAGGACTTTTAACATAAATGCATGTTGGAAAATGAATGCCTTTTCTGTTTCTATTGAGATGATCATATGGTTTTTGTCTTAAGTCTATTTATATGTTTTATTACATTTATTGACTTACGAGTGTTGAACCATCCCTGCATTTCTGGAATAAAGCCAACTTGATCATGGTGGATGATCTTTTTGATGCGTGTCTGTATGCGGTTTTCAAGTATTTTGTTGAGTATCTTTGCATCTATGTTCATTAAGGATATGGGTCTATAGTTTTTTTTTTTGGTTGTGCCTTTACTTGGTTTTGGTCTTAGAGTGATACTGGCTTCATAGAAGGAATTTGGGAATTCTCCCTCTGTTTCTATATTTTTGAATAATTTAAGAAGTATTGGCTGCAGATTTTCTTCCTTAGATTCATTAATTTTTTGTATTATTTTCTTTATTTCTATTTCATTAGTTTCTCCTCTGAGTTTTGTTATTTCTTATCATCTACTAGTTTGGGGGTTGGTTTGTTCTAGTCTTTCTATAGTCTTGAGTTTTATTGTCAAGTCCTTTACATGTGCTTTTTCTGATTTTTTAATGTAGGCACTAAAAGCTATAAACTTAACTCTTAGGACTTTTAGGGTGTCCCAGAGGTTTTGCTGTGTTGTGTTATCATGCATATTTTGTTCCAGAAATTTCTTAATTTTTAATTTCTTCTTTGACCCATTCTTGATTCAGGAGTGTGCTGTTTAATCTCCATGAGCTCTGTATTTACTAGAGCTTCTTTTGCTGTTGATTTTAAGCTTTATTGCACTGTGGTCTGATAGAAGACATGGAATTATTTCAGTTTTTTTTTTTCTTGAGATTTGTTTTGTGCCCTAGAATGTGGTCAACTTTAGAATAACTTGCATGTCTTCTTTGACCCATTCTTGATTCAGGAGTGTGCTGTTTAATCTCCATGAGCTCTGTATTTACTAGAGCTTCTTTTGCTGTTGATTTTAAGCTTTATTGCACTGTGGTCTGATAGAAGACATGGAATTATTTCAGTTTTTTTTTTTCTTGAGATTTGTTTTGTGCCCTAGAATGTGGTCAACTTTAGAATAACTTGCATGAGCTGTTGAGTAGAAAGTGTATTCTTTGGTGGTTGGGTGGAATATTCTGTATATATCTGTTAGACATTTCATATAATATGTCATTTAATTCAGATGTCTGTCTGTTTATCCTTTGTCCAGTTGACCTGTCTATTGAAGGAAGTGGGGTATTAAAGTCGCCCACTATCACTGAGTTGGTGCCAATTTCTGTTTTGTAGACCATGACTACTGATTTTTATGAAATTGGGTGCTCCAGAATTTGGTGCATAAATGTTTATGATTGTAATATCTTCTTGGTCAATTGTTACTTTGATTAGAATGAAATAACCCTCCTTATCTCTTCTGATGAATTTTAATTTGAAGTCTATTCTGTCAGATATTAAAATTGCAACACCAGCTTGCTTCTTAGGGCCATTTGCTTGGAATATTTTTTTCCATCCTTTCACTCTAAGATAGTGTTTATCTTGAAGGTGTGATGAGTTTCTTGAAGACAACAAAAAGCTGGGTTTTCTTTCTTGATCCATTGCACCAGGCTGTGTCTTTTGACAGGGGAGCTGAGGCCATCGATATTTAGTGTTAATATTGAAAGGCGTGGATAGTGTACTGTCATTTTAATTTCTTTGTGTTTGTGGCCCTATTTTGTGTTTCCGTTGTTACACCTTTCTTTATTTTCTTTCTGTAGCCTCTTGGGCATAGGCATACGCATTCCTTTCTTCGGTCCTTTGTATTGCTTCAAGCATTCTCTGTAGTGCTGGTTTGGAAGACATGAATTCTTTTAGCCTATTTGTGCCATGGAAATTTTTTTGTTCCTCTTTGATCTTGATAGATAGTTTTGCTGGATAAAGTGTTAGGGGTTGGCATCCATGGTTGTTTAGAACTGGGAATACTTTGTTCCAGGCTCTTCTGGCTTTCATAGTTTGCATTGAAAACTCAGCTGTTATTTTGATGGGTTTTCCTTTATATGTAACTTGTTTTCTCATACACCTTTTAGTATTCTCTCTTTGTTCTGTACATTTAATGTTTTTATTATGATATGTCATGGGGACTTTCTGTTCTGATCATGTCTTAACGGTGTTCTCTGTGCTTCTTGAATCCCTATAGGTGTATCTTTCCTTAATTTAGGGAAGTTTTCTTCTATAATCCTATTGAAGATCTGTTTGATGCCATTAGTTTGATTTTCTTCTCCTTTCTGTATGCCTATAATATGTAGATTTGGTCATTTCATGTTGTCCCACACTTCCCGAGTATTTCATTCATATCTTTTTTTGAATTTTGTATAGCCTTTGCTTAAGGAGTCCAACTCTTCAACTTTATCCTTCAGCCTTGATATTCTATTTTCCGTTTCATTCATTCTGCTTGTGAGACTTTCTCCTGTTGTTTCTACTTGGTTTATTGAGGCTTTCAGTCCTGTGTTCATTTCCATTTGGGTTTTCTTCACTATTTCTATATCTTTAGTGAATTCCATTTTCAAATTATGAATTATTTTTGATATTTCATTAAGCTGCATATTTATATATTCTTGAGCTTCTGTTGAAAGTTTATGCCTTTCCTCTTTGTGTTCTTTGAGTTATCTGTGTTTTCTTGTAATTCTTTGATCATGTTTATGATTGTTCCTTTAAATTCTGTGTCCTGGGGTTCTACAGGGTGGTTCTCAATGTTCTGCCCTTCTGTAGGACTGGTGGGTTTTGTTGGGGACGTATTTTCCTGTTTTTTTTTTTTTTTTCGTATTGTCTGTGTTTTTGCATTGCCGTCTGGGCATATGGATGTTCTTTGTCGGTTATGTGTTCAACAGGAACTTCTACTCTGCTTTTGTTTAATTTAATTTTGGTTCAGAGTCCTGGCTGAGCAGGGCTGTCTGCCTGATCCTGAGGCTGGGAATTTGGTGGTGAAGGGGCCACCTGGGTGAGAATTTGGGGATCTATGGTAGGGTGAGTGGTTAATCTATTTTAGGAAGGTAGTCCTGGGATTTAGGTTTAAGGGATAGGAGCCAGTCTGTGAGAGAAGCTTGCAGGGACAGTGATGAGAGGAATGGGGTAGTTAGTCCTCCTGTGGAGAATGAGTTGGAGCCGAGGCTGGGCCAGCCTGTGAGAGAGGCCAGGCCAGGAGGGGACAGAATGTAGGTGGATGAGAGAAATGGGGGAAGGAGACAGTGAGCTTGTCCAATTTACCAAAGTCCTAGCAGAGCTGTCTGTCTGCCTGATCCCAAGGCTGGCTTCATGGCTTTTGACTTTTTAGTTTATGATCATGGCTTTGCAGATGGTGCGGACTGTCTTCCTGGAGTGAGAGTGACTAAGTCTCCCTTAAAAGGAGCTCTGTAATACAGATTTCTAACAGAAGTTCTGTGCCATGGTTGGGTTTAATGATGGGTAATGTTACACACAATTCCCAAGGCTTTTTGAAATGATAAGGGCTGGGGAGGGAGGGAGGGAGGGAGAGAGAGCGAGAGTGAGAGAGAGAGAGCGAGAGAGAGAGAAATAGTTTTTGACAGATTCTTAAAGTAGTCCTTAAGCCAAGAAGAAAGAAAAACACTCAACTGGGATCTCCTCAAAGTGACACTTCTGCTGGAGGGCCTGGGCGATATTAGCATTCATTTCCTTGGCATATGAGAATAGTGACAGTCTTGTTACCGTTACCAAGAGTCACAAAAGGCATCTCTTCAGAAGGAGCCCCTGGGCATGCAACCAAGGATGTCCACTTTCAAGAGGTTGAGGAGCATCATCTTAGATTTCCAGTTTGGTGGATGATGGGGTTAAAGTGCCAGGAGCTGGTCGTTCCTCTGTCTGGAAAGGCTTCCCCACTTCTGTTGTTCTGTGTAGCCCTCCTGTGCTGTCAGGACTTTCTGTCACTGCGCAGTTTAAAATGCTACAGTTGCATCTCCATGTCTGACACAATATGATTCCTCTTTCTGGTTTTACTTTTCTATAGTGTACTGAGTACTGAGATGATATTTCATGACATTTCATTTAGTCATATTTAGTTAGATTCATGTGCTCTCTCCTGTCACAGAATGGAAGGCCTCTGAGGAAAATAACTACATGTTAGACCTGTCCATGGGTTGTGCCTCCAGTCCTGAGAATATTTCCAGGAGAAAATACACATCGAATGAGTAAATAAATAAAAGAACGTCTACCCTGCATTTCCCTCCTATTTAGGTACTAGCTGCTTTCTGTCCTTTTGTAACAACAGTGTAACATGAAAATTAAAAGCACAGGCTTTGGTGTTAGTTTGTATTGAATCCCAGCTTTGCCTTGAAAATATCTTTGTTGATGAAGGTTGGCAACAACAACTAGATGAAGGTTTACTTGTGTTGAGAGCCACGAAAGCATCCCAGCCTCTTCCACCAGATGCTGTAGGTATGGACAGGCTGTAGTTGGTTGAGAACAAAGCTCAGGTTCCACTCTCAGCACTGCCACATGTGAGCTGAGAAGCTTTGTCCCATTTCCTTGACTTCTCTTGACTTAGTACCTTCATTTTTCAAGCAGCATCTCTTTCCTTATCTGAGAATAATGTGCCAAAACCATTAAATACTATGTCAAAAGCATAAACTAGGGTTTAGACGATGTTAGCAGTTGTTGATATATATATGTATATATGTATATATTGTAACATATATATTTCTTTAGTAAGAACTCAATAAAACTACCATTGAGTCTTTTCCTGCCACTTCTCTGTGTTAGGCTATAGAATTTATGATTTATGTCTGATCCATGCTTTAGTGTATTGATCTCTGTGTGTATGTTACTCTGTGTGAGATTTCCTTAACTAGATTCAATTCCCCAAATGCTTATACTGACTTTTGATTTTCTAAAGGGACAGCCCAGCACCAGTCGCAGCATCCCTTTGGTTCGCACTGACTGATTGGAACGGGAAGTGCTCTTCTCTCTCCACTCTCTCATTTTCTTTGGTTTATGCTGCTCATTTTAAGGAAAGGGCATGCCTGCCTTCCGGCAAACCCCTGTCTCTGCCCCAGGCCTCTGACACAGCTTCTGTGTACAGATGGAACTCCAGATAAGGCCAAATGAATGCCTCTTTGCTTGTTAATAAGTTACATGAACAAGTACTGAAACCACCAATAGACTTCCTTGACTCAGGGCCCAGTGAGCCGGCTCTGGAATAAATAGCTCTTTTCTGTGATCTTTTCAGAAAGAGGACTATCGTAGTAGCTGTGGCTGAAATCTGACCTCATTCTTCCTTGAGTTTTATACCCATAAAATAAAAATCATAACGATTCGTGGCAAACTTATCTGAAGACTGGGGAAATTCTCACCAATGACTTCTGGCTGTAACGTGGCGAAAACCCAACTTTCAACAGCAGCAACCTGGAGCCTCCTGTTGGTCCACTTGCTGGATGCTGTCACTGTGGTTTATGGTCAACATGAAATACATCCATGATTGGAGACTTCTAGGTGGAAATCCCTCAGGATGGTCATGGGCAAGGCTTGTGCTGGAGGAGTGGGTGCTTGAAAACCTCTATTCTTAGATGACTGTTCAAACGTCACCTCTTTTTACCACTCTATA
The DNA here is from genome assembly GCF_000622305.1 of Nannospalax galili. Lineage (NCBI taxonomy): Eukaryota > Metazoa > Chordata > Mammalia > Rodentia > Spalacidae > Nannospalax > Nannospalax galili. Next base: position 3,501,652 of record NW_008340206.1, on the reverse strand, counting down.
ATCTCCCGGTTAAGTCATGTGCCTGTTGCACACATTCTCAGAGGCCTAAAGCTTTCCTCGGGAGTCCTTATGTGTTTGACAGTGGTTACTGGTTGCGTAATTACATATGTTTGTGTTCTACTCTTCATGACACTGTGACTATCACAAGGTAAGGGATGATGTTGTTCAACAGTGTCTGGCTTGCGGTAGCAAATCATGAAGGTTTCGTTTCAGAGTCAGTCAATGATGCGAAATGTTTTTTGCTGCTAAAGAAATGAGAGGGTCTGGGTTTTTTAAAACGGGGACTGTTCGTGTTCTTACCCTGTGCTTCATTGGAAGGCTTGTATTTTCATCTGTAATCAGGGACACAGGCCAGCAGAAACTGTTGAATGCAGCTGGGCCGAAAGGCAGAGGAGTGACATCTTGCGGTCACACATCTGCAGGCTCTTGGTCGTGCTTAAGTCTGGCATTAAACCTTATAATATTTCTGATGAGAAACGCAAAGATTTAGGAAGATTAGGATAAGGAAGAAGTCAGAGGGCAGTTCTAGAACGTGAAGGAAGTCATAAAGCTCTTCCTTCAAGATGCTGTGAGCAGACAGGCATGCAGGTCACTACCACCGGACCACCACAAACACTTTTGGAGACTCTCTGTTGTCAGTGAGTCCTTTTCGGTCCTCACACAGTCTGGGGTTTTATCTTGCCCATCTTCCCTTCCTCTTCTCTTCTTGCTTACAAACTTTCTCTTCTTCACCTGGTCTCTGGAGGCCTGTCTTTCCTACGTGGCTCTAAGTTCCCTTGAAATTCTGGGTGTTTCATGTCTTGATCTTAGAGGACTTTACAGCACTCCTATGAGTATGACTGGGGTTCCTTCACACACCTTAGGATGGAGAAGATTCCTTCAGACAAAACAACCTCTCTTTTGCTAATTTGGACCCTATTCACAACATCATTTGGTGGTGTGCCCTTTAAGATATGCCTGCTGCTTTACTCCATCCACCAGCTGGAGGGTGTGGTGTCTACCAGTTGGAGGGTATAGTGGGTGCAGTAGCATTTCCCTGGTCGTGTTTCAGAAGCAGTGTGTTTACTCACTCATCAGTTCTGTTTATCAGACATCATGATGTGTCAGATTCTGTGCTATTTGGGAGATGAGAGGTGAAAATAAACAGACATGGGCTCTCTCCCCTCATTGAATTCACTGTGTAGTGAGGAGCTAGCTTTTATGAAAGCAAGCAGGCTAGTGTGAAATTTATATGTGAGATAAGTTTTATCAAAGAAAAGCTTACAGTGCTATGAAAACGTAGAGTCAAAGACAGGGGCTGACTTTTTTTTTTTTTTCCTGTAAGAGGCCACGAAGTAACTATTTTTGGCTTTGCTGGCCAAATGGTCCTTAGTCTTCCTATGCAATGAGGCTGTCTTCTTGTAAAAGCAGTTTTCAAGCCATGTGAGCACCTGGCTTGGTTTCCATAAAAACTGTACTTATGGACATTAAGATATGACCCCAGTATAATTTTATGATTGTCGTTTTTGAGACAGGGTCTCCCTGTAGCCCCAGCTGGCTTTGAATTTACAGAGATCCACCTGCCTCTGCCTCCCAAGTGCTGGGATTAAAGAGGTGTGCCACAATGCCCAACTTCCAGTATAATTTTGTATGTCACACAATTATTGCTTTTGAAAAAACATTTATTCATCTACTTACTGTGTGTGGGTGTGTGCATATGTGTGCCTGCTACCATGCTTTCGTGGGGCTCAGAGAGCAACTTTCTGCAGTCGGTTGTTTCTTCCTACTATGGGTTCTGGAGATTGAACTCAGGTCATCAGGCTTGGGGCAAGCACCTTTACCCACTGAGCCAACTTGCAGGCCCACAAATTGGTATTTTTTAAAAAGATTTATTTATTTTATTTTTAAATTATATAGGTGTATGTGTGTGAGGCATGCATAGCTGAGTGCAGGTGTCCATGGAGACCAGAGGACACCCTGGAGCTGGAGTTATGGACAGCTGTGAGTCATCTTATGTGGACGCTGTGAACTGAGCTCAGATTCTCTGGAAGAGCAGTATGTGCTCCTAACTGCTGGGCCATCCCTCCATCCCTGACTTATTTTATTTTTAATTATGAGTATATATGTGTGTGTCTCTGTATGGGTTTGTGCATGTGGGTATGGGTGCCTGCAGAGGTCAGAAGAAGGCATTGGATCCCATGAAGCTGGAGTTATGCGAGGCACCCCACAATTGTACTGGGAACTGAATTCTGATCCTCTGCAAGACCAGCAAGTGCTCTTAACTACTGAGCCAACACTTCTGCCCCATACAAAATTATATTTTTAATTTGAGTTTTATCTTTAATCTTTTAAAAATGTTAAAAAATAGTCTTATCTTGTGGGATTGTCTAAAGCAGGTAGCGGTATGGATTTGGTTCATGAGCTATAGTTTGCTAACCCTTGCTCTGGTTCTGTGTGTGTGTGTGTGTGTGTGTGTGTGTGTGTGTGTGTGTGTGTGTGTGTTTAAGCAGGACTTTCCTGGTACTGGAGAGACGGCTCAGCGGTTAAGAACACTGTCAGCTCTTGCAGAGGACCAGGATTGGATTCCCAGCACCCATGTGGCAGCTAACAACCATCTGTCCTCCAGTTCTAGGGAATCTGACACCCTCTTCTGACCTCTGAAAGCATTTCATAACACAGGTGCTCTTACATACATGCAGGCAATACACCATGCACATAAAATAAAAATAATAAAATATTTCTAAAAAGAAGGGCTTTCTTGAAAGGGGGATATTTGATATGAGATCTTCATCCAAGAAGGCAATCTGGTGGAGATAGTGTCATGGGGAGAGTGTGGTGGGGAGAATGTGGTGGTGATAGTGTGGTGATGATGGTGTGGTGATGGTGGTGTGGTGATGATGGTGTGGTGATGATAGTGTGGTGATGATGATATGGTGATGATGGTGTGGTGATGGTGGTGTGGGGATGATGGTGTGGTGATGATGGTGTGGTGATGGGGGGAGGATGATGGTGGTGGGGTGATGGTGGTGTGGTGATGATGGTGTGGTGATGATAGTGTGGTGATGATGATATGGTGATGATGGTGTGGTGATGGTGGTGTGGGGATGATGGTGTGGTGATGATGGTGTGGTGATGGGGGGAGGATGATGGTGGTGGGGTGATGGTGGTGTGGTGATGATGGTGTGGTGATGATAGTGTGGTGATGATGATATGGTGATGATGGTGTGGTGATGGTGGTGTGGGGATGATGGTGTGGTGATGATGGTGTGGTGATGGGGGGAGGATGATGGTGGTGGGGTGATGGTGGTGTGGTGATGATGGTGTGGTGATGATAGTGTGGTGATGATGATATGGTGATGATGGTGTGGTGATGGTGGTGTGGGGATGATGGTGTGGTGATGATGGTGTGGTGATGGGGGGAGGATGATGGTGGTGGGGTGATGGTGGTGTGGTGATGATGGTGTGGTGATGATAGTGTGGTGATGATGATATGGTGATGATGGTGTGGTGATGGTGGTGTGGGGATGATGGTGTGGTGATGATGGTGTGGTGATGGGGGGAGGATGATGGTGGTGGGGTGATGGTGGTGTGGTGATGATGGTGTGGTGATGATAGTGTGGTGATGATGATATGGTGATGATGGTGTGGTGATGGTGGTGTGGGGATGATGGTGTGGTGATGATGGTGTGGTGATGGGGGGAGGATGATGGTGGTGGGGTGATGGTGGTGTGGTGATGATGGTGTGGTGATGATAGTGTGGTGATGATGATATGGTGATGATGGTGTGGTGATGGTGGTGTGGGGATGATGGTGTGGTGATGATGGTGTGGTGATGGGGGGAGGATGATGGTGGTGGGGTGATGGTGGTGTGGTGATGATGGTGTGGTGATGATAGTGTGGTGATGATGATATGGTGATGATGGTGTGGTGATGGTGGTGTGGGGATGATGGTGTGGTGATGATGGTGTGGTGATGGGGGGAGGATGATGGTGGTGGGGTGATGGTGGTGTGGTGATGATGGTGTGGTGATGATAGTGTGGTGATGATGATATGGTGATGATGGTGTGGTGATGGTGGTGTGGGGATGATGGTGTGGTGATGATGGTGTGGTGATGGGGGGAGGATGATGGTGGTGGGGTGATGGTGGTGTGGTGATGATGGTGTGGTGATGATAGTGTGGTGATGATGATATGGTGATGATGGTGTGGTGATGGTGGTGTGGGGATGATGGTGTGGTGATGATGGTGTGGTGATGGGGGGAGGATGATGGTGGTGGGGTGATGGTGGTGTGGTGATGATGGTGTGGTGATGATAGTGTGGTGATGATGATATGGTGATGATGGTGTGGTGATGGTGGTGTGGGGATGATGGTGTGGTGATGATGGTGTGGTGATGGGGGGAGGATGATGGTGGTGGGGTGATGGTGGTGTGGTGATGATGGTGTGGTGATGATAGTGTGGTGATGATGATATGGTGATGATGGTGTGGTGATGGTGGTGTGGGGATGATGGTGTGGTGATGATGGTGTGGTGATGGGGGGAGGATGATGGTGGTGGGGTGATGGTGGTGTGGTGATGATGGTGTGGTGATGATAGTGTGGTGATGATGATATGGTGATGATGGTGTGGTGATGGTGGTGTGGGGATGATGGTGTGGTGATGATGGTGTGGTGATGGGGGGAGGATGATGGTGGTGGGGTGATGGTGGTGTGGTGATGATGGTGTGGTGATGATAGTGTGGTGATGATGATATGGTGATGATGGTGTGGTGATGGTGGTGTGGGGATGATGGTGTGGTGATGATGGTGTGGTGATGGGGGGAGGATGATGGTGGTGGGGTGATGGTGGTGTGGTGATGATGGTGTGGTGATGATAGTGTGGTGATGATGATATGGTGATGATGGTGTGGTGATGGTGGTGTGGGGATGATGGTGTGGTGATGATGGTGTGGTGATGGGGGGAGGATGATGGTGGTGGGGTGATGGTGGTGTGGTGATGATGGTGTGGTGATGATAGTGTGGTGATGATGATATGGTGATGATGGTGTGGTGATGGTGGTGTGGGGATGATGGTGTGGTGATGATGGTGTGGTGATGGGGGGAGGATGATGGTGGTGGGGTGATGGTGGTGTGGTGATGATGGTGTGGTGATGATAGTGTGGTGATGATGATATGGTGATGATGGTGTGGTGATGGTGGTGTGGGGATGATGGTGTGGTGATGATGGTGTGGTGATGGGGGGAGGATGATGGTGGTGGGGTGATGGTGGTGTGGTGATGATGGTGTGGTGATGATAGTGTGGTGATGATGATATGGTGATGATGGTGTGGTGATGGTGGTGTGGGGATGATGGTGTGGTGATGATGGTGTGGTGATGGGGGGAGGATGATGGTGGTGGGGTGATGGTGGTGTGGTGATGATGGTGTGGTGATGATAGTGTGGTGATGATGATATGGTGATGATGGTGTGGTGATGGTGGTGTGGGGATGATGGTGTGGTGATGATGGTGTGGTGATGGGGGGAGGATGATGGTGGTGGGGTGATGGTGGTGTGGTGATGATGGTGTGGTGATGATAGTGTGGTGATGATGATATGGTGATGATGGTGTGGTGATGGTGGTGTGGGGATGATGGTGTGGTGATGATGGTGTGGTGATGGGGGGAGGATGATGGTGGTGGGGTGATGGTGGTGTGGTGATGATGGTGTGGTGATGATAGTGTGGTGATGATGATATGGTGATGATGGTGTGGTGATGGTGGTGTGGGGATGATGGTGTGGTGATGATGGTGTGGTGATGGGGGGAGGATGATGGTGGTGGGGTGATGGTGGTGTGGTGATGGTGGTGTGGTGATGGTGGTGTGGTGATGGCAGTGGTGGTGATGATAGGGTGGTGGAGGCTATTGAGCAAGAACCATGCCAGGATGTCAGCAGCATTATAAATTAAGGGGAGGGTAATAGGAGGGAAACCAGACACTTTAAAGATCAAAACAGCTCCCAGAGGGATGGGGGGCTTCTTTGATTTGACTTAAACCACTGTTTCTTAAACTATGTGTCCACAGACTCCTTCTAGGGCTGAGTAGGTATTGATACCCTGGGAGACACATTTATGGGGAATGCAGGTGTAAGAAGTCTTTGGCTATAAAAGAACTCCAGAATATTCTCGGTACTTTGATGCCTAGGAATTTTGCAATGCAAATGACCCCAGAATCCATGCGGTACTTTCATGAGGGCGTTTCTGAGGATTTATGTCTGTACTGTGGGATCTTTCGGGCTACGATTCAATAGCACTGTTTTTGCTGCAGCTCAAGTGTGGACTTGCCTGGGGCAAGGGGACTGGTGGTATGGCTCCCACAGGTCCCTGTCCGCGTGTTACGATGCCATTATAGTTGCAAGAGAATTGAATGTATTTTACCAAATGCTCAGTGGGGAAAACAATAGCAGTAGATATTTAGCTGATGATGACATATAGTTTCTCTGGAGGGCTGTGAGAACCTATTGATTTTCACTTCATAAAATGCTTATTTGGAAACTCTAATATCTGTGAGAGTTTGCCTAGTGCTGCTCCACAAACGTGGTTTCTCTCAGAGAAATGGTAGAAAGAAGTGGAACATATTTTCTCCTGTGTTTGATGTCCTCAACTACCTAGAGGTCTTGAGTTGACTACACTGGATTGACTGTTGGTCCCCTTATCTCAGCTCTGGGTATTCCCATCCTAAACATGTACGTGAACTCTTCGCTGTTGCTCTGTTGAAGACATTTACAAGAAGATTTATTCATTTATGTGCATGCTTGTATGCCTGTGAGAGTTTATATGTACCAGGTGTATGCAGGTACCCATGGAGGCCAGAAGAGGCTGTGGGCTTCACTTGGAGCTGGAGTTAAAGGTGTTTGTAAGCTGCCTAATGTGGGCATTAGGATCTGAACTCTGATCCTTATGATTGAGCATCAAGTACTGTTTAACTGCTGAGCCATCTCTCCAGCCCCTTGAGTGTTTTTTCAAGCTACTGTGTAGTCTGGGACTGCTGTTCTGTGTCAGGCTCATTTTAAGATGCAGGGAAAGGTATCAGGAGAATGTTTCTCCAGGATGCTAACTGGCATATCATGAAATGAAAATTCCAGGAAGACATACCTGGCTAGTACTAAGTCACTCAGTTTTGCATCTCAGTTTCTCTTATGTCTCTTTTTAATTACCACACCTCAGCTGTGGGACCACATAAGAAAGAAAGTACTTATGTAGTGCTGGTGCTGGTGCTGGTGCTGGGTGCAGTACTTTTCCATTACACTTGTAGGGGAAGCAATGTTTATCATTCATCAGAACCATTTGCTGTAAATGGCACATTCATCTTCCTTCCTCTTGAGTTTAAATCCTCACTTGGCCTCCATGTAAATCTTGCATAAAATTATGACACACTGAAGCTGAGGGGGCTTTATAGATTTTCAGGCTGGGCTCTCTCGCTTTCAGAGAAAGCTGAAGCTCAGAGGCCACAGCAGAGCCAAGGTGCCCCCCTCCCTCTCATTTCTGGGGCTCTTTCTGACCCAGCTTTTGTTTGCCTCCCAGGACCTGCAATTCTCTGACGGAGTATTGATTTCCTCTTTCCATTTAGTGTAGACAACAACCTTATACGACACCTCATCTTAAGAGATGAGAGCGTCTACCCCAAAGAGAATAAAGCCATGATCTCTTCCTTCCATATGTGAGGAGAAATGTGCTAGTTTTTATGGGAAGCAGAAGCTGGGCATGGATTTGACTAAATGGGATAAGAGTCCAGGCATGGGGATAGGATATATTTTGCAGCAATCAGATATATAGAGTCTCAAACAAACTGTGCACAAGCAATAAAGAAACTGCCTTCACTCCCCATGAATATCTGACCAGGTGGGAGGGTAACCGGTAAGAGGTTTATGTGGCCTGGTTACTGAGCTTTGTTATGGAGCACTTGTGGGCGGCAAGGCATCAGGTGGGACTAAGGACATTGGAGAGATTTTAAAAAGCTTAGTTTTGAAGCTTTTTAATTTTATTTTTAATTTGAGAAGAGAGCAAAGAGCTTGTTTTTTCATTGAGCTTTTGCTTACTGAGTCAACTTAAGCTTGAGGGAATTGGTGTTCTTCTATCCCAAAGCACTTGAGAGTGGATGATTCATGATGCACGCTTCCAGAAACCTCCAGGACTGGATAAAACAACCCCCTATTTTCATATAGCTAAAACTGATTGGTGACTAGAGTTCATGGAACTACGGGCAGGATTACCAGATATTGCCAGCTAAATAGGATGATCAGTTAAGTTTGAATTTTAGATAAAGTATGAATAAAGTTTTTAGTAATTGTCTTGTTTTGGTTTCTATTGCAGTGATAAAACATTAACCAAAAGCAACTTGGGGAGGGAAGGGTTTATTTGGCTTGCACTTTCTGATCACAGTTCATCACAGAACGAAGTCAGGGTAGGAAATCAGGACAGGAACCTGGAGGCAGGAACTGAAATCCAAGCCATGGAGGAATGCTGCTTACTGGCTTGCACCCCTGGCCCATGCTCAGCCTGCTTTCTTATACTACACAGGACCACCTTCCCAGGGGTGGTATCACCCACAGTGGACTGGGCCCTCCCATATCACTCAGCAATAAAGACAATGCCCCACAGACATGGCCACAGGCCAGTGTGATAGAGGAAATTCCCCAATTGAAGTTCCTTCTTCCCCGGTATGTAAAGTTGACAACTGAACCTATCCATCACAACAAGTCTGCCATAAATTTATTGCTTGAGGGTCCTATTTTTTATTTGCTAAAATATGATAGCATTACTCATACTCGTGGATAAATAAAAAGAATTTGTGATAGAGGTCAATGAGATGAAGACTTTGCTGGGTGTTGGGATTCTTCCAAACTCCTTGTCTCAGATAAAATTTGGTTTGAAGGAAACAAATGAGTTTCCCCTGGCTCCATGGCTGGTAAATGGCTAAACTTGGCCTTCAGCCCCATATTTTTCCCTAACTCTTGGTCTAACATAGTACACTGATTTCTTTAGTAGGATGAACATCATGAATTGGTGTATTTTGGAAAGCTCCAAAAAAGAAGTGGAACTTGAGTGTTGAACAAATGAAGATAAATGTTTCAGGGAACCATTGGGCTGGAAGGGCAAAAGTGGTGGTGTAGAAGCAGGCATGAGATTTTATTCAATGAAGGAAGACAGAAAAGATGTGTCTGTGGGATACAGACCAGTCATTGGATCAATGGCGTCATGCTGGGGATTGAAAGAAGGGAGCCCTGAGAACCCGATTTATGCTATGGGTTTAAGGGCTTGGATTTCATTTGGAATGCCACAGAAAGGAGAAAGTCTCTATAGTGAACTTGATTCTCAGAGAATTAGGAGCCTCATGGATCTCTAGGGAGGAAGCATAGCAATAATTCAGTTCCCTTAGAAGTTGAGCTAAAGTGAGGCAAGAGGGGAACTTCCCCACAATGATCATTGTTAGGAGGCTCAGAGTGAAACCTCCTCCCACACAAGTCTCTCTGTGTGTGCCTGTGTGTGTTGTGTATGTGTATTATATGTATGTCTCTGTGTTGTGCATGTTTGTTTTATGCATATGTGATTTGTATATGTCTCCGTGTTGCATATATGTGTTGTACGTATGTCTGTGCATGTACTGAGTGAAGTAATTACTTGAAATGTCCATAGCAGCAGATATAAATCCTTCTCATGAAGGAATCCACCGAGTTTAAGAGGCAAATGTGAAAATGGATGGTTTGGTCTGATGAACATTCTAAATGGAA
>NW_008340206.1:3483387-3490260 GCF_000622305.1 Nannospalax galili | reverse complement strand
AGTGAGACGGCATCTGAAAGCAAAGCAAAGTAAAACCAAGGCACAACAATGAAAAAGAAAATCAGAAAAGCACAGAGGAAGCAGGGTTAACACAGCACCCCTTTATTTTATAGTAGAGGAAAATGTCAGTAGACCGTGAAATCCAGAGACGTGAAGAGGTCGAGCTTGTTTTCAGCCTTCTTTCCTTCCTAGCCTAGAGCTACTTCCCAACCTCCTCCAAGTCAGTCCTCTGGACCTGCATTTACCCCATGTGCCCTTGCGCCCTCCCTCTGGCTCCACATCTGGTTTCTTGGGCTCCAGTTTCTTAGCCCTGGGAAGGTCCTCCTGTCAGAAGAAGCAGTGGTTGTGCAGGTGTACTATGGGGGGCCCAGTGACCCCCAGTCTTGGCGCTTCCCAGATCTCAGTTGAGAGACCATAGCTGTGACTTGTCTCTTGAAATGCAGCCATTCCAAAAAAGGATTCTTAACATTAGAGACCCCTATCTTGGGTGGAAATGCTCAAGTTAGAACTTTTATCATTTAGGCTCTAACTTGTAGAACTCAACCATCTGTTAAAGGGTGCATGGGAGGTTCAAAGGCATTGAGCTGTAGCAGGGGGTGGGCCACACTCCAGGAATCCCACACACTGCTCTACTGCAGGGCATGCCATTCTCAAGAATCAGCTGCGCGCGGTTGAGCCTTGAGTTGTGCAGTAGTCACAGGAATGAATTTGTTAAACATCTTACCTAATTGATTATAAGCATTTTCAGAGCAGACTTCATGGTCCCTATAAAGCTTAGCATAAGACTTAGCCTGATGCCTCACACAAAGCATGTTTTCTAAAATCTATTGCTTAAAGGAACAACCTTGGACCTTCTCTAGGCAGGAAAGGCACAGTAAACAAAACATAAGAGAAAGGGAAGATTGGCTGTATTTGTCTCTTTCTATGCAGCATTTAGAAGCAAAAGATAAGATTCCTTCTGGGTTTCCAATGTTCATTAGTTGTGTGATCTCTGTATGGTTGAATTTCCTTATTTGGCAAATCAACATCGCAACTGAGTTTCCTCCCCTAGAGGATGACTGTGGGAACAAGACAGTGTAACGATTGTGCAGAAATTATCTTAGATAGGTATTTCTCCAGATCCAGGTGATCCCCTTGATGTTAGCCCCAGTTCCCCATCCATAGAAATGGGCTCCTGTGGTCATCTAAGATGACCAAACACCTACTTGAATGTAAGGAGTTATATCAACAGTGACTGACCCAGAGCCACACAGAATTCCTTCCCTGGGATTCTGTTTGCTCTGTTTTTGAGATAGCGTCTCATTATAAAACCCTGCCTGGCCTGGAACTTGCTGTATAGACTAGGCTGGTCTTGAACTCACAGAGATCTGCCTGCCTCTGTCTCCCAAGTGCTGGGATTAAAGGTGTGTGGCACCATGCCTGGCAAAGACTTATTTGTTGTTTTATGTGTGTGTGTGTGTGTGTGTGTGTGTGCACACGCGTGCACCTGAGTGCATGTATGTGCACTGCATGTAGCCTGGCAAAGACTTATTTGTTGTTTTATGTGTGTGTGTGTGTGTGTGTGTGCACGCGCGTGCACCTGAGTGCATGTATGTGCACTGCATGTGTGCAGTACCTGTAGAGGCCAGAAGAGGGCATCAGATCCCTTGGAGTTGGAGTTATAGGAGGCTGTGAGCCACCTGATGTGGGTGCTGGGAACTGAACTTGGGTCCTCTGGAAGAGCAATGCATTCTCATTAACTGCTGAGCCATCTCTCTAGCATCCCTGCCCTAGAATTTTGGAAATGCACATGAGTCAATCTCCTTTGTCTGAAAACTGGGAGCCCATAATTTGAGGACAGCTGTCTTCTCCCTGCCCCATTACTTACTGAGTGGCTGAAAATACTGGTCTAAGAAGTCAGAACCACACATATGAAAAGAATCAGAGAAGAACAGTGATGAGCAGCTGATTTGTAGGGTTCGGAGACCTGCTGCATCATTGCCTTTTGGGGGCTCTGAGACATTCTTGTATGGTGTTAACAAATTCCCATTCACGCCAGAGCCAACTCATGTTGATTTCTGCTTCTTTCAATCAAATCATTAAAGGGTGTTTGTGATGCATTTTCTTCTGTTTCCCCCATGTTTAAATGTAGCCAAAGAACCTTTCTGCCTCACACAAGGTTTCTATATTTTAAAATTTATAAGGTGTCCTCTTCAGATAGTTTTGATCCAAAGCCCAGAATGTCTAGCCATGCCACTGCGTTATTCTCTGTTAAGGTAACAATCATTTGAATCCCCAGCTGCTGTCTCCATGGTGATCGAGGTTCCCCCTACAGCATCTGCCTGGCTAGGGCCACACAGCATCCATGGCTGTAGATGTGTGTGGTGTGCAGAATGAGCCTGTATGGGAAATGTCAGGAGAATGCACAAAGCTACAGAGACTCCTCTGCATGTAATTAATAGCTTTCATTTTTGCCTACCTTTTGCCAGTGCAGTGAAGCAAGGTGCAGAAAGTCACCACAGAAAATTAGCTGTAATTTAGGTAATATCTCGACTGCCCTGCCAGTCGCTTGATTATGTGATTGAAAGGAACATTTCATTTGGAGATTTGCAATTTTCTGGTGCTATTGGCCTTACACAATTACATTTCCTGTCATTTATCACATCGTGGAATACCAAGACAAATCTGCTTCTCCTTCCATTTATCAGATTACAGGGTGCATGGAGGCAGGGTTAGTCAATTGCTTTAGAGCAGACAATGTCCCTTGTTAGTGGAGGACACTAAGCAGGATTTCTGTCTGAAGGTCTCTCTGGAACATACTCTGTACCAAGCGGATTTTTCCCTCAGTGACTCTGAAATTGAGATTTTCTCCTTAACCACAGCATTGCCTTCTGAAAGGAGCCCAGCCCTATCTGCCTTTTGCAGCTGGTGGACACAGGGAACCCAGAATGACGGTGCTGTGAAGGGAACCCATTCTCCTTCAGAACCCAGGAGCGATGGGGCCACAATGGGGCATTTACATATAAGCCATCAGTGGTGAGAGCCTGGAAACGCTTAAACTCTGACTTGCTCTATCATACACAGAGCTACTTAAAAAATGTGGATTTTAAACAAAGTTGATTTACATATTTTACTTAGGAAGAGGTAAAGAACCTGTGGGACCCTGCATATAAAAATTTCTGCAGGCCATTAGGTACTCTAGCTCTGGCATGGTTTGACCTAGATTTTCCTTTCCCCTGTGAAGATGGTATTAAAGCATAATTCAATCTCTAGCCCTTGGTGTTCTAACTGAGCCTTTCAAGTAGTTTGTAAGGAGCTGGTCCCCACATTAGAAGCTTATGCTTGTCAAAAGTAGCTATGTTCCCAAGCCCCAGACAGAGCCTTTAGAACTGTACTGCCTGAGGCCGGAGGATGCTATGTTTAAGCAAATGCTAGAGGTGGTTTCCTCAGGGATACTGCTTGTATCCCTGGATGCTCATTAGGACAACCTGGGGAGATCTGCAAACTTCTGGTTCTCTGGCTGTACCCCAGATGAAATTAGAGCCTCTGTGTCTCCCAGAAATTCCAAGGCCCGACCTGACCCTTGGCTCAGCCGCACTGTGGGAAGGCAGAGGAGTCCTGGAACCCAGTCCTTGCTTGGATTCCAGCACGCATCCTCTGAGGCCTGCCAGCTGTGAACTTCAGTGAATGAGCTTTGAAGTGGAGGTAGGCACCACCTGATCTCTGAGGGTTCAGAGCAGCCCTCTGCTTAAAGGTCTCTTTAATTTTGTGATTGTGCTTTCTCTTAGATCCAGGTGCAAAGAGAGACCGCGTCTCGGGACTGCTCAGTTTCCTGCCCTGACCAGCTAGCTCTCAGGAGGGGACCTTGGAGGAATGAAGCCTCTACTGCTCCCCAGAATTACAGTGTTAAACTCTCTATTTTAGTGTTCAGTTGGGCTTACTGGTCTTTGTATCTGCCTTTATTTGTCTCTTCCTTCTAGAGAGCAAGCTTTGTGTGGTCAGAACTGTCTGCCTTTTGCCTACAATAGTAGATACTCAACTGATGTTTGTTGAGTGAATAAAACAAAAAGCCCCGAAACAGTAGATCAGAAAGTAGAAGGAAAACATTTGCAAAGAAACAAGCGTTGTATGTGGAATTTGACCCCCGAAGGAAGTTAGCATAGCTTACATAAGGGATCAGTGTCCCCTTCTTTAACTGCCACTCAGGAGGAGGACTTGCAGACTTGCCTTTGGAATAAACAGCGAGCTTGCTAATTAAGGCTGGCTCCTTGATTCTGTTGGATCCACCATGAATCTGTTTGGATCTGGGTCATAGGGCTCAGCGTGTACCCTAGGAGTCAACTACGCCATGCTGACTCTGAGGTCAGGAGTTTGGTTGGGGAGTCAGAAGTCAGGGGCAGACTTAAACATGCCAAGGTAAGAGCAGAGGTGCAGTTCGAGCTGCGTTTCCAGAACAGTTGGGACAAGGAAGCTCGAGAGCCCTCCAAAAACTCTCTGGCATTTCATGCTGAAGGGCCTCAACTGTGAGTCATTCAGAAACACTTGATATTTAATTTATAGGACCTGATTGCTTTCTTACAAATATTTTTATTTTATGTGTATGAATGTATTGCCTGCCTATATGTAGGTGCACCCATGTCATGCGATGCTTGCAAAGATGCTGTTGGATCCCCTGGAACTGGAGCTATTGATGGTTGTTAGCTGCCATGTGGGTACTGGGAACTAAACACGGGTCCTCTGTAAGAGCAGCCAGTGCTCTTAACTGCTGAGCCAACTCTTCAGTCCCCCTTATTGCTTTTTAAAAGGAATGAGTGGATTGAGCTTCCGAATAAGCTGCCACTTGAGGCTTGAGTGAACAAGCCTCACTGAGGGACAGCGGCCCCTTGGGTTGTAAAGTTATAGTAAGTGTTTTGGGGAAGGTGTGAGACACCCTGTCTTTCTCTGAACTGTCATCTTCCCAGAGCATGTTGGGAGTCTGTGGGAGGCAGAGGCCAGGAGGAAGCAGAACACGGTGGACTCACTCGGTGTTGGGTGTGTTCCTAGTCAGAGGGAGGCTACCAGACTGATGAATAGTTTCCACAGTAGTAGCATGTCAAGATGGAGCCGTGCTACTGTAACTATCAGTGACCCGATTGGAGGCTGGGGAGGACTGTGGTGTCACTGGTGATGTTTATGGTCTAGTGAAGGCTTGTCCAGTCTGTTAAGAAGATGGGACTGGTCAGTATCTCCTTTCTGTGGAGCAGAAGCCACAACTGCTTTCTGAGCAATTGCCCGCCCCCCTGCTTCTCCAATGTGCTTGCTTTAGACTCTTGTCATGGCTCAGTTACTGTGCCGAAAGCTTAATGGTACTACCCATCAGCAAATAGTACTCAAGATGCTGTGGAGTATGTTATGGAGAGCTGGAGGAGCTAAATGTGCTTGTTTTTATTTTGTGCCAGGCCTGGGGTGAAGGTTAGGGTTCCTACGAATGGATGTGAATTCCATACAGAATCTGCCAGTGGGGCTGGGTTCCCCCAAATCCACCAGGCTCTTATTCACTGAAACCTCAAGCTGAGGACATTTGGGCCTGCCAGCTTTGAAGAATCATTGCTCTGAGCTGCAAGCAAGCCGACATGGATGACTGCAGCTGAGTGATGGTTGTGTTCGTTATTTTTCCTGCGTATGTGAGAAAATACCCTGATGGAAGCAACTTATGGCAAGAAGGGTTTATTTTAACTTATGCCTCAAGGGGGTACAGTCCACCATGGTGAGAAGGCACCAGGAGCTTGAGATGGTTGGTCACATCGTATCTGCAGTCAGGAAGCAGAGAGTGATGATGAATGTTGGTGTGCCAGCAGAGGTGTGGAAGTTTAAAAATTATTTTTTTTGTCTGGAATTGACCCTACAGTGTAATGAGTAGCAAGCTCTGTATACTGCCACACATCACCAACTCTTCTTGCATAAATAATCCCATTTAATCATTGAATGGGTCCAGAAGGGAGATACTAAGTGCTTTATTTACACATGCTACAAACCACAAGAATGAAATACATCACTCCTAGTTGTGTAGTTAGTGAGCAGCAGAGTGAGTATTCACACTCAGATCACCTGACTCCAGAGGCCAGGCACTGGCAACGTGTGGCAATAGGCCAGGGCTCAGCAGTCACTCATAACCATGTGCACACAGTGCATGCACATGTACATGCCATGCAAATATGCACTTAATGTTGTTGATGTGACTGTGTCACAGGTGATGAATCCTGAGGGTTGAATGGACTTGTTAGGAAGGCATTCTGAACATTTGGACAGCCAGCTCCCTCAGGGCCAAGGATGCCAGTTCCGGGATGAGATGGCATCTTGGTTGCAGCCAGGGTTCTCCCAGGGCTCTGTCTGTCTGACTGGCTGGGTGAACGGAGGTCAAGGTCTGCAGTGACCAATTTTGGACATTATCAGGATGAGCATGCACTTCCTGTCTCTGAAGAATATGCCTGCCAGTGAGGCAAAAGTAATTACTTGTCCCCACTAATTGAATTTTGAACTTTCAAGTGGAGGTTCTGACTGGTGACCATGACATGGGCTGAGCTAAAATTTCAATTTAAAAGAAAAAAAATAGCAATGAACTTCAGTACTTGGGATGCGGCAGGCTGACTTTCTCGGGTCTGAGGCCAGCTTTCACACGTATGGCAGGTGCTGGCCTCCCGTGGAACCATCTTGTGACCCTGCCTAATGCAAAAGGGTCACCTTACTGCATGGCAGGGTTTATTCCTATCAGCTTTGTTCTGTTAGATCTTGCATTCTTAGTTTTAGATGTTTTTATTTCTTATCTCTGTGAGTTCAAGGCCAGCCTGGTCTACGTAGTGAGTTCCAGGACAGCTGGGGCTACAGGGAGACCCTGCCTCAAAAAAGACATATATA
>NW_008340206.1:3441158-3483323 GCF_000622305.1 Nannospalax galili | reverse complement strand
GAGCTTCAAGCTTCGGAATTATATTATATTATAATATTATATTATGTATTACATGGGAGTCATTTTTACCACTGAGCAGCGGTATTAGTGAATGCACAGAGCACTTAAGTCCTTTGGCCAAAGTCACAGAGTTCAGAAGGTATCTGGGTAAGGATTTGAACTCGAGCAATCTGGCTCTTGAGTGCCCGTATTGAGCTTTTCAGAGTTCTGTCCAGATTGGAGGTACTGTGTAATTTCATCTGCCAGGGACGTACAGTGTAACCAGATGGTCTGGGTCGTTCTGGACTTCACATTTATTTTAAACCTTAATGATGAGAAGCTGGAAAGTGGTTGGCCTAAGTCTGGCATGTCACCGTCTACCTTTAGATGAAGATGTCCTGAAGAGGACGTCCTAAGACATGAGTCAGAACTGTCCCAGTCTTTGGGAAGGGATGAGTATTAGACTACGTAGTGTGATTTTCTCACTGGGAACGTAGCCAAGTTCTCTCATCCTTCCCTTCATATGCTTCGGCGAAGGTGGGGAGACCCAAGTGGGAAAACTGGACTTTCTGTTGACTTGGAATAGTCCAGAATATTTTCTATCGATGTAAGGGCAACATTAGATATTTTTCAAACTGACAGTGACTGGATCTGTAGGTCTATAAGCCTCTCCTTGGAGTGATTTGGGTACGACACAAAGGAACAGGTACCATGGCTGGGCTTTGCTTTCTCAATCTGGGATTCTCTGACTGTATCAGTTATATTGATTGTCAACTTGGCAGGATCTTGAATCACCTCAGAGACATATCTCTGGGCTAGACTGTGAAGAAGTTTGTAGGTTTGACAAACTGAGGTAGGAAGAGCCACCCTTAATGTGAGCAGCACTATCCCATGGGCTGGGGTCCTGGAACAAATAAAGGGAAAGGGAACCGATCACCAGCTCTCATCTCTCTCTGCTCCCAGACTGCAGATGCAGTGTCACCTCATGTTGCCTTGTGTTCCTGCCTCCACGATGCTGTGATGTACTACACCCTACAACCATCATGAATCTTTCCTTCCTTAGGTTACTTTTGCCAGGTTTTTTTTTTTCAAAAAAGTAACTATAATATACAGGCCTTTGATGGAATTGTTATGAGCTGGTAGGCACAAACCCTCCTGTAAAAGTTAAGAGCAAAGAGGACATTCATCCTACACAAAAATCCCATCCATCTGAAAATGCTTTTCTTTTCTGGGGGTACTGTTTGTAAAATTTAAAACATTATTATTTAAAAATGAGTTGATCACAAAGTTCTAAATGGATGCTTTTGAGTGCTGGAAAAGGTGTCTTGGTCTTCTGTCTCCTGTTTTCTAGTTGCTGTGATAAAACACCCGAAACAGAGACTCAAAGAAGGGAAGATTTGTTTTGGCTCATGTTTGAGCATAGTCAGTCATGGAGGGGAGCAGAAGGCATGGAGGCAGGAGATTGATGCAGCTGGTCACATTGTATCTATAGTCAACATGCAGGGGGCGGGGGGAGAGAGAGAGAGAGAGAGGAGAGAGAGAGAGAGATATATATATATTCAGTGCTCAGCTCACTCTCCTGCCCACAGAGTTAGATTGAGGCAGACAGTTAGATTGAGTCTTCCCACCTCAATTAACTCAATCTAGAAACTCTCTCACAGACATGCCCACAGGTTTATCATATTTCTATAGCCTATGGAGCTGACCAGACCATGAAACTACCTTTAAAGTGAGGGTTATGATACCCACCCCATGGATTATTGAGAATGTTCAAACTCAGACTATCTTTAAAAAAAGAAGAAAAAAATACCTTCACAATGAGGGGTATTAATACAGTAACATTTTCAGTTCAGACACAAGAAGCCTTTGCAGTGTGGTCTCATCTGCAACATCTCCGTCCTCCTAAGTGCTTGTATCTTTACTCTGACAATCCAAGCTGGTTCAGTTAGACACAAAGATGTCTCTGAAGGCCATGGGACTACTGATGCCCAGGCTTAATTAAATGACAAATCCTATTTCAACAACACTGATTTACTTGCTGTGGGAAAAATGCCAAACGTAGAGTGAGTTTAATTGAACACACGTGATGCCTTGTTTACCCTTCACTTGCCAAATGGCTCTGTGTGCGCGTATGCATGCATTAAGAGCTGTGCAAATATAACGATGGATACAGGTCAGTTTGGGGCAGAATTTTCCTGCCTGTTGCAGAGGCTTTTATTGTGCTGTTCCCACCTCAAACTGTAGGTGGCAGCAGAGACTGTGGAAATAGCTTCCAAGCGCCTCAACCTACTTTTCAAGGTGTATTGACCTTGAAATGATGGCGTGGGGTGATGGAAACTGCTTCTCATGTTACCGTTCCTCCTTGCATTCTCGTACAAGGTCAAGAGTGGGCAGAGAGGGCTGTGGTCTCGGACCGTCACTGATAGGTTGTCTTTTAAACAGGCTTTTCATGACTGGGGTGAACAGTCCTGCCTTCGACCAAGGCCTTTTGCTTTTACTCCCTTGTGACATACAGCCTTTGCGTTTTCCAGCTTCTTTGGGGCCCCAGAGGCCTTCCCAAGGCCAATGGAAGACAAATATATCAAACTTGGTCTTTGTGCACAGCCTGTCCCCCTGTCGTGGAACAGAACACTGTTTTCTCCACAAAAGAAGGGCAAACACACTGGCTTGCGGTGAAAAAGGACTGGGGAACGAAAAAAATCCACTTTGTACCCACTGAATACCCCAATCAGTAAGACAACGGCTGTGCAGACTTTGACTGATGTGCTCCATGGATACTAGGAAGCCATTAAAAAGGTTGAACTCACCTGGCTGTTGACTTTGAAGGAATCCTGGGAAGTATTATTAAGTAGGCTATAGAGAAACATGTGCAATAGTGGTCTTTATAATTAGTCACAGTCCACTTAATTTCTCATGTTTAGCGTTTCCCTTGTGTGTTTCAACTCTTCTCAAACTGGGTTTATCTTACAAATAGTCTCTTATAATCTTTGTCAGCATCATAGATTTTTCTAGACTGTTGCATTAGTTATTTTTCTCGTAGCTGTGACCAAATACCTGACAGGAAGCAATTTTGGTCAATTTTGGTTTATCCCTAGTCCATCATGGCAGGGAAGGTCATGACTGCAGGACATGGGGCAGCTGGTCACGAAGTTGCTTCTGCAGACAGGAAGCAGAGAGAGATGAAAGCTTAGCTCACGCTGTCTAGCACTCCAGCCCATGGGGTGGTATTGAGTACCTTTAGGGTGGGTCTTCGCTGCTTAGTCAAACCTCTCTGAAAACACCTTATAAATATACCCAGAGGCCTGCTTCCACAGTGCTTCTAATCTGGTCAAGTGGAGGGTGAAGATAAACTATGACATGGTATTTGTGTTGGCTTCTGTATGCTACCTGCGGGGGACATTGCTGAATTGAAACCACTTTAAATTTTATCAGTGAAGTCTTGTATTAAAAATAATTCTTGCAGGGCATGGTGGTGCATGCCTTTAATCCCAGCACTTGGGAGGCAGAGGCAGGCGGATCTCTGTGAGTTCAAGGCCAGCCTGGTCTGCAAAGTGAGTTCCAGGACAGCTGGGGCTACAGGGAGACCCTGTCTCAAAAAAAATAATAATTCTCAATAGTTGTATGAATTTAGGTCATGAGTCTGTGTGATGATTACTTTCTGATCAAAGCTCAGGTGAAATTTTTTCTCTCTTCTCTCTTTGCCAAGCTAGAGGCAAAGATTTGTTATTCATCATAAGAAATTTACTTCTTGATGGACTTAAGACTGAAATATAGATCTTTGGTCTCCTGACTTTAAGTTGAGGGTGCTGTTAGATTCCTTTACTAGAATGATTAGTCTTTCTCAGAGGTACATAACAAAATGATGAATCTTGTCTCATGGGTGATAGCTAACCTTGGTTGTCACTTGGAAAGAGGGAACCTCAACTGAGATATTTCCTTCATCAGATTGGCCTGTAGACATGGTTGTGGAGGGCATTTCCTTGATTACTAATTGATGTAGGAGGGTCCAGTTCACTGTGGGTGGGGCCATCTCTGGGCGGGTAAGAAAGGTCACCGAGCAGCTCTGTGATTTCTGCTGTAGATCCTGCCTTGGCTTCCACTGATGATGGACTGTAACCTGTGAACTGAAATAAACTCTGTCCTTCCCAGTTGCTTTTATCACAGCAAGAGAAAACAACCTAGAACAGAATTGGTACCAGGAGTGGGGTATTGCTGTCCTGGACCTTACCATGTTGTTTTTTGCCGCCCCACCACTGGACTTAATTATACTGCAGGGCATGAAGAACGAGGGAAGAGAGCACGTATCTCATTGTTAATGTTGCTTACCTGAAGGGTGCGGTGAGAGCAGAAGAGAAAAGGGAAGGGGCAGGAAAGGAAGGACAGAAGGAAGGCAGTATTTTGCTATGTACACACCCATTTAGGTGAAATTCTCTCTCTCTGTCTCCATCTTTCCATGTCTCTGTGTCTGTGTCTGTGTCTGTCTCTCTCTCTGTCTCTCTCTCTCTGTCTCTGTCTCTCTCTCTCTCTCTGTGCTCATGAAGAAAGTAATGAAAACTTGCTTGTCACCTATGTTTTTGGTGAGAAAATCAAGTGGTACATCGAGAATGAATCTGGGGAAAGTCAAGTTTCTTTTAATGTGTGAGTGCTGGATTGTGTTTCGATGAATGAATGCGAAGTTATGAATAGACATGTTCCAGCCTGCTAATCCTGCCGTGTGGTACGAGGGCTAAGAGTCACAGGATGTGGAGGAGGTTATGCTATAGAGATGAGAAGCTCTTTGTGAAGTTTCTGTGATTCATTCTACCTTTCAAACACACAGAAATTGCTCCTATAATTTGAAAACCTTACAAAAAAATCGAAGGAATTCACATGTGTAGTCTCATGCTTGTTTTCCCTCCCAGTCCAAGAGATTTGAAAAGTTACTCAAAAGCAGGTTGACGGTATCTCCTAGACAGAGTCCTTTCCTAAACACCTGGTGACTCATCACTGTCTGATGGAAAGATCCTTGACTTCCCTGGTGTTTGCTATGCCTGAGATTCTTTATCAGGGTGAATTTTATAGTCATTTGCCTTTACCAGTGGCTCATAGTGAGAATGTACTTAATGATTCTTTTACTCTCTATCGCTCCAAATGAAACTCTTTTTTTCTTTTTCTTTCTTTCTTTTTTTTTTTTTGAGACAGGATCTCCCTGTAGCTTCATCTGGCCTAGAACTCACTGTGTAGACCAGGCTGGCTTGAATTCACAGAAATCTGCCCGCCTCTACCAACCGAGTGCTGGCATTAAAAGCATGTGCTACCATGCTTGGCTCCAAATGAAACTCTTTTGGTTCAATAATTATCTCTGTTTCCATGGAGCTATAATAGGCATTTCCAAGGCATGGGAAGATCAAAGCTTCTGGGTAACACTTGTGCCCATTTGATTTTTGAGATCCTACTAGACAAACTCTCTCTCTTTCTCTTGCTCTCTCTCTTGTTCTCTCTCTCTTTCTCTATCTTCCTTCCATTCTCAGTATTTATTAGGCACTAAATATGAGTCAGAGTCTGTGTTATAGTATAAGGATACAACACACAGCTGGGAATACCCCTGGTGTGTCTAGGGGAGGAGACAGGGACCTGGTGCTCTCTTGTGTAGTGTGGGGACCCCTTTCACCGTCAGCAGGGAGCTGCTGCTCACCTCCTCCTGGACCCGGCCCTGCTGCTGCCTCTTCCACACCTGAGGTGGGAGCCCCACTGGTGAGGACCACTTGCATTCTTTTGGCATCGCTGGCTTCTGCCATGACTTGTTTCAGTCTCCTAGATACCTGCCTATACCCCAGCACTAGAGTTGGTGACTGGGGATGCTTCATGCTGGAGAGCTGGGCTCTCAGAACATTCCCATCTCTGGTCACACTCAGTCTGTGTCTCATTCTCTAGGATGGACTCATCCTCATGCTGGAGAGATTCTTTTAGGTTCACAGAGCTGCTTTGGATTCATAATCTCTGCTTCCTGTGTGCCAGTTCATTGCCTTCCAGCCTCAGGCACATTCCTCTCTCTGACTATCTATATAGAGGCCATCTATATCTATCTATCAGGCGTATATGTATCTATATATGTGGTATGTGTGCACACATGTTCAGGCACATTCCTCTCTCTGACTATCTATATAGAGGCCATCTATATCTATCAGGCGTATATGTATCTATATATGTGGTATGTGTGCACACGTGTGTGTGTGTGTGTACGTTCATGTCCCTGTTTTTTATCAACTCACCTTTTGTTCTGTTCTCAACTTCCCATGTCAGAAGACGAGGTTTAAGAACACTGAGATTTGCCTTCAACAGAATCGTTTGCTTTCAAATATCATGGCTTGTCCTAAGTTGGTTTTTTAATTCCAACGTCATCAAAGAATGATGCCTTTGTGTGTGGTCGAATTTTCCTATGGTACTCAGCACCTACCTCTCATTCATTCATTCGTTTGTTCCTTCATATATATATATATATATATATTTGGTGTGGACTGTGCAAAGCACAGCAGTGGAGAAGGGAATGCAGGTGATAGAGCAGCTCTGGTTTCCTCAAGCCAAGCTGTAGCCACACTGTCGAGTAGGGAATGGCAGAAGGTTCCACACAAGGGTCCATGTGATTAAGTGAAAGAGTGAGTAGATGATGCTGGTGGGCTTCCCAGAGAGCAGGGAGAAACAGTTTGAGCAAGAAGGTTCAGGAAGAATTGAGACTTAGATTTGGTCTTGTTGGATGGAAGGATAGATTTGGATTCATGGTATTTTAAATGTTTGATACTTGTGATGGCTAATCCTGGGTGTCAACTTGACTGGATCTGGGATTAACTGAAATGAGAGACATCTTCTTGATTGGATCATCTAAAGCCGGAAGATACACCCTAAATGTGGGTGTCACCTTCTGATGGCAGCCGGTATAAAAGGCCAAGGCAGAGGAGAATGCCAGGCTTCTTGCTTCGTGCCTTCTCTCTCGCTGGTGAGATTGTCTTGCTGCTATAGACTGAAGACTAGCTGATCTTTTGGAATTCATCAGACCTTCAGCACCAGATTGGGACTACTGAGACATCCAGCCCTGTGGACTGAGCGACTATGGATTCTCAGCCTCTCCTGTGTGGTGCAGCCATTGTTGGACTACTCGGACTCTATCCTGTGAACTAAGCTGATAAATCTCTGTACATACATATTCATTCTACCAGTTCTGTTTCTTTAGAGAACCCTAACTAATACAATACTTATTATCCATTAGTTCAGTCTAAAACCCTGACATGTGTCTGGGAAGAGAAATTCTAACATAGTTATTCAGCTTAGAAATTTAACATTGCTATTCTCAAGCAAGCTGTGGTGCCCTGGATTTTGTCTGAATCGATGGAATGAGAGCCTTGTACTTTGTGTAAAGTTCAATCATGTGGGGTCAGAGCTGGTGATTTTGTCAGGGTGTCAGGCCTTTAGGCAAGAGGCTTGAGCTAACTTCCGAATTTCCATTCTTGTTTTCTTTGCAGCATGTTAGCTGTGAGGTGTGTGTGTGTGTGTGTGTGTGTGTGTGTGTGTATGTGTGTGTGTATGCGTGTTATGTACTTGTTACTGTACATGTATGCAGATGTGGATGTGGGTATATGTGTATGTGTATATCTATGTGTGCCTAGGCTAGAGGTAGACATTGGGTGTCTTTCCTTGATAGCTCTTCGCCTTTATTCCTTGAGACAGGGTCTCAGTGAACCTTCAGCTCATGAGTTAGGTTAGGCTTGTTGACCCATGAGCTTCGGGGATCTTCCTGTTTCCACCACCCTAGTGCTGGGGTTACAGGCATGCATCCCGATGCCCAGCTTTGTACGTGGGTTCTGGAGATCTGAATTCAGGTCTTCATGTTTGCACAGCAGACACTTTACTGATGGTTCCATCTCTTCAGCCCAGCTGTGGCTTTAAAATTAATGCTTACATAGAAAGCAAACATAGAGAAGGCACTGCATATTTTCTTGCTAGGAGTGCTCAGAACAGTGTTTCCACAGAATTCTCAAGGTATCATTTCTAATAGTGAGGTGGAGGAGGAGGGATTGACCTGGTAGTAGGAGAGGACAGGAAAACTGTAACAGGCTAAGGAGGACGAGCACAGAAGAAGTAGAATACATTGTCTTCTTAGCTGTCAAGACTGTGGTCTTGGGGAGAATGCTCTCCTCAAGTGTTCATTAATACATTTCTTGTATGTTAACCTCACTGCACATTTATTCCCAACTGGGGATGCAGATCGATGCCCGTGCGCCAGGCTCACCCTTGGGTGTGTGTTCTTGGCATACAAGATATCAGTTGTTACTTTTCTCTTATGATGTCTTTCTTTGTGTTGAGCATATACAGTTGAATTTGCGAGAATGCTCTCCTCAAGTGTTCATTAATACATTTCTTGTATGTTAACCTCACTGCACATTTATTCCCAACTGGGGATGCAGATCGATGCCCGTGCGCCAGGCTCACCCTTGGGTGTGTGTTCTTGGCATACAAGATATCAGTTGTTACTTTTCTCTTATGATGTCTTTCTTTGTGTTGAGCATATACAGTTGAATTTTGCTTTTTTAAAAAAATTATTTATTATTTTTATTTTGTGTGTATGAGTGTATTGCCCTCATGTATGTAAGTGCACCCGTGTCATGCAGTGCCCACTTTTCTCTTATGATGTCTTTCTTTGTGTTGAGCATATACAGTTGAATTTTGCTTTTTTAAAAAAATTATTTATTATTTTTATTTTGTGTGTATGAGTGTATTGCCCTCATGTATGTAAGTGCACCCGTGTCATGCAGTGCCCGTGGAGGTCTTTTTTAAAAAAATTTATTTATTATTTTTATTTTGTGTGTATGAGTGTATTGCCCTCATGCATGTAAGTGCACCCGTGTCATGCAGTGCCCGTGGAGGTCAGAAGAGGGCGTCGGATCCCCTGGAACTGGAGTTATGGACAGCTGTTAGCCACTATGTGGGTGCTGGGATTCAGACCCAGGTCCTCTGAAAGAGCAGCCAGTACTCGTAACTGCTGAGCCATTTCTCCAGCCCCAACAATTGAATTTGTATAAGTGAATCTGCGTTTGCCGAGTTTTCATCATAACCAGCTGTAGTGTGGTGGTGGTTTCAGGTTTGAAAGAGCCATTGACCCCTTCTAGAATTTGTGGGACACTGTATGACTTTCCTCAAGAAAAATGTAGCTATGCATTTATATGAATAAACTGTAATACCTAATTTCAGGGACTCCAAAGCCCACTTGTAGACACTCAGGCTGAGCATGGTATCATAACAAAGCAGGAAAGCTTCATTCTATTTGGCTTGCAAAAAGCTGCCCCTGGGAGAAGATGGAGGGAGCTCCTTAGCACTGGGAGATGCTAAAGGAAATCGTGACTAAAGTCCACTGGTGGATTCGAAGATTGAGAAGCTTCGACGCTGGATACTGCAGCTGTTGGAGAACTAGAACTTTGGTATGCTTGGACGGGCATGCAGAGGACTGACCCCACTTCTGCAACACAAACCAGACAAAAACACAACACCATTGTAGCCTCTGTCACCAGGGTTCTTTACAAACACAAGTGTATTGTCTCTGACATTTGAGGAAAGTGAATCCGGGGAGGCAGGGTAGTCTGTAAAGTGCTTGCTGTGAAAACATGAAGATCTGAGTTTGATTCCCTAGTACCATGTCAAAATGTCTACGGTCTCTTGTTCTCTACACTTTGGCCAGTTGTGGCCTTCTGTGTGTATCACACTCTGTTGTGTGAGGAAGCTTTGCAGGTGAGCATATTCTCTCTACCCCTGTTCTGCTATGGGGAACGCTAAGCTTTGTGAAATTGAGGGTGACACTAACATCTTAGGTGAGTTCATCAAGCCCACGCTTCGTGTGTGTGTGTGTGTGTGTGTGTGTGTGTGTGTACATACATGTATGCATGTATATATGGAAGCCAGAGTTTAATGTCAGGCATCTTCTTCAGTTGCTTCTTTACCTTATTTTTTTGGAGACAGAGTCTCTCACTGAGCCTGGAGATTGCTGATTGGACTAGATGGTTGGGCAGTGAGACCTTGGAATCCTCCTGTCTCTGACCTCCAGCTGTGAGATCATAGGTACACAGCACTACCCCAGCCTCTATTTGGGGCTAGGCACTGAGCTCAGGTTGCTATGCTTGTGTGAGTGAGCTCTCTCTCTGGCCCCAACCTTGCTTCTCTTTTGTGACCCGTGGAGGGGGGGGGGCTGCCTCTGGAAGGCTACTCTCTATGTGGGAATTACATCTCCCAGAAAGATCAACTTTTTCTTCTTTTGCTGTGTTCTTTCAGTTTAGAACAAGTTTAAGAACCCGAATGTTCACACTTTGTCCTGTCCTCTTTTGTGATTTCTGTCCCTCCTTTTGGAAAATTCATCTGAATCTGTGCTAGATGAAAAGGAACAATAGATCTGGGAGTCTCCACATTGGGTTTGAGATTGTTCTTCCTTCATCCCTGTGTTTCCCCAAAATGCCTTGATTGGTTTAGTGTAGATTTGAAGACATATGTTTTCTGGATCACAATGAACTAAAGTGACTATGGGATATTTACATGGAGCTTGTAAAATATTTATGTACACAATACTAATGGCATCTCATAGTTTACTCGTTGCATTTTAAAATGTGAGAAATGTATTATTCATATCTGGTCAGAAATCTATAATGCATGAGGCTCCTCTGGTTGTACTTGCTTGTGTGTGTTTGACTCTCCAATTTGCTGAGCCTGTCCCTGGGAAATGCACCCACTGCATCCTTAAGCACTTCCCAAACCCATGGCCTGACAGCGGATGACGCAGTTCGTTCTGAAGAGCTCAGAACAGTTCACACGCCCAATCCTGTTAGTTCCTGGGAAGTATGAGGAGAATGCTAAAGGCAGATCCTCAGACAGTCAGTTGTTACTTGTTTATGTGAGTCAGGTCTTCTGGTATCTTCACAAAAGATTATCCTGTGAGACTGCTCGGGGTAAAGGTGTTGCTGCCAAGCTGACAGTTTGATTTCAGTTCCTGGGACCCACATGGTGGAAGGAGAGAACTGACTCCCACAAGTTGTCTTTGGACATCTCCACATGTGCTGTACCATGTGTACTCTCATAAATAATAGATAAATAACTGTAATAAAAAGTTTAAAAAATATTATTGCATTGGTAATCTTCTCGGGAATTATCTGTAAACTGACCAGGAAGGAGCAGGACGGCAATACGGAAGCCATATGGGAGGGAACAGGGTTATCTTTAAAGATTGTGTTATTTATTATTTTTATTTTATGTGTATGAGCGTATTGCCTGCATGTATGTGAGTGCACCTGTGTCGTGCAATGCTGCGGAGGTCAGAAGAGAGTGTCAGATCTTCTGGAACTGGAGTTACGGATGGTCGCTAGTTGCCATATGGGTGCTGGGAATCGAACCCAGGTCCTCTGTAAGAGCAGTCAGTGCTCTTAACCACTGAGCCATCTCTCCAACCCCCAGAGTCATCTTTTGAAGGCTAACTGGTTAAAGCTCTGGGAAGCTATCTGGGAGAGATGCATGGTTCTGATTCCCTCTCATGAGCAGTTGTTCTCCATTCATATCATAAACATTCTCAGAAATTGTATTGGTGCTTTGAGCTTGAGAAAAATCAGTTGCCATACTCTGAAAAAAAATTGCAGCCAGTAACAGGAACCTTATTGGATTATTAGCAGAGATTAATGAGATACCCCAGATAGTGTGATCTGTAGAGAGTTTGGTTGGGGGTACATGACTCCCCAGAAACTCACCCACCCAGAAGACAAACAGAGGGCATGGTGGGCAGGCTCAGAGACAGGGCAAATTAGTGTCAGGGAATATTTTTTATTCAGGGTAGTACTCCATCAGAGGGAACAGAGTGTGCTTCCTTTTGTCACAGGAATAAAAGGAGTCACACCAGGAAGTTGGCACTTTGTTAAAGTGCCATTTATGAGCTGCACAATACACATTCTACTTTGTTCAAAACCGTCTACTTTACTTATGTGTTTGTTTATGGACTTCAGAGGGTGCGAATCCTTGGAAACCCCTAGAATGAGGCACACGGAGTCTAGAGTTTCTTCTTTTGCAGATAGGATTGGAGAATGATTTTTCAATACCTCAGGTAGTAGGGGCAGCTGTGGAGGGTGGCTACCGTGGCACTGAGGATTTCCCAGCACTTAGGGAGGAAGTACCAGTGGATGCTGGCCCATAGGCCCATAGGCCCTTCCAGAACCATCTTCATCCTTGTCGACAGTGGTCACGGTGCTCACAGACACACTATACAGTATGTTTTGAGGAGGCATTCCTAGCTCGGTAACTCACAGCAAAGGCTGGTGGGGCCTTAGAATGACACAGTTCCCTGATATTCATGCCTCAGCACCCGTTTCCCTCCTCGCTGACATGGTGACGGTAATGCCTTTCCTATAGGACTGCTATGAGGAGAAAATGAAATCCCACTCTATGTCAGTGTACCTGGCACGTAAGAGTGCTCTCTGGTGGGAAATTTCCTCTCTTTCAGGTCAGTAAAGGTGTGGCTCTAATAGCAGTGGAAATCCCTCTGCTGTGAGTGGAAAGTGCTCTGCAGCTAGCCAACCTCCCAGAAAGTTTCCTTGAGTTGAAATTTGTATCTTGAATAGCCACTGACCGTCTCTGTGTTAAAGGATTGGTCCCCAGAGTGGTGTTATTGGAGATGGTGGAACCCGTGAGAGGTGGGGCCTTGTGGGAAGTCTTTAGGTTACTGGAGGTATGCCCTTGCAAGGGACTGTGGGACTCTGACACCTTCTGTTCCTCCTCCTCCTCCTCCTGCTTTTCCTCCTCCTCCTCCTCCTCCTCCACCTCCTCCTCCTGCTGCTCTTCCTCCTCCTCTTCCTCCTTCTTCTCCCAGCTTCTCCCAACTTCTTTGACATGATGGATGTTATCAGTTTTGCTCTGTTCTGTGCTCCCACTGTGATGTGCAGCCTTGCCACAGGCTCTAAAGCAATACAGACATTCATTCATGGATTGAAACTTCTAAAACTGTGAGCCAAATAACCCTTTAAAAATTAAGTTAACTATCTCAAGTAATTCTCTATAGTGATGGAAGGCTAACTAACACATTAGTATTAGTAGCCTTAGTTTCTTCACATACAAACTAGAGGATCAGCAGAATATATATTATATATTTATTGTGAACATGTAAATATTTCAGGGAGATGAAAAGAAGGAGAGGGACTTTAATAGCGTGCTGTCTTGATTCACAAGTCCACTGTATTAATTATTGTCTCTTGCTGTGATAAAGTACCATGGCCAAAGGAATTCATGGAAAAAAATGTTATTTGGGTTTACAGTTCCAGAGGGAGAGCCCATAACGGAGGGGAGGCATTGCAGCAGGTGACTAGAACAGGAAGCTGAGAGATCCCATCTTCAACCACAAACACAAGCAAAGAGATTAAACAGGAAGAGGCGGGAGACTAAAACCTCCTCAGAGCCTGCTCCCAGTGGCCTACTTCCTCCATCCAGCCTCTACCTCTTAAAGGTTCCATGGCCTCCCAAAACAGCACCACCAACTGAAAACCAAGTGTTCATGTACCTGAGCCTATGGGGGACATAGCTCATTCAAGCCCCTACATCCACTCAGTGAGTGTAGGCCACAAGTAAGCATGAACAGGAGACAGAAATCTGACCTCTCTTTCCTGGGTCTCAGTCCTTGTGTGCTACTCATGGTGAGAACTGTCTCTGAACAGTACATGTATGTCTACATATAAAATGTGTGTGCATGCCTGTGTGTATCACAGCAACATGACCCTTATACATAACCAACTACCCAACTGTATGATTATCAGAGACTGTATGATTATCAGAGATACAGACCTCTTTTCCAAGGCTGAACCAACTCGTTAAAAGATGGTATTATCCTGGTCTTCAATAAATTATCTTCTTGAAAATATGTCTTCCATGGTAACTTTGACAATGGATGGTTTTGTCTCATCTTCAACTTTGCCACGTAACCCTCATGAGAAAACTAAATGCTTCCCAGGGTTTTTGTAGGGACCATGCGGTATAGCAAATCTGGAAGTGCAGTACAAAGTTGTTTTTCTTCATGATGATTTTTATGGTGCTGGGGTTGAACCTAGGGCCTCACACATGCTAGGCAAGTGTCGGACCACTGAGCTACATACATCCCCCAGCCCATTAATGACTTCCTGACTATGTCTCTTTCAGGAACTGGTATAGGGATCAAAGTAAGATTTAAAAAACAAAGATATACTTATTTTTTATTTATGTGTATGTGTATGTGCCTGCATGAGTTTATGTTACCATGTGTCTGCATAGGCTAGTAGGTATTGGATCCCTTGGAACTAGAATTACAAGTGGTTGTGAGCCACCTGATGTGGGTGCTAGGAACTGAACCCAGGTCATCTACAAGAGCAGTAAACACTCTTTACCACTGAGCTGTCTCTGTATCCCAAAGTGAGGTGTTTTACTTGTCTTCTAGGACTTGATTTTTCTAGCCAAGGGTACCAAAATTCTCAATGAAGAGAATTATGGGAGATCTTTGGGGAATGTCCTTGTTTTCAGGAGGCCAGGCCACTGGTACTCGCAACTAGGATCAGACAAGCCTGTGAAGTACATTGATCAAGGGGCCGTGGAGATTGGAAAGTCAGGAGTTCAAGCTGCTGTCCAAGAAAATCTGATACCAGTCAAGTCACAAAGACAGGAATCAATTTTCTGGATATGCTTAAATGAGACTGTGAAAAATACCCTTTTCCATGACACTCCCCCAAAGCCCTTCTTGTGTCAATATCCCTCTCTGATGCTAGTGAAAGAATGCAGTGTTTGAGGCAGACAAGGACTTTTCAGGCATTTTATCACAAGACCTACCTGCATTATCTACTTAGCCACTTCAGGTCTTAGTGATGTCAAGTCCCAACAAGGAGCTTGCAATCCATTTGGCAAATATTAGAGAATTGCTGCCTTTGAACTTTGGAAGTTTTTGTGCTTATTTAAAAGTTCTTTATAAATGAACGCAAAAACAAACAGCAGTAGTGATGAACAAGGCCACCAGAAAAGTGATCATTTGGGTTTGGATGCTTCTGGAGTTTCTTTATCACTTGAACTTTTCCCCAAGCCTTCAGGACTCGAAATTCTAACATCTGAGTCATTTTAAGTGGTGGTGGTGTTTAAAGAAGTTCAGCTAGTTTTGTCTGTGAAGTGGGCTTCTAGGGGCTCAAACCTATTGCTGCTGGAGTGTGTTTGCTGCTGGGGACTCTTTGTTAGTGTAATTCTTTCCTGGAAAATATCTGGACAAAAAATGGATTTTCAGAGATTATGGTTTGAGTCTTAGAATTTTAGTGGGTTTCAATAGACTGGCTTAGGAAAAATTGAAACTAAATCAAAACCAAACCTCTAGAGAGTAGATGCTGTGTTTCACGCTATGGTAGAACCGAGCTGAGTGAGGAGATGAAGACTGGAGAATTGAAGCCTCAGCAATAGGGAAAGAGGATTCTGAGAGCAAAAGCCGACCAGAGACTCACCTAGGATGAGCCAGTGTCAGAAACAAGGGCTGTGGGGGTTTGACTGAGAAATTCCCCCATAGGCTCCAAGTATTTGAATGCTTGGCCTGGGTTGGTGGTGCTGTTTGCAGAGGTTTAAGAGGTGTGGCCTTCTTGGAGGAGGCACGTCACTGGGGCGGGCTTTGAGAGTTCATAGCCTTGCCCACTTCCATGTTTACTCTCTCTGCTTCCTGTAATTTACATTAACCATGAGTTGGTGAGTGACCTGCTGGCTTAAGTACTATCCATGTGAGCAGTGTTGACCCTGAGGTCCTCTAGCTCTCCTCATAGGAGGCACAGGTGAGATTTGTCCTGGGAATGTGCTCAGGCCAATCTGAATGACAGACATGATGGATTGGTTATTCTCCCTTGTCGGAGTTGGCTCTGGCTCTCTCTCTCTGTGTGTGTGTGTGTGTGTGTGTGTGTGTGTGTGTGTGTGTGTGTGTCCTATCATCCTGGCAGGATGGGCCAAATCAGTGCCGCTTACATTGTTGCTTCCCCCTTTTGTCTCAGTTTCCTCTGTGTCACCACCAGCTTGGCTTCCTCATTAATGGAGAGTTTGTTTAGGGATTATTTTCCAGAGGAATGTAGCCACTGGTCCCCATTATGAAAACAGAACCAACAAGCAGCCTGTGTGTCAGTCAGGGTCTCAGCAGGAAACAGATGGTATCCTCAAAGCAGATAATTTATGAAGAGTTTAATAACAGAATTATCAAGGAAAATGGGAGCCAGGACGTAGAGAACTACTGTGGTGCCACTGCACCCTAAAAAGAGAGAGTGTGGGGAGGTTAGTGGGATCCAGCTATAGTGAGAATCTCCTGTAGTGCTGGTGTCTCTGAGGGATGGAGAGCATCCAGGACAGCCCCGCAGGGGAGGGCAAACAACCCAGTCTCTCCTTCTCTCATGCTGGTTTTTTGTTTGAGCTCCACGTAGATCAAACCCACTGGGAGGCAGAGACTAGAAACCTTGATGCCAGCCTGTTGGATAAGTCTCCCCGGCATGGCATGGAGTTGAGATGGGTGGAAAACAAGTCTGGAGAGACAGAGAACGGGTGCCCTGCTCAGCCTCTCTTAGAAGGCCTCAGTTGTCCCATATGTCATGGGAAGTTCAGAGTAGGTGTTTTGGCTCTGTTAAGTGACATTAAAGATATCTAAACAATTGCAGAGTATTTATTCATTTAGAGACAGTGTCTGACATGTCCTACACTGGCCTCTAGCTCACTCTGTAGCCAAAGATGACTTTGAACTTCTGATCCTCCTGCCTCCACTGCTCAAGTGCTGGGATTGTAGCTCTGCACCACCACACCAGTTTATGTGGTACTGGGGCCTAAGTACAGAGATTTGTGGCTGCTAGGCAAGTACTTTTTCTACCAACTGAACCATACCTACCGTCTCAGGTTGTTTATAATAATGACAATCTACTGAATCTGGAGCTACCTTGAAGAACTTGATGAAACGGGTAAAGTGACATAGTTCTGAGTGTCCTCTGGCTCTGTCAACTATTTTTCTCTTATATGCTTTCAATGGGTCACTTAAATTCTCCTAGCCTCAGTTTCTTCACCTGTAAAATGGGTGGAAACTCCACATGGATTAAGTGAAATAAGTTACATGACCAGACCCTATATACACATTATATAAAGGAATATATAGAGAGGCAATGTTTGCTGTCTTATTGCCAAAGAATTATGTTCTAATCTGCGTGAAAAATTGCAACTCTAGTGAACAAAAACCAGGGCACTTTGAAATCTATGTGATGTTCTGTTAAAATATGACTTCGGTGCTCATTGGGGAGTCTAAAAAGTTTTATTTGAAGTGAAGAGAGTGTATTAATTTATACCTATGGAAGCCTTATATGACATTTCCCAATCTATCTGTGGGATAATGGCTCTAAATGGTTTATGGCTTTAAAAAATCTAATAAATATAGTAACTTTGTACCTCAGCATAATGAAAAAGAGATGTTTTGGGGATATATCATCCCTCACTGAAACGCATTACTGTTTCCCACTGGCATAAATCGTGGAACTGGAGAGCTTCTGTTGTCTCATTCCTCAGCGGAGAGTCTCCGAATGAATAGCCTGTACAGGTCTGCTCTCCACTGGTCTGACTGGTCTCCAAAGGCACAGGCTTGACTAAGGCTAGACCCTGATACAGACCTGAGCAGACCCTGAGCAGCCTGGGCCTGGGTGGCCTGGGCGGCCTGGGCATGGGGCACTTTGAGGGAGACATGTTAAGAGGCAGGTTCTGTACAGGACTTGACCTGTTCTCTCCTCTGTGTGGTGTGATTGTACCACCAACCTCCGCCTCGTGTTCCGGTTGCTTGTGATGGAATTAAGACTCACCCACGAGGCTTTTTCTGAGGATGATCTTCTTACATGTACACCACTAAAAACGAGGCAGGGAAGGGATTAGGTAGGAGAGATGACTTTCATTTTTAGACATGGTGGCTCAGAGATGCTAGGTTTGGCATTCCTGCCCCCCAATTAACACGTGATAAGGCAAGGAATGGCTTGTTTCATTTCTTATTACAACCAGCCCTTCTGGGTATATTTGCTGCTGTGGTAAGAATCATCATATGTCATTCATTTTTTTTTGTTACTGTAACAAAATACCTGAGGCTGGATACTTATAAAGGAAAGAAGTTTACTTCATAGTTTTCGAGACCTGAGGCTGAGGGATTGCATCCCATGATAGCTGGCAGAGTCTTGAAACGGTACAGGTCATCACACAGTAATAAAGAGGGAGGTCATATGTGTGTCTGTGTCCTCTTCTCTAATTTTTATTCCATTTATTTAGTGTGTGTGTGTGTGTGTGTGTGTGTGTGTGTGTGTTGCACATGCTATGGTATGCATGGGGTGGTCACAGGACAACTTGGAGAAGTCAATTCTCTCCTTCCACTACATGGGGCACAGGAATTGAATTCAGGTCATCAGGCTTGGTGGCAAGCTCTTTATCTGCTCAATCATGTTACCAGCTCTTTCTCTCTTTTTAAAAGCCAGTAGTATTCAACAATGGCTCTATCCTGACACCTTATTTGATCCTAAACATCTTCCATATGCACCAGCTCCAAACAGAAGAATCAGTTGTCATTTCTGTCCTTTAAAATCTCCCAGGTGGATGAATTTTCCACATGACTTCAGAGAAACAAGCCATACTGAAACCACAGCAGTGATACCCAGAGGTATTGGAAACAGGGGACATGTTGATTCATCTATGACGATTACTGGTCGCTAGGTCACCATCCATAGCAAAGTACCTCTGGTCAGGGTCTGTGGATGCCACATGTACTCTGGGAAACTTATCATCATATAGATACATACCACAGCTCTCAGGATGCAGAACACATCCTGGAATTTAGAGCTGGGATTGGATTTTGGAAACCATTATGGGAGTCTTTTTGCTTTTACTTCTTAATAACACTATGCGTTTAAAACCATCTCTGTGCTCTTACTTAAATATTGTTTGTCCTGTCAGACCAGATTCATGTTAAGTAGGCTGCACTGGGAATATCCTGTGCACATAATCATTGTCAGTGATAGATGGGAAAACACCAGTTGATATCAAAATGAAGCTGGTCGATGGCTTGCAAAGCCAGCCATTCTTTGGAGCACATTGAGACCACTGTAACCTGCTCCCCAAGAACTTCATTTTTACAGTGAAAAATACTTCTCACAGGAGGCCTTCAGCTAAACCACAGTATCTTAGATTTTATTTGAGGAAGTCACTAGTCACTCCCAGCTGTAATCATACAGGCTTCAGTCTCTTATAAGTACATCTGGCATTTAGACTGTGAAATACCCTACTGAGCCTTGAATTCTCTGACTGAGTTACTGATAAATTCACTGAAATGTGGACCAGCCTTTAAAATAAGTCCATAAAAAGTGTCTCCATCCTGAGTTATATAGTTGTTCTGGTTGAAGAGCTTTGGGCCACAGGCAGGGAGCAACACAGGGACAGGATGTCGGGAGCTTCTGGAAGCTTCTCAGATGCCCCTTATTTCCCTGTCACTGGGCTTCTCGTGCTGTGCCCTGCCTGCCATTTACTTCTTCTCACAACAACCTGTGACAAAACAGGGTTTTCTCTTTGTAGGATTCAGAGACAGACACACAGCTGGTGGAGGTGGAAACGAGTTTGAATCCAGTCCTGTTGATTGGCATCCAGCCTCGTCTGAATTTTGCAACTCTGGCTCTGTGCTGTCCTTTCCTGTGATCTTGAACATATCACATAGATGCTTTGATTTTCTGCTTTCTCTGTGTAAATGGTGGCTGATGCTACTGGTCAGATCCGTGTCACATGGCTGAAAACTGAGTGTATGAGAAAGCTCCTGGAATCAATATGAGGAGGTTTACAATCCAAGTCATTGTTCTGGGCTGGGTGCAGTTAAGATGATTTTCACCTGCCTGGAGTATACTCACTGTCATCTTTTTGATTAAGGAATACCATGAAAGACAGACAAAAGATTTAACCTCAGCTTAGGAATGCGTTCTGAGCACAGGGGCAGAGACCCTGGCCCAAAGCATACAAAGTACACTGTGTCTGTGGCCTGCTAATTGCATGTATTTGGTTTTTATCCCTTTTCTTTTTTTTCATGAAAGGGCAGCTATAACCTTGAGCAAAACTTCTGATCTCTCTGAACCTGTTTCTTTATTGATAAAGTGACAGTAATGAAACTTCTGATCTCTCTGAACCTGTTTCTTTATTGATAAAGTGACAGTAATGAAACTTCTGATCTCTCTGAACCTGTTTCTTTATTGATAAAGTGACAGTAATGATACCCAGCGAGCCATGCTCAGCTCTTCATTAATTCAGCAAATATGCTAGATATCTACTATGTACTGAGAACTGTTTTGGATGCTGGGAGTGTAGCAATGAACAAAACAGAGGAGTATTCCTACCCATGTGCATTCTAGTGATAGATAAAGACAATACCTAGGAAAAATAAACCCAGCACACAGCATGTTAGATGGCGGTAGCTGGAAGATGAAGCAGGGAAGGGTTATTAGGTGGGAGAAATGGCTTTCATTTTTAGACATGGTGGCTCAGAGAGGCTGTTTTTTCATTCCTGTCCCCCAATTCCCATGTGATATAGAGCTTCATTTATTATATACAATTACTCGTGTGTCAGTTAAAAATAAAAATTAAAGGACTGGAGAGATGGCTAAGGGGTTAAGAGCTCTTGCTGTACTTCCAGGGGACCCGAGTTCGGTTCCCAGCACCCGTGTTTGGTGGCTCACAACTCCCTGTAACACCAGTGCCATGGGATCTGACACCCTCTCCTGGATTTTGTGGACAGCTGTATATAAGTGACACACACACATGCAGACACACACACACAGACACACACATAAAATTAAAAGTAAATATTAAAATATTACAAAAATCAAAACAAAACAGAATTGTAAGTACATCTAATCATCAAAGTGATGATATTTAGGGTAGGACCTTTGGAAGGTGGTTAGGTCACAAGGGCTCAGCCCAAGTGAATGGGATTAATGTCCCTGTATAGGGTGAAGGGGACTAGCCAAGCCCTGTCCTTTTTCTATTTCTCTCACCATGTGAGGACCACGGCACTATCTTGGAAGTCAAGAGTGAGCCCTTAGCAGACACTCCATCTGCTGTGGTGCCTTGGTCTTAGGTTTCCCAGCCTCTGGGGGACAGGGGGAACCATTGTTCTGTTGGCTACAGTTTCTTAATTACGTTCTGTTAGAGCAGCCAGAATATGCTAAGGAGGCCTTGCTGGAAAGTGACAATTTAAAGAGCTAAGGCAGGAGTTGGGTGGCCATTCCAAGGCAGAAATGTTAGTGTGTTGCACAACTGAATGCAGTGTGCATGCTGGGAGGGGGATTGCACATGAAATAACATTTCACTCACATTAAGTAATCTATACTTGCTAACAGTAAAGGAACAAAAATTCTGTGTTCAGGGTTCTACAAAGGGAATTATAAATCTATTGATAGAAATAATAGATTTGCAAATAAAAATGCAAAAGCCAGCAAAATGAAAGCAGTATTTACTTCAAAGAAGCGAGAGTTGTATTTCAGTGAGATTTCTATCAATCAGACGCCAAGACCAGCCCAGCCCCTTGACATGCCTGAAGACTTCTGCTGACTTAGTTATTACTCATTTGCAAACTAGAATGCAGCATGGCCTTGGGTAAATTTTATGAACTGCAGATCCATTAGGAGTTCCAGGGGGAGATGACTTTTGAGGCTGATGTCAGAGGACGCAGATCCTCCCTCAGTCCTTCCTGAGCAGTTGCCTCTACAATACAATATTGAGTTTAATGAACCGTACATCCGATCGGCTCTAGCATTCCGCAATACTTTTCAGTGACCTAGTATGACTTTTTAGTAGACTCTGAGAAGGCAAATAGTTTTCAACTTGTGTTCCAGTTCTGGCTGGATTTTACTGACTGACAGGAACATAGTTCTGATGAATGCTGAGGCCTATTTGGGCTCATCTGGAAAGCAGGTATATTAGTTGCTTTCTGTTGCTGTGTTAAATACTGCAACCCAAAGCAATTTATAGAAGGCATAGATTTTTTTTGGCTCATGGTTCTGGGATGGGGGGAGTCCATAACAGTGAGGAAGGTGTCACAACAGGCAGCTGGAGCAGGAAGCTGGCCGATCACATCTCTGTCACACAAACTGGAAATAGAGCAAGGTTATGAACTCTCAAAGCCCACTCCCAGCAACGTGTTTCCTCCAGCAAGGCTCCACCTCCTAAAGGTTCCATAACCTCCCCAAACAGCGCCACCAACTGGGGACCAAGCGTTCCAAGATATGAGCCTATGAGGGACATTTATCACTGAAGTCGCCCCAGAGGGCAACGGTTAATTAGCAATGTCTGCAGGTTGGAAGGAGTGGAAAGGAGTGGCTCATATTTACAGACCTTGTACATCTCCATGTACAGCTTCACAGGAAGTGAGGCCAGTGCATAGGAACCAACACCTTTGGTTATAAGCTACTGCTTCAAGACCAGCCAAACTCCCCTAGGTATGAAATAACAAAGGCTTGTGTTCCATACCTGGCAGAAAGACTCTTCAAGGATAAACTGAAAGTCCTTCTGACATTTGCAAAGCATCAGAGATTTGTGAACAGACACTGATTATGTTAGAAATAGGAGCTCAAGTAATGGGAAATGAAGATAGATCAAACTTTGATTTATTTGGCTATTTGATAGCACCTTTGACAACTTTGTCTGCCTTGACATGTCAATAAAGTTATTAAAATGAAAAAAGTGGGAAGCATTAGAGCATAACGTAGTTTCCTTTCTAAGTCACAGTGGCCAGCCAGCCAAGGGAAGCAGAGCCCTGGGCATGGAGTGAGTGACTGCTCTAATTCCCAGCTGCCACTCACCTCTGCTTGACATCTGACAGTATACTTAAAAGTGCCCCTAAGGACATCTAGGGAAATGAATGAGCAAATAATTGGTTGCTCCTTTAAAAATAGAAAGTATCAGTCTAGGGTTTAATCAACTGCCATAAATTATTCTCAAGCTGACTGTTCAGAGAGGACCCACTTTTCTGCTTGGTCTTCAGTCAAGGAAAAATGTGTAGGTCACTTAGAGTTTTGCTTTCTCAAGAAGTGGGAAGTTGTAAGTTTAGCATCACTGAGACTATGATGGGTGGTAAAATGAAATTTCTGTATTAGATCAGGGATTCACTGGAGCACTGGTTTGAGTGTTAATCGGTTTCCATTGATGTTTATGTAAATACTATTCATTTGTGATAATGTATTGCCAGGGCCTTGTAAAATGAACACCCCACATTTTTGTGTTTTTTAAAAGTATGAATTTCTACTAGAAGAGGTTACTAATGTGAGGACCACTTGTGCCTCTTTTGTATTAATAAATAGAAATAAATCAAGAGAGAATCAACTAACCTAGTAAATGCTTGTTAGCACAGACTATGTGAAAGGCAGAGGGTTAGACCTCCCCCCCACCATAGAAAAGGTGATGATTAAAACTTACATCATTGTGCTGGGGCTGTAACTCAGTAGGTAGAAGGGCTTACCTAGCATGTATGAAGCCCTAGGTTCAATCCCCAGCACCACATAACACTGGCTGTGCTGTTGTGCATCTGTTATCTCAGCTTGGGGAAGTAGAGACAAGAGAATCAGAAGTTCAAGGTCACCTTGGCTACCTTAGCTATTCCAAGATTCATGAGATCTTGTTTCAAAACAAAACAAGACAAATACAACAGAACTTATCAAATCTAGGGAATAGGCCATGGTAGATTTGCAAATAATTATAATGTGCTTATGTGTTATGAGATTTTAAAATGATAGGAAAAGAGTACTTTGAGTGGTCAGAAAAG
Source organism: Nannospalax galili (assembly GCF_000622305.1). NCBI lineage: Eukaryota > Metazoa > Chordata > Mammalia > Rodentia > Spalacidae > Nannospalax > Nannospalax galili. The sequence continues at coordinate 3,459,520 of NW_008340206.1, read as the reverse complement.
GGAGGTATTAATTAATTCCACATAAAATAAGAGAGGTCTAATAAGGAGAGCAGTTATAATAGGTTATCCAGAGAGCAAGACATTTGGACGGAGGCCTCACACATAGTGATCAGAGGTGGGAATAGGCCAGCTGGTTCCCAGAAGTCTGATGACCAAGGCTCAGCACGTGGGCAGCATCAGGACACTGTGTGGAGATGGGGGTTGGTCTGGTGAAGACCCTGGCAAGACTTGAATGCTCTGTTGAGGTGACTGGGTTTATTTCACAGAACTCTGACAGGTTTTGAGGCAAAAAGCAAGTTGCAACAGGATTTAGAACTATGGTAATGGTGTGGGAAATACACAGCTGTGATTTGGTAGGCTTGTTAACCCCAAGATATTCTAGAATTCCATGAAAATTGTAATATTATCTGATGTAGGCTACCTGAGAGGTGGAGATTGCCCTGGTTACGAATACTGAGTAGCTATAGCTATGTGTCTGTGCACTTGGAATGTGAACAGAGTTGATTTGAGAAATTGTAAGGCATTGTGCTTAGATTATAAATGAGCCCCAAACTGTTCATATCAATTTAAGTCTTAGCCTGGGAGATTTTCAAACAGCATCTGATGTTCTGGGGCTAAGATGGTTGCTCTTAGCCAGAACAAATTGGACCCTAAGATCCTTCCACCTACTGGTAGTTTTACTTGGCCTCTAGCAAGCTGAGGCTGTGTCTGCTGAAAGTGCATGAGAGTGTAGTGGGGTTGATGAAATTTGTGGGGCGTGCGCCTTTCTCTCTCTCTGTAGCTAAGTGGAAGGAATATGAGAATAATAGATTGTTGGGATAAGTCAGGAGTTCCTGGAATGTAGAGCATGGCCAGGCTGGAGACCTCCCAGTGAGGACGGCAGGAAACTGGCCTGCTCCATTCTAGACACACTGTCTCTTACCCAGCAACCTCCAAGCAAAACTATTAGGTCTCTAATCTTTTAATCCTAACCGGTCTCTTGTAGATCATGTGACTGGAGGACAGGACAAAGGCCACATAGCCTTAGAAGCCTCCTCCCTCCCCCTACCTGCCTCCCCGCCAGAAAACCAACCCCACCTCTTTGCCCGCGAAACTTTCCTATATAAGCCTCTGCTTCCGCCATAATAAACGAGCTGTCCACTGACACAGTCTCCCAGGTGTTTCTTCCAGCTGCACTTGCTGCTGCCTGAGGCCCTCTCCCCTCATCGGTCTCTCTCCTCTCCCTGACTTTCCGTGATGGGGACCTGTGCAAAACGGTCTCCTGATAGCAGCGGAGTCCAGGCAGAGGAGAGGCTGACAATAGATAGGTTGGTGCATTTGGGGTTTTCTCCAAGTTCTCCAAATGCTGTGGACAGTCATTCCAATGACCTATCTCAGCAACTGCCTCATTTCTGTGAATGTAAAGCCACCGGGTAAAAGTCAGGGGGAGCAAAGTTCCAGGCACATCAGAAACCATTACAACAAATGGTAAATAACACCTCGTTTCTGGTTCTCTTTCTTCTTCCTTTTTTATTATCCAGAATAATCTGACTCATGAAACTCTTTCTGAAAAAGTGGAAATTTTGTAGAAGATGATTTGGGTGTCATTGGACAGCTTACAGTCTCTGGCTTTCTGGTCATTAGAAGCCTCCTCAGTGTCAGTCATGCCATTTGTTATCTGATTTCACCAGCCAATTCATGTCTGGTGAACAGGTCATAGCAAAATTGATCTTCACCAAGTCTGAGTCTCAGACTAAGAGAAAGGGAAGAGACTGGTGAACAGGAGGGTGGAGAAGGGGTTTAAGAGCACAGGCTGGCTTTGAATCACAGACTAGAGTTCAGTAAGGCAAGGGAAGTCACACAGATGCTTAGAGAGGGGTCCTGCAAGTGGTGGAAGTGGACAACTGGATGATGCCTTTCTTAGAAGGTGCAAATTAGTATCAGAAGATTACAGTGACGGGGCTGAGTCAGCCTCACAGAGAGGCCAGTCCCTGGGAATGATCATGCTATTGTTCTGGTGAGATCAAAGAATGGTCCCTAGACCTGTAGGATTAGGGGCTATGTCCTCAGCAGGCTGTTCAAGGTGGTGTAGGACATAATAGAAAAAATTAAGAAAAAGGATTTTAATCTCTGTGTGTCTCAGGAATGTTTTGCTGGCAGGCTTGTGGTTAGGACACTGATGTAAGTAGTTATGGTCATTCATCTTGTATTACCAACCCCTTCCCTAATAGAAACTTCCTCTTTTGTTTGTCTCAGTAGGGACTTTTTACATTTTTTCCTCAAGGACTAGATAAACCGCATGCTTTTTATAACTTTTCGATGGTAGTCAATCAACATGTAATTTTCCTATGCTGTAACCCCTTATCCAAGGTATACAAATGTAAGAACTTCCTCCTTCAAGGTCTAGACTTTGAGACTTGAGTCCTCTGGACCAGGCTGTAGTCTAAATAAAACCTGCTTCCTGAACATTCCTGGTGTCTTGTCTCATCTTCCCTGCTACGAAGGCAGGGACTAGCTCAGAAGCTTGGTTCTGGATAAATGGCTATGTATTTCATGGATCCATTCAGAAGGAATGTACTATTAGAAGGCTTAATTAGGCCTTCTAGTTCAGCGTCCTTCCTAAATAGGATGCTGAGGCACAGTCAGTAAGTGGGAGGGGAAGCTATTAGAACTCTAATCTCACAGAATCATTTGTAGCCTGTTCCACTTTCCACATTTTCAGGATCATGGTGAAAACACACAAAGATCTGGGTTAAGACTGACAGCAGCCTGGCATGGTGGCCTGTTGTATGAGAGATTTCCTGGGAAGGTGCCCCTACCATCACAGAAAAGGAGCCCTCATTGGAGCAAAGTAGTGGCCATACCAAAGTCCAACTCAATGAACCAATGAATTTTTCTTGAGTTACTAAAAGGATTATGGGTGAGAGGCTGCTTACAGAAGCAGGGATGACTCAAGCCCACCTCTGCACAGGTGACAAGCTCTCTGCATGACATCACATGCATCACAAGCTCAAAAGGGCTGAGAGATCTCTCCACAGCACAGCTGGTCAGTCTCCTCCTCCAGAAGCTGCCTCTCTAACCCTAGGAAGGGGCCTTCTTGAGTCTTTTGAGTTTCAGCGTTCCCAGACATGTGGTTTGTTTGCTTCCTTAGTCTCATGGGTCTCCTTCCTCCTGGAGGGAATATTTCAATCGGGAAGAAACTGCTACACACCTATGACTCACATATGTAACATTAGCATTTGGAAGGTGGAGGCAGGAGGATCAGGAGTTCAAGGTCATCCTTGGCTACGTAGAAAATTTTGGGCTAGCCTGGGCCTAGATTGGCCTTTTTGATTACCTCTTTTCTCATCTATCACTCTCAGGTCTGTTACCTAGGACACTTGAAGAGATCAAATAAGAGGGATTCTGTACATGAAGATGAAATTATAGACTGCAGAGGAAATACAAGTTATTATTGGTGATGCTGGAAATTTATTGTTGGACATACCCTTAGAGCATTTGTCATCTGGTCACATAGCTCAAAAAGAAGCCTTGGAGTCTAAGAGCTGAAAACTGCTGTGGAAGACGCATACTTAGTGAGCTATGGGGTACTGCCTTACACGACTTTCCAAGTTTGCTTATTGTACATTGGGCCTCTTTTGCCTCAGTATGGTGACTTGACGTGAGACGCGTGTCTCCATAGGCTCAACTATTTGAACGCTTGGTCAGTTGGTGGCACTGTTTGGGGCTGTCATGGAATCTTTAGGAGGTGTGGCCTTGCTGGAGGAAGTTGTCACTGGGGGCAGGATTTGTGAGTTCATAGTCTTCTGCCACTTCCAGTTTTGTTCTGTCTACTCCCTGTTTGCTGTTGGAGATACAAATTCTCAGCTTTTGACTTTGGTGGCCATATCTGTGCTTGCCACCATGCCTTCTCGCCAAGGTGGACTCTCACCCCTCTGGAACTGTGGACTCAATGAACTCTTCCTTCTATAAGTTGCCTTGGTTGTGGTGTTTTCTTACAGCAAAAGAAAAGCAACAAATACAGTCTGGATCTGGGGACTCAGACCCTCAGCTCTGTATAGCTTTTCTCAGCAGATTGGAAGTGCCCCTCAGTGTGGAATCTGCAAATCTTCCACCTAAAGGGAGTCACTTTGCCCTCAGTTTGTTCACTTGGGGCTGGTGTAGGTGAGCAGGACCCCAGTTTCTTTCTTTTTTTTTTGGAGCGTGTGTGTGTGTGGTATACATTTGTGTACAGGTGGAAGCCAGAGGCCCCTTTAAATATCATTCCTCAGGTACCATTTATCTTTTTTTTGTGAGACAGATTCTCTCACTGGCTGGAACTAACCAAGTAGGCTAGGGTGGCCATCTCTTTCCCCACTGCCAAAATTACAAACATGCACAACCACACTGGGCATTTTTATGTGAGATTTTTGGATTGAACTCAGTTCCTAGGCTTGAAAAGAAAGCATTTTACTGACTGAGCTATCTCCCAAGTCTCAGGTCTCCATTTTCTGACGGGGTCTCCATTTTCTGACTGAGTCTCCAGTGTGACAAGAGCTCTGGGGCAATGAGTGAGTCTTTCACAGTGAGGGAAGAGTTGGGCTCTTGAGAGCAGACTTGAGTTGTTTGGCTGGGATAAAAGAGAATTTTCAAATTTCATCCTGACCAGCAGGAAGAAAACCCATCTAATCATTTGCCTCTATCTCCTTCTACTTATAAATCAGTAGGATCAATAACTATCTGAAATGTGAAAGCCTTTATTTGACACACTATCCAAAAAGACAAGGAATTATTTTAACCATTTCTTATTGGAGGAATTGTAGTATGCATTTTAAGTTTGGTAAAAGGGCAAAGCCTCCAAATCTGGCTTCCTGCCTTATCTGGGGGATCTGACAACACTATCGTGGAGTGCGCATGAATTAAAGTGTCTTACTGATGAGCTTTTTGGATTCCAGGACAGGTACCAGATGTCACTCAGCCTACAGCATGGAGAGTTACCCTTAATTACAACTTGAAGTTGCCCCACCTGGCAGTGACTCCCCCTCACGAGTTAATTTACCCTAAAGAGTCTATGTTTTAGTCTTGAGTCTTCCTTCATCTGTCAGAAGATGATGCTTCATTACAACACTGCTCTTTGTTATGGGCTATCCAAGCACATTGACCTAGGCTAGTCAGAGAATTTCAGCTAAGTAGGAACTAAACATGTGGGTCCTTCTCACTCTCTGTTCTTTACCACCTTCCCCATCCTCCTGTCGTGAGTGGCTTGTGCCAAGGCATCGTCCTTAGAATCTATCCAACTGCCCCATCCAATCCTTTGCTGACAGCGGTCTATCTGTGCTGATTAGTACTACAGAAAGACAGCTGTTTTTAGCCAACCATAATCTGGCTTGAATTCAGTAACTCTGATTGCTCCTGCGCATGAGGTTAAATGAGAGGAAAGAGAAAGGTTTCAGTTTTGGCAAGAGCTGACCTCATTCTTCTTCCCAGTGCTCAGATGCTGCTTCCAACTAAGACAAGTACACATGGCCTTGTGACTGGTTCAGATGGGATGAGGCACGGCTGGGCATGGATGCCATGGAGACTTAGTTAACTGATCCATTCCAGCAAGACTAATCCTTTATAGGAACCAAAGACAGACCCCATGATACTGCCTGGGTTTTTGGTATTACCTGGATGAATTTTAACTTGTGACTTTAGAGAATTAGAAGAGATTGAAAACACCCAACAACAAACATTGGTGATAACTTTATCTGAGTATCTTGAACTATTTGTTTGAGCCTATTAACAGTCTATATTAAGATTGGAAGAGGCACTATTTCCTCTTTTTTGTGATACACGTCAGTGAAACAATAATACCTTGTCAGTAGGAGACTAACTTTTAAAATCTTTAGCTGCGACACTGTTTATCTTATTTCTTTTTTGTTCTTTAAATTTTACTTATATGCGTGTATGTGTCTGCTTGTCAGTATGTATACCATGTATGTACAGTGCATGTGGGGGCCAGAAAGAGGGTGTCAGATCCTCTGGAACTGGGGTTATAGGTGGTTGTGAGACACTGGATGTGGGTGCTGGGAACTGGACTCAGGTCCTTCACAAGAGCATCAGGTGTGTTTAACTGCTGGGCCATAGCTTTAGCCCTTTAATCTTATTTCTTACCAGTGATGTGGAGTAGGAGAAATATAGAGTTTGTGTTCTGCAGATCTAAACTTCATTTCTTTATCTGAAAAATGGGATAAGTAACCTATGCTTTACAAGGATGCTATAAGGAGGAGAGAGTGTAGCTTATACTAGCTTGTGCTGGTTTATAGTAGCACACCAGCTGTCCTCCTGTGCGCATTTATCCTTCAGCATCCTGGTACTTCATCGCCACTGAGGTCATCACCCCAATGGAAGTTTTATTTGAAAACATAAAAATGTTTATAGTAACATTGCAACAGGAGCCCAGGTCTTCCACTGCCCTTGAAACACAGTTATTTCCGTGGGAATCCTGCAGTCCCTGAACTGTGGAGGTGTCTACAGAGTGAGTTTTGCCACTTGCTTCCAAGACCCCAGGGTTTTCATGGGTCCTGGAGAGATGATGCTGACATCTGGGCTTGCAGTTCATGCATGTTACACATCTGGATCCTGTACTCATGTGCTGTGGCCTTGCTGTTTCTATCTGTCATGTTTCTCTTAGAAGGCTCTTACTTCCTCTCTACACAGCAGCAACTATTGAGTTACTTTCCTAACTACTGAGTGAGTTTTTCCTACACTTTTGTTTTTTTAGAGATCAGGACACCTTCTGTGCTACCTCACTTTGTGCACAGGTGTCTTTTTCTGTTCACATGGGCTAAGACCACAGCATAGGGCTGGAGAGATAGTGCAGTGGGTAGAATGCTTCCTGTACAAGCATGAGGACCTGAGTTCAGATTCCCACCATCCATCTAAGAGCTGGATGTGGCAGAATGCATCTGGAATCTCAGGTTAAGGAGAAATGATTCTTGATATCTGGACAAAAGTTCCTTGACTTAAACTATAGTAACACAGTAACATGTGGTCCTTGGATCAGGAGCAGCAAAATCACCTGAGGACTTAGAAATGGAATTGATTATCCCATCTCAGATCTGTGGAATTAGAAATGCCAGAGACTTGTCAGACATGGCAGTTATTATTATTATTAGGTTCCTGCCCAGGCAGACTGTATTGGAATCTCTGGGATGGGTTTTAACCAGCTCTGTAGTGATTCTGATGAATGCAGGAGTTTGAGAACTATGGCTCTAAAGTAAGCCAGCCATTCAATAATCTTCCTTTATTTAGTAATTCTTTCTATATTTTACATAAATATGAGCAAGTCAAGGATCTAAGAGAAAAGTTGTAAAAGCTGCCATCTGTTGCAAAGAGAAGCCTCTTTGATGAGTGGTGAGAGGTAAGCTTGTCTGTAAATATAAGGACACCTATTTACAATTTAGTACGAATTACATTGGTCTAGGGATGTAACAAAAGCAGGTTACAAAGTTCCACAACTGGTCAAACACGTAGAATAAGTATTTGTGAGGTGCCCAGCCCTAAGTGACACGGCTACAATGAAGCCTCTATACCCAAGGCTCCGGGAACATTGCAGAAGAGAGGGTAAAAGGAATGCATGAGCCAGGGGAACAAGACACCTGCTGCTACTTGAGGCATTCCAGATATGACAGGGAAGCGGCATCAGTGAAATCTCCACAGCATGGTACTTTAACAAGATCTGTGCATAATAGCAAAACCAACTGACATACCAAGGTGCGTGGGGGTGGGGTGATGAAGAGCTTCAGGCAGTGAATGGATGCTAAGGGAGGGCGAATTAGCTTTCTCTACGGACTAGCACCTGAGAGGTTATCTAACTCCAAGTGGGCAGTCCTAAACACAGGTATATAAGGACACCACTAAATGGATTCAGTGTATTATATTTATAAATGTATGCATGTATATGTAACAGTAATAATCGAGGAAGGAACCAGGAAATTAAGAGGGAGTAGGGGGCATGGGAGGAATTGGAGAGGAACTGGGAAGGATGGTAGTGGTGTGAAGACTATATTCAAGTATGATCTATGCTCATGTGTGATGTTCACATTCTTTTAAAGGCGAGCCACCTTCCAGAAGTCTTTCTGTGATCCTTGGCCTTATTTTTTACTCTGATAAAGACCTTCCAGTAAGAAAGTTTCTCATGCCTCAAGTACTCCTTTATTGGGAATGCATTCCCCAAGTCCCATCTATGACATTGCATACAAATGCAGAGGATTCTAGTAAAACAAAGAGAAGGACATTTACAACCACAGCAAAAAACCCTCAAGACATTCCTACCCCTCGCTCAAGGGCAAGTCCTTGTTTAAGAACCCAGCTTACCACTGGAGAGATAGCTGAGTTAGTAAAGTACTTGCTGTTAGGGAGGTGAAAATGGGCAGATCCCTGAAATTCTCTAACTAGCCAGCTTAGCCAGGTCCCAGCGAAGGACCTTGTCTCAAGAAACAAGGTAGAACAAGATGACCCAAGGCTGACTTCTGGTCTGCATGCACACCTGTGCACACACATGCACTGCCCCCATACGCAGTGTAAATAAGAAAGGAGCCGGCTTCCCACTCTCTCAATGCCTATGATGTGAGGATTATATTTATTGTAACATCTCTGAAGTTGAAGATTTCTCTGTGGAGCCCCCTGGGACCTGGCCACAATAGTTTGATAACTAAAAGTACTTATGATTATCTGTACCTCATAAAGTGGTTTTTCTAGAAGGGTGTGCATACTCTTTGAGTATCCCTCCCAAACTTTGCACTTCACCTTTAAAACATCTCTGGTCTCTGGGCTCTGGGAGAAATGATTAATAGCCTCTATTGATTTTCAAAAGTGAAGAAACACAGTGGCCTGAAGCTGTGGATAGAAAACTTAGAATTTCCATTACACATTCAATTTTTAAAGGGTACTTGGAAATTACTTTCTAGAGGGAATGTCAGTGACTTTCTACATATTAAAAAATCTTTTCCTTTGATGTTAAAGGTGACAAATGCTTGTGTTTATTTAGTTCTTGTTCTGAGATTGCATAGAACAATCTCTTCTAAATGTATCTAAAGTAGACATATTATCCGGAAGAAGATTGCAAGTTCTGTTTCTAATACAGTAGTTGAACCAAAGGAAGGATGTGCATATATGTTTGTTCATTACATGCATTATATATTTTTATATCTACAAATGCTGTGACCCTCTGCACAGTTTCCTGTGTTTATTGAATTCATAGAATGACATTTCTGTGGGTAAAGATACCTCTATTTTATTATTTTTTACTTAAAATTTTATATTTTATTAATTCATTTTGAATTTCACGCAATGTGTTTTTTAAAATTAGCGTTATTTAAAAAAAATAACATGACTACATTGAAAACCTTTGCATAGGTTGGGGAATTTGGAAGAGGACTGAATGCCAAACTCACATCACAGCAACAGTGAGAACTTTCACAGTATTGTTGAAGCTTGGTAGTATAGTTTTGTCAGTAAAGAATACTAAAATATTATAGTAGACATATAGAATTGTGAATTTACATCTTAAAATATAATTACATATTTTTAGTTTGAGAATTACAAAATTCAGTTTACTTATTAAAGCACTTAAACTGTTTTAACTTTCCAGATTGTGACTTTTATCTTCAGAAGTTCAATGTGCTCTTTTACATTTTCTGTGAGGCACAGGGACCCGGGGCTCTAGAAGAATAATCGGAAAATGACGGCAAACCTCTTGGTGTCTGAGAACGGGAAAAGTCCAACGTCAATGCCTGGATGTCCAGGACCACGCGAGGAGTCAGGACCACAGCTGGCCATCAAGGGAGGTAGGAGGCCCATTCTAGAGACTTAGTTCTCCCAAGACTAGAGTCTGAAAATGACAGAAGCCTCCCCTGGCCCCCACAGAAGCCAAACTCAGAGGTAAAGCCACTGCCTTGTACAACCTGAGCTCTTTGGGGGAGCTGTGGGGACGCAGCCACTCAGAGAAGGCTGAAACCGAGGCCAACACTGGGAAGTCCTCCCTCTTCCAATCTGCCCCACCATCAGCCCACCACCAGGGGAATGTGGAACTGTGGCTCAAGGTTGGAGCCCACATTTCCAGGCCCGTGGGAGAGGATCACAATTCCAGACCCTGGAGGGGGGACCACAGCTCCAGGTTTACAGGAGAGAACCACAGCTCCAACTCATGGGAGAGGACCAACAGCTCTAGGCTCACGGGAGGGGACCATATCTCCAGGTCACAGGAGGGGACCACGGCACCAGTAGAGCCTCTCTCTATTTTAAACGTAAGTAATAAGAGACTGTACTGCACAGTAATGTCACAGATTAGGTACATGCTTGTAATGAAAGCCCAGGTCTTCCATTGCCCTTGAAACACAGTTATTTCCGTGGGAATCCTGCAGTCCCTGAACTGTGGAGGTGTCTACAGAGTGAGTTTTGCCACTTGCTTCAAAGACCCCAGGGTTTTCATGAGTCCTGGAGAGATGATGCTGACATCTGGGCTTGCAGTTCATGCACGTTGCTGTGTACACATCTGGATCCTGCACTCAGGGCCTGTGGCCTTGCTGTTTCTTTGTTATGTTTCCCTTAGAAGACTCTTATTTCCTCCCTACATAGAGCTTGGACCATCAACTATTTTCAGTCACTTTTCTGACTACTCAGTGGGTTATTTTTCCTCATCCATTTGGCATCTTTTCTGGTACCTCCCTTTGTGCAGAGGTATCTTTCCAGCTCCCTGTCTCACATGGGCTAAGACCACAGCATAGGGCCGGGAGGACTTAGTGAGTAGAGTACTTGCCGTCCATGTGTGAGGACCTGAGTTCAGATGTCCAGCACCCATGTAAAAGCTGCTGAGGCAGTGTGCACCTGTAATCTCAGGGCTGGAGAAGTGGCAACCCGTGAACCCCAGGGGCTCACTGGCCAGCTGGCCTAGCCAATCAGTGAACTCCAGGTTCAGTGAGAGATCCTGTCCCAAAATAAAGGTGGAGAAAAGATTGGAGAAGACACCTGATATTGGCCTTTGTCCTCCACATGCTCATACATACGTGCGTGCACCAGTATACAACGAGACGGGGCGAGGACCAAGACTGAGGGGGATGTACTGAAAAATAAGACCACAGCACAGTGGTCTGAATGACAACCCTCCAAATCCTCCTATAGCCTAATCCCTGGAACTTAAACTTAAAAATGTTCCCTTATTTGGAAAAACTGTTTCAGATTATCTTGAGTCAGGATTCCTGAGATGAGGTGGTCATCTTGGATACTGGGTGGGCCTTCCAGTCAAAAGAGAAGTCTCCCAACAGTATAGAAGCAGAGATTTAAGGCACCGATACATACAAAGAAGGGTATATGAAGATGGAGGAGGCGAAGATTGGAACAACGACATTATAGGCCATTGAACACCTCATGTATAGGGATCGTGCATGAGATTTTCACCTGTTTACTCCTTACTCCTCCCTCGTAACTCTTTCCAGATGCACCCCCACTGTTCTAGTTTGCTTTCAATTGCTGTGACAGAATACTCTGACCAGTACCAATTTGGGGAGGAAAAGGGTTCATTTTATTTCACATCTCTTAGGTCTGTCACAGTTCATCACTGAGGGAGCCTAAGGTAGAAACTCAGGGCAGGAACCTGGAGGCAGGAGCTGGAGCACAGGCCACAGAGGAACACAGCCTACTGGCTTCCTCCCCCGGCCTATGGCCTGCTTTCTTATACAACACGGAACCTGCCCAGGGGTGGCACCACTCACAGTGGGCTGGGCCCTCCCAAGTTACTCAACGATCAAGAAAATGCCCCACAGACATGGCCACAGGCCAGTTCAATGGAGGCAATTCCCTAATTGAGGCTTCCTCCATCCAGGTGTGTGAAGTTGACACTACAGCTGTCCAGCACACCCACCCTTCCACTTTTCTCCTCCTCCTCTTTTTTTTTTAACCCATTGAGTCCAATTTGTGCTGCCCATTACTCATGAGTGTACCATCCACTGGAGAGTGCTTGACCTACAGAGGCCGCATTCTTAAGTGACAACTTGTCCTCCCTCAGAGCCATCATCTGGCAATAACATCTCAGCTAAGGGTGGGAGGCTCATGACCATCTCCTTGCTGGAATGTTGACTGGCTTAATATTGTGTAGAGCTTGAGTTCATGAGTGCAGCTGTCCTGTCATGCCCAGAAGACACAGTTTCACTCTTGTCCTCTTGAACCTCTGGCCCTTACAGTCTGGCCACCCGACCCCTTCTTCCATGATGGCCCCTTAGCTTGAGGGAGAGGGGTGTGATAAAGACATCCCGTTTATGGCTGAGTACACCATTGACACTCTGCACTTTGACTAGTTGTGGGTTTCTGTATTAAATGCCGTCTACTGCATAAAGAAACTTCTTCACTCATTATATGCATGTATGAAATTCTCAAGGAATTAATTAAAAAATAGATTTTTAAAAATGAAGTGGGAGTCTGAGTGTGGATTCTCCCGTAAAGTCTCTAGAGGGAGCAAAGCCTTGCTTACATCTTGATTTTGGACTTCTGCAAGGCACTTATGTTTTTTAAGTCACCAAGTTTGTGGTCATTTGTCACAGTCACCACAGGAATACATTGACATGGTGTGGCTTCTGCTTCCTCCTGAGCTTTAAAATGTCAGCCTCGGCCCCTAGGACCTCAGTTAGGGCACGAGAGCACTTACGTTCTCAGCTTTCAGTGTAATTCCAGGAGTGCCATTTACTTAGTATAAATGTCACTGCACTGGGCAATCCGCAGTCCTTCCTCTTTGGGTTTTATGTTCCTCTTGTTTAACCAGAAGAAGACCACGTTTACTTTGTTCTGTGTTTAATTACCTGCTTTAGATAAAGTTTTGTTTTACATATATGTATATATAATATATAAGTTCCATTTTTTTGTGTGTATATGTGTAAGTGCATGTGTATAGGTGTGTGTGCATGATGAATGTCTGTGAATGTACATGGAAGTCTGAGGTTGATGTCGGGAATCATTTTCCATCACCCTTCCACCTTATTCATTGAGGCAGGATCTCTCAATTCAACCCAGAGTTCATAGATATGGCTGGTCTTGCCAGCCAGCTTGCTCTGGGGATCCCATCTACTCCTCCTGAGGCTAGAATTACACATTGGCTGCCATACCTACCAGCATTTATATAGGGTTCTAGGGATCTGAACTCAGATTATCACTGCTTGCTTAGAAAGCACTTTAACCACTGAGCCATCTCCTCAGCCCCAAGTTTGTTATACTTCATCCAGAATTTCTTTGGTCAGTTTTAGGGAATGCACTGGGCTCTCTGTACATGTGGGTTACACATCTGCAGGGTCAACTAATTTGATATAAAAATTTGTGGGAAAGATCACAGTGCCTTACTGAAGACACAGACTGTTTTCTCATCAGTATTCTTTAAACAATGCAGGCTACCAGCTCTCTAGATAGCATTTGCTTTGTGTTAGGCTTTATAAGCAATCTAGGGATGATTCCCAGTGTACAGGAGCTTGTGTATCAGTCATATGCGAATGCTACAGCAATTTATACAAAGGATTAGAGCATCTGCAGATTTGGGTATGGATGCACATCCTTGAACTGTGCTCTCTGAGGCCTCCCAGAGGTGACTTTACTTGTTTGCACTAAATCAGGCAGATTGCTTTTTTAAAAATAAAGTCTCTTGTGTGTAGCAATTTCCTCTGAGGCAAAGACCTTCCATATTGGAGTAAATGACAGGATGTTCTAAAGGGAAGCAAACTACTCAATAGCCTCAGGAAGTCCTGAAACTGATCAGGTTCACTAAGGTGCAGCAGCCTATCATGTATAAGCCCTAAGGACTGCTGAGAGATGCTCTCAGACAAGCTGAGGTGCTTAGAGGAAGCAGAGACTCAACTGATAGGAAAAGCAGGGACCCCCTGAGTTGCCCTGAAGAGGCTCAGACCTGAGTTACCTGGAGAGGACACGTTGCCGGTAGGTTGTGCAGTGCGTGTGAGTCATCTGCTCCTGTAAGTTGCCCCCACCCATATTCCTGTATGTAACCCCAAAATCTCTTAGGTCCACCAAATTGGATTTTGGTGGCACCGTTGTTTTGGTCTGTAGTTTGTTTTCTACCTGGGGTGAGTAGACATTTGTTCATATTTACCCAGAAATAGTGTCACAACAGCTTAAGTTATTTAATTTGCTTTTTATTTTTTGATACACACACACACGCACATATATTCAAATATTTTTGGAGGACACTATTTAGAAGCCCATATTATTGGTGATCAAACACTTGTGCTACCTGTTCCTCAATGTCTTTGTCTTTCTGGTAGTTCTTAACCAACTTATAAGACAGTGAAATCTGCCAGTAGTTTTGATTTTCAAAGGAAATGTGACTTGACATTTTCTCTAAGATGTGAAGAAGAACTCGTGTTAGCAAGGTGGTCCATTAATTATGCTGGTATCTTAATTCGACAGCATTCAAAGGCAGTGGAGTGGAAATCATAATGGGTTTTGATAGACGCTTAAATTAGAGTTATGTTACCAAGGCGGGGAATGGACTGGCTGAAAAGTCAGCAGGAGAGAAGAGGGGAGTTTCAAAACAAATGAGATGATTTAAAGTATTTAAACCAGGGCCACAGACTTTGACGATATCCTGAGTGTTAATTCAGAGGTTCCAGGAAAGGTTCTTTTTATTAAAAATGCCTTTTCTCACTTATTCACTGATTGTTTTATTCCCTGATATGAAATAAAATCCAAAATACAATTATAGCACAGGAAAGTTGACTCAATGTAATTTATACTAATTATGACTAACACAGGGTATCACATGTGTGAAATAGACGAGAATTGCAGTGGGGGGTGGTTTCAAATCAGGGACCCCCGGTGCAGTGATGACTGGGGATGAGTAAGTGCACTGTTCGCCAGCCCACGCCGCCCCCAGTACTGGGAACACTCAGGCGCAACTGGGAGCCTAGTCAGCAGGGACTCATTTATTGCAGGTGTTACAGAGCTTATAAAGGCATCTGGAAATCCCCCACCCCCTGAGGGTGTATCTTAAGGATGGTCACGTGCTGATCATGCACTCCTCAGCAGTGCGGAAGTATCCTTCAGACTTTTAAAACAAGTCAGGCTGCACCCCAGTAACTTCCTCTCAGACCTCTGCAAGGTGGGGCCTTTAGGTCCCCACAGAGAACCCCAATAAATACTGCACTGTTGGGGGTTTCTGGCCTCTGGTTTCCTTAATGCAGTCACCATCTGGATTTGACTAACAGTTTATCGTAAATGAATTGCTTAAAACACCTATTCTCATAGTTTCTGTGGGTCAGGAATCTGAACACAGCTCGGTTGTCTACGTAGGTACAAGGGTGTAATCAATAGGTTAATCCTGGGTGTGCTCTCTCATTTGAATTCTTGACTAGGGAAGGATCTGCTTCCAGCTCACACATGGAATTGCTGACAGAACTCCGCCTACCTGAAGGCCAATTGACCAAGAGCCTCTGTTCTGCTCTGGTTTGTTGACTGGAAGCCATCATCATCATTGTTTGTTTCTCCACCATAGGGAGGTATTTAAGAAGAGCTAGAGTTTTGCTATTTTTTTAATAATTAGAAGCAAGTGACTAGGTCCAGCTCACACCCAAGAAGATGAATTATTAAACAAAGTTGCTACTCTCCAGAACAGCACCACCGAATAACAAGACAATCCGTAATGATTTTCTACTTCCCCGTACTCAGACCCTGCACAAACTCCTCTTAGGTGTAAGCTGTTGTTGTCTGTGTTCCTTGGGTCTCCTTGTGCACGAGACAAGGAACCCGAATGCCACTGGAGTGGGGTGGCTTTGGTGACCATTGATGGCTTTTCTCTCCAGGCTAAGCTCCCAACACACAAGAAAGGCTCTGCTGCTCTTAAGGAACGTACAGTAATGTCAGAGAGGTAGAAGGACACCCAGGTTTCCAAGACAACGTCTGTGGAGTGTTCAGGAATGCCCCTTGCTGCTTGTCTGTCCATCAGATGTGCCTTGGATCTATCTAAACACCCCATGTTTAAGGGTCATAGTAATATGATTTTATTTTTTATTATTCTTTTAAAGTAAAGCCTCAGTGCATTTCCTGATGATTCTAGAGTCCAGGACAAAGATATTTAATCTGCATGAGCTACAGTGTCATCCTGGCCAATGGCTGAGCAAGGGGAGCTTGTGACATTTTGTCAGTAATCTCCAAATGCCAAAATGGAAAGTGATGATCACTTTTAATAAAAGAATTGACTATGCAGTTTATATTGAGGCAGACCCAATTAATATCTAATCCTTAAATGTATGTAATTGGATTTGCATATTCACAGTTTTGCAATTAGGAATTGGTATTTAAAGGGCATGCCTCTCATTTCCCCCCTTTTAAATCATAAGATCCCAGAGGAGTTTTTCTGTTGTAGAATTACAAAATCAAGGTAAATACCTTTGCCTGATGGCCTCCAGTGTTGTGGAAAGATTTTAGTTAATACAGACCCTTTGGAGAGACAGGGATAATCATGACTGATCTCAATAGTATTTAACTTTGACATTCACAATTTATGTTTCACAATACTTATTTGTAATTGCAACTGGTTTCCTTTAATTTATGCATATATTGGTAACACTTAGGCAAAAGGTTAAGTTCCTGCCTTGAAAATCTCAGGAGTGAATATTATATAGTATAAAGTGGAGAATTCTTCAGCGATCTGATACCAAGACACCAACTAAGTAAATTTCAGATACCTAGGCATCATTTGGATCAGCGAGGTGGCAGTTTACTGTGGGACTTTTGGGAACTAAACTCTAATGGTCTGTTCGAACTGCAGGTGAAGTGCTACTTGGTAAGTACAGACATAGCTCACGCTACCTTGCAGGAATTCAGGTTAATAAACTCACGATGAAGGCGTTAGACTGGTCTTGTATGCTGCAACTTTGAACACCAGGCAAGATTCCGATTATGCTGCATGCCGCAATGTCTAATTGGACGAATCTCAGTCTATGGATCCTCTGAACCCTTATGTGAGGAAGGCAGGCAGATACCAAGCCATAAATATTCTAAAAGCTGAGACTCAAAAGGGAGTAATGGCACCCAGAGCTGGGAAGCACGGAGGAATGTCAGCTGTTTCTTGCAAAGCTTGTGAAGGTATGAATGGGTAACCTTTCAGGGACAATTGGAAATCGTCCCACTAATCCTTAAAAATGTGCTTTCTTTTTTTAAAAATAAATAATTTATTGAGAATTTCATACATGCATATAAGGTGTTTTAATCAAATCCATGCCCACTCCCTCCCCTCCAGCTCCTCCCATATCTCCCCATCACTTTTTTTCTGATAACTTACTGTACTCTTTCTTCTTCTTTGATCCACTGATTTTTTTTTTTTGTGTGTGGGGCTTTTGGATACTCTAACAATCCGCCCTCTGAAGAGAGAACCCTAAAATCTTTTAAGGATTAGATAAAAGCTCTTAGATATTTTTGACATTTTTGGCCTTTGGAGTGGAGTATGTTGCTAAGAGGCCCAAGGCCAGTACTATGCTATTTTAATTATTATGGCTCTGTAGTATACATTGAGATCTGGTATAGTAATCCCATCAGCATTGCTCTGTGTGCTCAGGGTTGCTTGGCTATCTAGGGTCTTTTGTGCCTCCATATGAATTTTAGGATGCATTTTTCTAATTCTACGAAGTATGTCATGGGGATTTGGATTGGGATTGCATTGAATCTATATATTGCTTTTGGTAGGATGCTCATTTGAACAATATTAATTCTTCCAATCCATGAACATGGGAGGCCCTTCCATCTCCTGATGTCTTCCTCAATCTCTTTCTTTAACGATTTAAAATTTTCATTGTAGAAATCTTTGTTGTCTTTTGTTGGATTTATTCCAAGATATTTTAAATTTTTTGCCGCAATTGTGAATGGGAGCATTTCCTTGTAATCTTTCTCCTATTGCTTGTTACTGGTATATAGAAAGGCTACTGATTTTTTTAGATTGATTTTATAACCTGCCATTCTAATGAAAGTATTGATCAGTTCTAGGAGTTTTCTGGTGTAACTTTTGGGTTTGCTTACGTATAGTATCATATCATCTGCAAAAAAATGGTAGTTTGACTTCTTCTTTTCCAAGTAGTACTCCTTTAATTTCCTTTTCCTGTCTTACTGCTCTAGCAAGAGTTTAAGCACTGTGTTGAAAAGGAGTAAAGATAGTAGATATCCTTGTCTGGTTCCAGATTTTAATGGGAATGCTTCCAGTTTTTCTCCATTTAGAATGATGTTGGCTGTGGGTTTGTTGTATATAGCTTTAATGATGTTGAGGTATGTTCCCTCCAGTCCAATTCCCTCTAGGACTTTGAATGTAAATGCATGCTGAATTTTGTCAAAAGCCTTTTCTGCATCTATGGAGATGACAATGTGGTTTTTGTCTTGCT
>NW_008340206.1:3438734-3440570 GCF_000622305.1 Nannospalax galili | reverse complement strand
TTGTATTGTTTTCTTTGTTTCTATTTCATTAATTTCTGCTCTGATTTTTGTTATTGCTTCTCTTCTGCTGGGTTTGGGTTTCATTTGTTCTTGCCTTGAGTTGCAGTCTTAGGTCATTTATTTAGGCTCTTTCCAATTTTTTAATGTAGGCACTTAGAGCTATAAACTTCCCTCTTAGGACTGCTTTTAATGTGTCCCAGAGGTTTTGTTGTGTTGTATTGCCCTTTTCATTGAATTCCAGGAATTCTTTTATTTCTTTCTTCATTTCTCCTTGATCTACTCGTTGTTTAGCAGTGTGTTGTTCAATTGCCACAAGTTCATATAGTGACTAGGGCTGTGTCCAGTGTTGATTTTGAGGTTTATTGCTTTGTGGTCCGATAGAATGCATGGAATTATTTCAGTATTTTTGTGTTTGTTGAGGTTTGTTTTGTGGCCCAGTAAGTGGTCAATTTTTGGAAAAGTTCCATGAGGTGCTAAGTAGAAATTGTATTCTTTGGTCTTTGGTTGGAATAATTGAATGATGTCTGTTAGGTCTGTTTGATGTATGGTATCATTTAATTCAGATGTGTCTCTGTTTATTCTTTGTCCAGTTGACATGTCTAATGGAGACAGTAGGGTATTGAAGTCCCCTACTATTACTGAGTTGGGGTTAGTGTGTGTCTTAAAGTCCTGTCATGTTGTTTTTATGAATCTGGGTGCATTAGAGTTTGGTGCATATATTAAGGATTGTAATATCTTCTTGGTTAATTGTTCCTTTAATCAGAATGAAGTGACCCTCCTTATATCTTCTGATTAGTTTCACTTTGAAGTCTATTTTGTCAGATATTAGAATTGCAACCCCTGTGTGTTCCTTAGTGCCATTTGCTTGGAATATTTTTCCATCCTTTTACCTTAAGGCAGTGCCTGTCCTTGAAGGTGAGATGGGTTTCTTGCAGACAGCAAAGAGATGGATTTTGTTTCTTAATCCATTTGCTTAGCCTGTGTCTTTTGACTGGGGAGTTCAGTCCATTGATATTTAAGGTTATTATTGAAAGGTATGTATTGGTTGCCATCATTTTGATTGCTGTTTGTGTTCTCTGTTTAATTCTGTGTTTCCTCAATTGTACCTTTATTTATTTTCTTTTGTTGCCCCTGGAGTATAGTTGTTTCTCTCTGTATTCCTTCAAGTGTCCTTTGAAGGGCTAGTTTTGTGGACATGTATTCTTTCAGGCTTCTCATGTCATGGAAGATTTTTCTTTCCCTCTCAAGTATAATAGATATTTTGCTGGGCATAGTATTCTGGGCTGGCATCTATTGTAATGTAGAACTGGAAAAACCTTGGTCCAGGCTCTTCTGGCTTTTATAGTTTTCATTGATAAGTCAGCTGTAATTCTGATGGGATTTCCTTTGTATGTGACTTGTTTTTCTTTTGCTGCTTTCAGTATTCTCTCTTTGTTCTCTACATTTAGTGTTTTTACTATGAAATGTCATATGGAGTTTCTTTTCTGATCCTATTTGGTGTTCTACGTGCTTCCTGTATTTGTATGGGGATGTCTTTCCTTAATTTCAGGAAATTCTCTTCTACAATCCTGTTTAAGATCTGGTCAATACCATTAACCTGAAATTCTCCTTTCTCTATTCCTATGATCTGTAGATTTGGTCTTTTCATGGTGTCCCACATCTCTTGCATATTCCATTCCTGTGCTTTTTAAAATTTTCCATAATCTTCGCTTGAGTGGTCCAATTCTTCACCTTTATCCTCCAGTGTTGAAATTCTGTTTTCCATTTCATTCATTCTAGTGGTGAGGCTTTCTCCTGTTGTTTCAAGTTGGCTTATTGAGTTTTTCAGATTAATGG
>NW_008340206.1:3432865-3438435 GCF_000622305.1 Nannospalax galili | reverse complement strand
CCTTGATCATGTTTATGATTGTTCTTTTAAATTCAGTGTCCTGGGTTATCTCTAGGGGGTTCTCCTTGTAAAACTGTTCTACAGGACTGGTGGAGTTTGGTGAGGACATAGTGTTTTGGCTTTCCATTTTATTATTCTTATATCGTGATTTTTGCATGTGAATTTCTTTTGTTTTTGATTCTGATATGAGAATTAAGTTGAAGTATGCTTCTGTTTATATTATCGGGGTTCCTAGATCCTTTCTTTATTGGTTATATAAAGCTGGTTGGTACAGGGTCCAGGTTCGCTGAGGTTTAATTTGGAGGGAACTGATGGCTTCAGATCAGCTATTCAGGAGTACCCACAGAAGCTCAATTCAGGTTCCAGTGAGGTACACTCAGGCTTCATTCAGCATGTATAGGCAGGATCTGGGTGCTCTCAGGCATTCCCCTGCATTCCCAGCCCCTATGCCAGAGGGCGGCCAGAGGGAGGCCAGAACTCATCACTCTTTGGGGTCTCCTGAGATCAGAGCCGCTACACCAATGGAGGTTGAAACCCACCCTCTCAGTCTGTCTGCTAGGATCTCAGCCTTAGCCTACCAAAGCCAGATCTGCCCTGGGGCCTTAGGAAATCCCAGGTAGGGGGATGGGTATGGAGTAATTAGGGAAAGCTCACCACCACGTGGAGGCGGGAGCTGGGTGCTCTCAGGCAGTCCCCTGTGTTCTCAGGCCCTCTGCCAGAGGCCACAACGTGGCTCTCTATGGGTGCTCTCAGGCAGTCCCCTGTGTTCTCAGGCCCTCTGCCAGAGGGAGGCCACAACGTGGCTCTCTATGACAGTCTCCTGAGATCAGAGCCACTACATCAATGCAGGTCAGAACCCACCCTCTCAGGCTGTCTGCTAGGATCACACAATGTGCTTTCTTCTTGACAAAATAATTTACACTTAGAGGAAGTTATCAGAAGCAAACAATTATCTGTTTAATTATGGCTTTACTATGTTACTTATAGCAGTCAGTGAACCACCTAAAACACACAGTAAAGTTTGTTCTATTACACTGCAGATGAACATGGAAGACCTTACATTACTCTGGGCACAGACAGGCAATGAATCAGAAAACAGCTCATCTCATCCAAGTTAGGAGCAGAATAGTGGTTGCCAGAGGCCTGAAGAGTAGGGTGAGGAAGGTTGGGGGAAGGTTGGTTAATAGATACCAGATTGTAGTTAAGTTCTAAGTTCTGTGCTTTATAGTTAAGTTCTGGTGTTCTATACAGTGTAGACTGACTGTAACACTGTACCATATGTTATAAAGAAAAGCTACAGGAAAACATTTAAAAATGATTTACCATGAAGAACTGATAACTTTTTGAGGAGCTAGATATGCTCATCAAAGTTGAACATTGCATAATGTACATATGTATTAAAACACTACATAGAGCTCCATAAGTATGTACAGTTTTATGTGTCAAGTGAAATATATTACATTTAAACAACAGAATTCCATGTAGTAATAGAAGATGATAGTGCGTTTACACAGTGATGCATAAAATACTTTCACATGAAAGTAGTTTAAATAGTTTATAAAACAGAGTGTAATATTCTTGGACAGTGCGTGCATTTATAGATAGATAAAACAGCGACAAACCAAAGATCAACAGTAGTTGCTGGTTTTGGGAGGTCGGTGAACGTGCACCCTTCCCCTTCCCCTTCTGTTTTCTAACTTGTCTGTATAAACCTCCTATTGGAGGTGAACTTGGATATGGATGTGATATTACATCACTGCAAGTCTTATGTGAGAAAGATGTGTCATTTTCCACAAATTTTCTGAGTAACCAGCCTTCCAGTCATGACTGAATAGCTTCGAGACCCGTTTTTGTTCTCCACCACAGAATAGGTCCTTGATACATGGTAAACACACAGGGCTTTAATGAACGGAATGCTTTCCCTGCAGTTCTACAGTGTTTGCTCTGAATGGCAGCTTAATCTTGACAAGGATGGATTATTTTGTGGCTCTGGTAATAATTATTGATGGATATGATTAGCTACCCAGCCATTTCAGTTTTCAAAAGCCTCCCAGCCATTTCCTTTTGATTTTATAAAAAGACCTTGCACCAACAACTACAATGAAATTAATAATTCAGAGCTTCTAACGCTCGGTTCACACAAAGGAGCTCATTGGGTTCTTGTTCTGTTGTTCATGTAAGTTTTTATAAAAATTGCTTTTGTATCAACTGAGAGGAATGTTAATTAGACTTTAGTATCTATATGGTACAGGCTTCCTGATTTTACTTAGATGATGTAAAATCAATTTAATTATGCTTCTCAGGAGAATTATGAAATTGATATTTGTTCTGGATGTTATTGGAAAACATTTGAATTCTAAGTTGCTCTTATGCAGTCTTCCAGAAGCCCTCGCTTTTTCTCTAATTTACTACAGAAATGAGAGCTGGAGTTCCCTAGTATTTATTGATAGTGAGTTATTTTGTAATAGGAATATTACTTTATTGCTTTACTTGGAAAAACTTTGCTTCTGTCTGGAGAACTGAGGTAGCCTTACTGGTACCTTGTTCAACTTAAAAACATGTCACTCAACCAACAGAGGTTATGTGAGGTTGTGTTTTCTTTATTGCTAAAGGGAGAAGTTCTGCTAACAGAATCTAACCTGAAAATCAGCACTTGGTACTTCTGCTGAATCAGAGTGTATGATGCTGTGTCAGCTTTTTTCCTCTATGTTGTTATAAAACACTCGACCAAAAGCAAGCAAGTTAGGGAAGAAAAGATTTGTTTTGGCTTAGAGATCCTGAGGGATAGAGTCTATCATGGAGAGAGAGAGAGAGAGAGAGAGAGAGAGAGAGAGAGAACAAGAAATGAGGCAACGCTATAAATACACAAAGACCCACCCCAGTGATGAGATGTAGCTCCTCCCCAGGGGTTACACGTGCTGACTGCAACAACATCTTCACACACAGTGCTGCTTTATTGCTAAAGGGAGAAGTTCTGCTAACAGAATCTAACCTGAAAATCAGCACTTGGTACTTCTGCTGAATCAGAGTGTATGATGCTGTGTCAGCTTTTTTCCTCTATGTTGTTATAAAACACTCGACCAAAAGCAAGCAAGTTAGGGAAGAAAAGATTTGTTTTGGCTTAGAGATCCTGAGGGATAGAGTCTATCATGGAGAGAGAGAGAGAGAGAGAGAGAGAGAGAGAGAGAGAGAGAGAGAACAGGAAATGAGGCAAGGCTATAAATACTCAAAGACCAACCCCAGTGATGTGATGTATGTCCTCCAGCAAGGTTCCACTTCCTGAAAGTTCCAAAATCTTCCCAAACAGTACTACTAGCTAGGGACACATGAGTCCACAGGGGACACATCTCCATCACAGATGCCAAATCTCTTTCACAATTTGTAGTGTTTAGCCCAAAAAGTTCTGAAAAAGTCACAAAAGAATCAAAGAGGTATTTATCCATCCTTGAACAAAATACCACAAAAGACTAAACTATGAGAAGGAAAATAAACATATTTATTTATTCATAACATATCCTCTATCAGTGTTCTTAAGGCTGTTTATGATGAAACATAGCTGTAAGGGTCACACAAAGCCGTGAGAAAAAATTAAGAGCATGAGACCTTAAAGAAGAAAGAATAAAACCGGATGTAATTTCCCAAATCAAATATTCAACATACTTGAATCTTTCTACATTAAAGAAAAAAAAAAGGAGTCAGGTTTGGTTGGCACAGACCTGTGTTGTGTGTATGTGAAGTTGAGGCAGGAAGATTCCAAGTTCAAGGTCAACCTAGGCAACTTGGTGAGAGTCTGTCTCAAAATTAATAATAACAATAATAATAATAAATAATAGTAAACGGGCTGAGGATGTAGCCCAACATTAGAGCATTTACCTAGAATGTGAGGATCTAGGTTCAATCCCCAGTACTTCCACTCCTCAAAAAGTGCCAAAAGGGAACTACATTAGGTTTACTGTCTTTTAAAGCCAAGGATTGCAGATTTCCAGGACAGAAGAATTTTCTTGCCGCTAAAGCTAGGAGTTGCTAGTGGAGTGCTGGACTGTTTACGGGAGTTTGTGCACATGGCCCAGGGTGGTGCTGTCGTTTCATAAACTTGTTTCCTAGTTTTCCTTCATGTTGCAGTTATGTGTTTTCCTCCTCTTTCCTCAGTTCTAATACTCTAAAATATGTTAGAGACTACTAGATATGGTTTAAATACTGATTTTATTACAGATTAACCGCTGAGGTCTTGAGAAAGTCCTTAATAACCAGCAGGAATTAATTTTTATTTTTATGAGAGTCTCATGTAACACAAATTGGCTTTGATCTCATTATACAACCATAGTTGACCTTGAACTCTTGACCCTCCTGCCTTCCCTCCCTAGTTCTGGGATTTACAGGCCTGTGTCTCCATGCCTAGAGAGGAACAATTAATATTATAGTGCATTCCCAATAAGGATTGGCATATTTCTTGCTATAATGGAGCTGATTTCCATGTACCCAGTGTGCAGTATATACCACTTAGGTAGCACTATGTTAATCAGGAAGTGTTATTAAGTCTTCATTCCACTTAGCTGTATGGATTCCTAGAATCCAAGGCTATCAGTCTCTTCCTTCATAGATCACGAACCCTAATTTTTATACTCACTTACTTTTGGATTTTAATTTTTTTTGGCAAATAGCTCAAAGGCAAGCCTAACAGATCCAGGAGTGTATGAAGAATACCAAATTCAGCAGGGAGTTTTTTCCTTTCTGTAAGACTATGTATTTATTTCAGATTTCATTAACCACATTGGATTGTTGGATTATTGTTCTTTTGATATGCTGGTTATTTAAAAGTGGGAGGGAGGAAAAGTGGAGAAGTCAGAAGCATGTTCTCTGCTCACATGGAAGCCAGAGGAGGGCACTGAGTGTCCTCTCTATCCCTCTCCAGTTATCCCCTTGAGGCAGGCTCTCTCACTGAACCTGGAACTCACAGTTTTTGGTTAGGCTGTCAACCAGCAACCTCAGTATTGGGGTTACAGGCATGTGTGGTCACACCTGGCTTTTTACATGAGTGCTGGTCACCCAAACTCAGGTCCTCATGTGTGCGCAGCAAGTGCTTTTACCTGTAGCCATCTCACACCAACTTCTCTATGAGATAGATTTTATATACTGTCAACTCTACTTTGATTAAAGTGATCAACTACTAATGGGCAAGAAAATGCTATGTCTCAATGCCCTGGGGTCTAAAAATACAAAGCTCATTTGCGTGTCCTGATGTATGTCCCCACATTTATTGGGTAGGTAGAAAGAAAAATGTGTCCGGAGGTAGGTCGTTCCTCAGTTGGAAGAACAAATGAACGAACGAGAGGATGTTTCCAGGGTCACTCTGGCATCCTGGGCCATTAGCCCTCCCATTCAAGGTGCAGAGAGGAGGTGGGACAAATAGTATGAGAGATTTTGCAGACAACAGGGTAAGGAAACTTGGTAGTACTTTAAATCTAAGTGGAAAGGTACAAGGAGGAGCCTCCTCATGTCTGACTGAGCATGGGCACAGGAAGGTCATGTCTCACCGCCAGCCCTGCTGAGGACCACGTGTCTGGAAAGAG
>NW_008340206.1:3430101-3432428 GCF_000622305.1 Nannospalax galili | reverse complement strand
AGATGCTCTTTAACTTTTTAAAGGGGTTGCAGCTGTTTGAGACCTCCTAGCAGTTAAACAAAGGCCAAGCCCTTGACAGCAAATTTCCTATTACATGGCAAAATTAGAATAAAAATTTTCATTTTTCAGTCTAAGTTGTTTTGATTACTAATTGATCTGGTGGTACCAAGGTCCCACTTGGGCCACATGGAATCGGGGATTCTGGGGCAGAGGAAGTGAAATCTTCATTGAAAGCTTTCTGGGTGGTGATTCTGAAACAGCCTTTCTGTGGAAAATATGGGGACCACTGGGTCAGAGTGTACAGTTCATGAAATTTGCTCTGCTTACAGACTATTGATGAACAGAGAAACAAATAGCAAACCCACCCTCACACAAACAGATTCCCAGTGAGCAAGTGTCCACTAGTTATTAATGAAAGGGATGGCACAAAATAATCAGATTGATCATGTATTACTGTTGCTTAATATTGGACAGAAATTACTATTACTGATAGGAGATTTTTGTGTTTAATTCAAAATGTCACTCAGTGCCTGAAGTCTGTGAGGCATGGTTCTACTTCCTATGAACTATAAATGTAACTGCTGACTTCTTTTCTTGTAAAGCTTACAATCCTAGTATTCATTTGTAGAGGTTTAAGTAATTGTTTTAGTTTTATTATGTTGCTGTGATAAAACACTGTGACCAAAGGCAGGCTGTGGCAGAAAGGGTTCATTTGGCTCACACTTCTAAGTTACAGGTCATCACTAGGGAAGTCAGGGCAGAAACTCAAGGACAGACCCCCAAGGGAGGCGCACTGAGGAACCCTGCTTGCTGCCTGTGCTTGCTCAGCCCAGCCTCAAGCTCAGCTAGTTTTCTTAGCACAGGATCACCTTCCTAGGGGTGGTGCCACCCACACTGGACTGGGTCCTCCTGTACCAAATATCAATCAAGACAATGCCCCATAGACATGCCCACATGCCAGTCTGATCTAGCCAAGTCCTTAGTAGAAGCTTTCCTATCAGATGACCCTAAATAAGACAATAAATACTCTTTTAGATTATTATGGAATCTTGAATATAGAATAGTGCAAGTTGCCTTGTTTTTTGAGTGAATGTAACAGGGGTAAAGACATTTGTCGAGT
Source organism: Nannospalax galili (assembly GCF_000622305.1). Lineage (NCBI taxonomy): Eukaryota > Metazoa > Chordata > Mammalia > Rodentia > Spalacidae > Nannospalax > Nannospalax galili. The sequence goes on along the minus strand of NW_008340206.1, from coordinate 3,431,308 downwards.
TGGAGAGATGGCTCAGCGGTTAAGAGCACTGGCTGCTCTTGCAGAGGACCTGGGTTTGGTTCCCAGCACCTACATGGTGGCTGACAACTGTAACTTCAGTTCCAGGGGATCTGACGCCCTCTTCTGACCTTCTCAGGCACTGCACAACATGAGTGCACTTATACACATGCAGGCAATGCACTCATACACATAAAATAAAAATAATAAGCATATTTGTCAACATATTTATGGTAGGCAATGTGGCACTGACAGCCAAATCCCACTCTTTCCTTCATCTCTCTGAGGAGCTTGGACAAGCAGCTGCCAGCATCCTTTCCTACAAGATGTGGATATGTGACCCAGCTATGGCCAATGCACCCCCCGCCCCCCGCTCTCCTGGTTCATTTGAGGAAATGTTACTTAAGTTGATTTAATCACCTTACTTCCATAGAAGAAGAGCAAGAACCCCTCAGATTCAGCAACTCAGACCCAGTGCTATTAAACTGTGGCATCAGGACCCCTAACTGCATATTTTCTCTGTAAGAAAAATGCACCTTGCTTAAACCAGCACTTGTTAGATATGTGTCATTCAGTCAAAGGAATTCCTAACGTTCAGTGCACATTCCAACAGCTGGCTTAATTTAACCTTCAAGGTTTGGAAGGAAGTCTTTAACTCCTCTTTCTGTCTCAGGACATGGAGCAAGCTGGCATAAGGTGAATGTATTCTATTTAAAAAATATTTTAAAAATTTATATGTGTGTGTTCATGTGTGTGTGCATGCCACATGTGTGTGGGTACTCACGGAGGTCAGAAGAGGGTGTTGGATCCCCTGGAACTGGAGTTGCAGGCAGTTTTCAGTTAGCTGTGTGGGTCCTGGGAGCCAAACTTGTCTCCTCTGGAAGAGCAGCAAGCACTTTTTTTTCGTTTTGTTTTGTTTGCTTTGTTTTGTTAAGACAGGGTCTTCCTGTACCCAGCTGGCCTGGAACTTATGTAGACCAGTCTGGCCTAGATATCACAGAGATCCACCTGCCTTTGCCTCCTGAGTGCTTGGACTAAAGGTGTGCGCTAGCAGTTTTTCGTTTTGTTTTGTTTGCTTTGTTTTGTTAAGACAGGGTCTTCCTGTATCCCAGCTGGCCTGGAACTTACGTAGACCAGTCTGGCCTGGATATCATAGAGATCCACCTGCCTTTGCCTCCTGAGTGCTTAGACTAAAGGTGTGCGCTAGCAC
>NW_008340206.1:3426364-3429675 GCF_000622305.1 Nannospalax galili | reverse complement strand
TCTCAACTCTCAACTCAGAAATCAAAATATGAACAGATTCTTTGTAGCAAGGGTAGTTTGAATTAAAGCTTTAACACTAGCAGCCCAAGTAAGGTTATCCCCTAGAACTACAGCATTTTTTTGATCAGTGGTATCTGGAAAGGGGTAATCCAACAGAGATTAGATAGCCACAAGTTAGGGATGCTGTAAAGAGAATTCCAAGGGGTAATCCAACAGAGATTAGATAGCCACAAGTTAGGGATGCTGTAAAGAGAATTCCAAGGAGTAGGAAGTTAAATGGCCACTAAATTCTCCTTCAGTTCTAAATTCTATATCTGGGTCTACAGGGCTGTTATAGTAATGATAGAAGCATGGTAACCTGAAGCTTAGTGAATAATCTGATTCTACATAGTACATGCCTAAGTGCCAGATGAATGGATGAGAGTGTGGGAATTTGGGCCTCATGGAAATAAGACCAGACTATTAATGCAAGAGACAAGATATGTAGATTCAGGTTCCATCCTGTTTTACATAGCTAGATTGACCGGGACAAGTCCTTAACTCATTGGTGAGCCATGATAAAGGAGAACTTGTGGATAAAAAGATGAAGTGTCATGGAAAATCCATGCTTATTGAGAATCTAGTGTGGGTTGTGAACTATGTAAGGTGTTTAAATGTTTTTCTTTTCTTTTCCTTTTTTTCTTTAATAATTTTTATTGAGCTTTTGTACATTTCATACAACAATTCTTAATCAATTTAAGAAGCCCCTCCCCCATCCTTCCCCACCCCCCAGGGCATCACGTATTCTGCCATATATGTTAAGTCCTATTTGGTCAAGCATTTTACCCAAATGCCCTTGGGTGCAAGTTCAACCACTGAAATCTAGTCACCCTGTCTAGAGATCTTAAGGAAGCTGTACTCTCCCTCACCTAGCAGTAAATCAGTCCCAGCAATTTAATTTTTAAATTACACTTATTTATTTAGTGTGCTTGTATGTGGCTGTACTGGTAGAGATCAGAAGACAACTCGCAGGGTTTGATTTTTCTCCTTCCATCATGTAGGACCACCATGTTTGACGGTTCAAACTCAGGGTGTCAGACCTGGAGCAAGTGTCCTTACCCACTGAGCCATCTCACCATCCTGTTTTCCTTTTAGTTATTTAATTGTCACAGTAATTTTCAGATGAACTCTTAAAAACAGGGATTCTAATTGAACTCTCCAGAAGTTACACAGCTAATTAACTGATGGCAAGAGTTTAAATATTGTATTTATTTTGTGGATTGATGGCTGGATAGCTGGATTCTTTGAGACAATGTTTTATTCTGTAGGCTACCTGGAATTCTCCATGTAGCCCAGGCTGATCTCAAATTTGTGGTAGTCTTCCTGCTTCAGTTTCTGGAGTGCTGGACTTACAGGCGTGAGCTACCACATTTAGCTTGATACTGTTTTTCTCGAGATCAGTGGCTGAGTTCACTTTTGCTATGCCAAATTAGTTTGGCCTCCTTAATTTTGCTCGTTTTTCAGACATGCCAGGGTGTATGGCTGTAGCTCATCTGGCACTAGCCCTCCTGTCTCCGGGCTTCCATATGCTCTGCTGATGATTCCTGCACTGGAGTTATTGTTTGAGCGCAGACGATGTCTGCAGAGTGATTCGAGGGTGTAATGCACTCTACAACACTGTCTAGAAACCTGAGCTTGAACACTCTCAGGTCTCTTTCACTTTACTCCCTTCTCCGTCATTAGACTTTCCAATCTCTCTGTGGACTCGTATCTTCCTTTCCGAATGGTTATCTCAGTGGGGCTGGCACTACATAGCAGTGAATCCTAGACTGCTATTTTCTCAACTTTCCCAGCAGAAGAATTGACTTAAATGAGTTTAGAAGCTTATTTGTTCACAGGAGAAGCAATGAGGAGGTATGAAGCTGCCTGGCTTGGCGTGCAAGCTCTAGAGTTTCCAAGAAATTCATTTTCATGGATCATTTTTTAATTTTGCTTAAGCTGATGCTAATTTTTTGTTGCTTGAAGGTGCAGTGATACTGTGGCTGATTCAAACTGAGAAACTGAAGGGCACAGTGACCGTTTTGGGGTGGGCACTTGACTTAAGTCAGATTAGACAGAGCTATACTTTGACAGTGAATTGGCAAAGAAATATTTTCTTCCATGTCACATGGCTACACTAGCTGCAAGGGAGGCTGAGAAAGGAATCATCAGCTTTCTAGCCCTGTAGTTTGGATGTGAATCTTACTGCTCTTTGGTGCTGTGGTGTTCTAGTTCTGGAAGCACTTCCTTTTTAAAAAATCTTTTAAATATTTATGATTTTTTATTATTTTATGTGTATGAGTGTATTGCCTGCATTTATGTAAGTGCACCTGTGTGTGCAATGCCCACAGAGGTCAGAAGAGGGTGTTGGATCCCCTGGAACGGGAGTTACAGATGATTGTTAGCCACCATGTGGGTGCTGGGAACCAGACCTGGGTCCTCTTACAAGAGCAGCCAGTGCTCTTAACCGCTGAGACATCTGTCCAGCCCCCGAGAAGTACTTTCTACCCACGAATGTAAGTGTGGTCACATGGATAGCTTTCTCCAGCATACCATATATAACACATGTCACTTTCAGACCAAAGGATTTGAAAGATAGCATGTGAATCTCTGTACACCAGGTTACATCACAGTAAGCTCAGAAACCAATGTGTGTCAGTTACTTTTCTCACTGATGTGACAAAATACCTGAGCATATTCAGTCCTAGACTACTTGCCTGCTTCCTTCTGTAACCCCACCCCCACTCTTCTCCACCCCTCCTGGCTCCCTCATGTCCTCTAGTACTCACTGGCCCACTTTATGCTTCATGTCATGTGTGTTCTCTTGCTCTTGTCTCTTCCTCACAATCTCTTTCCCCCCCTTTCGTGGTCTCTTCTATAGTTTCATGGCTTTATACCCCTCCTTATACCTACATGCATACACATATGCATATATGTGTATTTAAAAGCTAGGATCTGTATGTGAGAGAGAACAGGTCTTATGTTTGCCTGAATCTAGATTACTCCACTTAATATAGTAATTTCCAGATCCATCTATTTCCTTGCAACCTTTAAAGGTACATTTTTATTTATGGCTGAATAAAATTCAGTTGTGTAGATGTACCACATTTTCATGATCCATTTGCCAGTTGATGGACATCTTGGCTGGTTCTGTCTCTAAGCTATTGTGAATAGAGCAACTGTGAATGTGGATGTGCAAGTAGATGTAGAATACGGAGTATGGAGAGCTGGGTCGTGTGGTGATTCTGTTTTTCTTTTTCTTTCTTTATTCTAGCTTAAACTTCAAATGCTTG
>NW_008340206.1:3414294-3426353 GCF_000622305.1 Nannospalax galili | reverse complement strand
CTTTTTGAGACAGGGTCTCCCTGTAGCCCCAGCTGGCCTAGAGCTCACTATATAGACCAGGCTGGCCTTGGACTCACAGAGGTCTGCCTCCCAAGTGCTGGGATTAAAGGTGTGTACCACCACGCTTGGCATGTTTTTCACTTTTTGAAAATATTAATTATTGTTAGCCTGACTGTGGAGGGCACAGTCTCCAGGGGTGGGAGTGGACGATAGCCAGAGCTATCAGTGTGCTGACCTACATGGTGAAGGAGACTGTGTGCTCTTTTCTAAGTCGTCTGGAACAGAAAACTTTCCTCGGTGGTGGTGTGATTTGTCCAGGTGACTGACAGGCCCATTTGGATTAATTCATATAATATATATAGTTACATATATATATAATTTATTTTTATTTTATGTGTATGAGTGTACTGTCTGCATGTGGATGAAAGTATACTTGTGTCATGCAATGCCTGTGGAGGTCAGAAGAGGGTGTAGAATTCCCTTGGAATTGTAGTTGTGGACAGTTGTTGGCTGCCATGTGGGTGCTGGGAATCAAACCCAGAACCTCTGCAAGAACAGCCAGTGTTCTTAATGGCTGAGCCATCTCTCCGGGCCCCTATTTTTAATTTTTTGAGAAACTTCCATACTTATTTCTGTAATGGCTCTGTTTCAGTTAATAATCCCACCATTAATTCCTTTTTAAAATTTTATTTTATTTTTATGTTTATGTCTGCTTGGATGAGTTCATATGCACTATTTTTTTTTTTGTTGTTGTTGTTGTTCTTGTTAAAGCTGAGGTCCCTAGATGGTGGTGCTATTTTGGGAGTTTCTGAAACTCTTATGAGGTAGAACTTAGCTGGAGGTCTGGGGGCTTAGCCATTGGTGTGTGTGTGGGGCTCCATCCTCTTCTGTGTTCTCTCTGGTTCCTGACTGTGACTATGTGAACAGCTCTCCTCTGACACATGTTCCCACCACCAGGTCCTGCCTAAGAGCATGCTGCCAAGGAAACCATGGACTGCGCTCACCAAAACTGTGATCCAAAGTAAATCTTCCTTCTTTTTAAACTGCCTTAGGTACTTTTCTCATAGTAATGTGAAAATCACTAACACATCCCTCCTTTTGGCTTATTTCCCTCTTTGGCACAACATTCTGCCTGCTGGTTTGAGGGACCCTTGGTGGGTCCACCCCAAAAGTCATGCTCCTTTCAGAGGACGGGGCCTGTTGGAACCTGCTGGACAGAAACCTCAGAACGTGAAGAATGTCTATGTGCTGTCCCTGTGTGTCTCAGCCAGACCCCTTAATCCTCCAAGCTTTGTTCTATGAAATCTAATAGCCTTGCATGGCTGTATTCTTTGAATCTTTTTCTCACAGTGCCAAGTTCAATAACATCAGCAGGCTGAGCCAAGCTACCTCTGAGCTTGTTTGGGTCCCTCTCATTTCAGAGCACACATTACTTCTATTTGTTTGACTTCTTGTGGAGAATTTAATATTAGCTGTAATCTGAATTTTTCAAAGAAAATTGACTGAATTCAAATTACTTGTGTGTAACAAATACCATCACCCTGCTAAATTGCTATTTACACCAGTAAATATAAGCTCATATGCCTTTGTTAGGCCCAGCACAATGATTTAGAACTCTCACCTAATGCATGAGCTAAAGAACATAAATTGAAAATGCTAACTGTGAGGTAGATGAGACACATTTTAATAAGCATATCTTCAGACTGCCTCTATTTCACCTCACAGAGAGAAGTGAGAAAATGGTCAATATATGTTACCACTGTCTTTTGCATTACAGTTCATCAATCGATTTGGCCCGTTGACTAACATCTAATAGGGGTTGCTTACAGAGGGCTGTGGTACCCCATCAGATCATAGTTTCTGTTTGCCATGGAGTACAGAGAAGTGGGTATCAGTTCAGGAAGGAAAAGAGCCAGAGCTGAAATGTTATATTTGCAGAATAGAAGCATCTTTTGGAAAATGACATATCAAGAAGCCACCAGCAACTTCTGTCACTGTGTCTGATCCTAAGAGATCTTAGGAGGTAGAAGGTTTCCTCTCCAGTAAGTCACATCCTCAACCATTTGGTCACCATTAACCTCAAATGAGGAACTCTGAAATCTTCTTTAGGGTACTTAATAAGGACTTCACAATGATTAGAAAAGGCTACATTTGTTACTCCTGTTAATGCTGAAACTGGAAATTGTGGTTTTCAAATGTACTTTTATTGTATGTCACTGTTCACAAAACATTCAATGAACTTCATAGCTTAAATTAGTGAATGATGATCTGGCTAGCATGGAGTGGAAGGGCCAACAAACCCCAAGTCTTCTGATTCCCACAGGGGATTTAAAAATATGTATGTATGTATTTATTTGTTCGTCTGTTTATTTGTTTATTTTTGAGGCAGTGTGTCACATAACCAGGCTGGTCTCAACATCCTGATGTAAGAGCAGATAACCTTGAACATCTTATCCTTCTGCCTTTACCAGATGGGATTATAGATGTGCACCACCACCATGCCCAGTTTCCAATTTTGTGATTGTGCTAGGTATTAAGCCTAGGGTCTTGAGCATGCTATGAAGGTATTCTACCATTGTTTCTGACTTTCATATTGTAATTCATTTTTACATCACTTTGTGTGTGTGTGTGTGTGTGTGTGTGTGTGTGTGTATGTATTAGAGACAGACAGACAGACAGACAGACAGAGAGACGACAGAGAGATGGAGAGAGAGAGAGAGAGAGAGAGAGACAGACAGACAGACAGACAGAGAGACGACAGAGAGACGACAGATAGACTCATATATCCCAGGCTGGTTTGAATGTACTGTTAGGGGAGAGTGGCCTTGAACTTCCTACTTCCTGAATGCTGAGATCATAGGCATGTGCCATTGTGTGGTGTTTATTCTGGTGCTGGGGCTCAAACCCAAGGCTTCATGAATTCCAGGCAAACATTCTGCCAACTGAGCTACCTCCCCGGCCTCTGCAGAGGCTGTTAAAGGGCCCTGTAACACCCCTAACACATGGGGAAGAATCAGTTGAAATCCACATTGCTTTTTTAAAAAAATTATTTATTTAATAACCACATACTTAGAAGAAGCATTTCATCACAACAGCATTGACATATTCAATAACAATTTCCTGAGCTAAGATGCATCTCTTTCAAAATTGGCTGTAAAATTTTAGGTTTACAGTTGAATTATTACAGTTATACAATATTGTACTCAGTATGAACCCTATAAGACATAAAATTAAATGAGGTTTTAAACTTTAAAAAAGATCTCCATTTCATTATTAAAATTCAGTTTCATACAGAAAAATTCATTTTAATGCAATTGACATTAAGATATTTACACGTGTTTCTAATCTCTATATATCTGATTATTACTAGTCACAGTCGGTTACTTTCTGAGCTCCTTGAAATCTGAGCATGGATATAAAGTCATCAGGTAGATTTCAGTGGTAATGTTTTTCACGTCTAGTAATTATTAAAGAGCAAATTTTTATGCTTTGAAGAATTATTTTTTAATCATTATTTTAAAAATGTTTTAGGATCTTTATGATTAGAATAAGCATTTCACTACAGCTTTAACATACTCAGCGACACACTCCAGAGCAAGAGTACATCTCTTTTACAAGTGGGGGCAAGTTTCTAGGTTCACAGTTGAATTAATAGGGAAACCCACATTGCTTTAAATGAAGACTATATACAGTTCACTTATCTGTTGCCTAGCTCTATTTTTGCAGTTTGGATAGGTTGCTTGTATTTTGATTCCTTTTTTCTGGTTGCAAGGCAAAAACCAAGATCCCTGCATAGGATGTTTTAGTGATTCTGGGATGTTATTAGTTCAATCTAGTTTTGCTTTGTCAAAGCTAGTCAAACAGAGTTTACCAGAAACAGCCAAAGGCTGAGGAGGAGAAATAAAAAACCTAACATATTTAGACCAAAAGAAACTCCAGGTAACAAATGTCAAGAAATTGATTAAGTCTTGAAAAATGCATGTATATATGTCTCAGGTCTAAATTTTGAAAGTAAAGTGGTGGGAAAGAAGGCAAAACTCTCCCATACCTCTAACCTCTCATCCTGTATCAATTACCCAATGATTAAAGAATTCAAAGTATTAGCAAATTTCCAAGTCACTGCAGGGCACACTGGCTTCTCATGTTGTATAATACCCTGAATTCACTCCCACGTTTTAGAAAAAACCTTTTCTTTTTTAAAAAATTATTACAACACCGGAATGAATAGGACTTAGCCTACAAGGTGGAATACGGGAGGTGCGGTGGGGGGAGGGGGAGGTATGGATGAGGGGGTCTGAGTTCGATTAGAAACTGTTGTATGAAGTTGCAAAAGCTAATAAAAATAAACCAAAATATTTTATTATTTTTATTTTATGTGTATGAGTGTATTGCCTGCATGTATGTAAGAGTTCCCATGTTGTGCAATGCCCACGGAGGTTAGAACATGGTGTCAGATTCCCTGGAACTATAGTTGTGGATGGTTGTTAGCTGCCATGTGGGTGCTGGGAATTGAACCAGGGTCCTCTGCAAAACCAGCCCACTTCTCCAGCCCTGGGAGTGAAACTTTTCATTGTGTGTTTTTGACATTGATTCTACCCCACTTCCGACGGAAGTGCAGGAGATGCTGGATTAGAAGCAAGGGGGGCTATAGCCAAGGTTTTATTTCTGTCCTCCAAAAACACAAGCAGAAACTTTTAGAATATGATATTAGGTGGGTAGACATTTATTTATTCATTAAACCCAGGCTACCTTGGGTATTATGCTATCACATCAAAACCCTGATATTTTGGTAAAAAAGGGTTTCTCAATTTTATAACTTCATTAACTCAATGTCTGATGAACTAGATTGACATGTTTGTCAATGTTATGTACTGCTAAGCATTAAACGCCAAAGTGGCAAAATCCTATCTAGCCTTCTAAGTAATGGCATAGCTATTCTTTTTCCTAGGCTGCAAGCTTCAATCATCTTCTACACATTGCATCTTGGGAAATATTCCAATATGGTGACGTCTTTCCTCTTTCTTTCTTTGTTGGCACTGTAGAGATTTTCAGAAGTCTCACAAGGCTAATCAACTTTTTCTGCATGAACGAACTTAATCTTCTTACATTTTAAACTTGTTCCATTCTAGGAAAATCTGTTTCCAATCTACCTCATATTTGAACCTGTATGAAAGCTACAACCTTGCCACAATGTAAAAAGTTTTTCTCAAGGTGAGTATATTTAGTGAACTAACTAAATTCATTTGAGGACTAAGGTTTTACCTTGCAGCCAGGGATGAGGAGTCAAAACACAAGTAATCTTTCCAAACCATAAATGTTTATTGTGGTTTATTCTACAGCATTTATTGAACATGTACTATTGTGTTATTACATGATCCTGTTCTGAATGTTATACATAATGCTGACATGTAACTTGCCCTAAATATCCCTTCTCAAACTTCCTAGTCAGTTTTGCCATACCCCCCCCATTGGGTAATTTATAAAGAACAAAACTATATTTTCTCACAATTGTGGAGGATGCAAAGTTTGGTATCAGGACACCAGCAAGTTAGGTGAAGTCCTGCTGTTTATAGATGGTGCCTTTAAAGTGTCCTTGAGTGGCAAAAAACAGAAGAAAGGAGACAAACACTGTGCTTCTAGAGGGAGAGAGCTCAGAGAAGTGGGAGGTGGAGCTGGAGAATGGCTTCGTGGCTAAGGGCACTTGCGGCACAGTCATGAAGACTGCAATGTGGATCCCAGTGTCCATGTAACAAGCCAGGCATCCCACAAGTGCCTGTAACCCCAGCCCTGAAGAATCTGATGCCCTCTTGTGGCCTCTAGTTTGCACAGGTCTGTACACGCGCACACACACACACACACACACACACACACGCACGCACAAATAAGGTAAGTATTAAAAAAAGAATGGAGGGCACCTAAGCCATTCCCTACTGGCACACACACACACACACACACACACACACACACACACGCACGCACAAATAAAGTAAGTATTAAAAAAAGAATGGAGGGCACATAAGCCATTCCCTACTGGCCCTTTACAAGATACTAATCCATTTGCAAAGGCTGTGCTTAATCATTTACCCAAAGATTTCATGTTGGAATGTGAGCACACTAGGATTGAGTTTCAAAGTCTAGCATGCTAACCATAACACTATGGAGCTGACACAGGGACTGATTAAGATTCAGCACATAAATTCTGGGACACATTCAGACCACAATGCCAACTGGGCCCACTTGTGTTTGATTAGCTCAGGAGAATGTTCAAGAGACGTAGTGGACGAAATGCTTTAGCTCCTGTCCTGTGATGTCTTGGACATGTTTCTTTGTTTTCTCAATTACCCTGTGCTCCAAGTTCACAAGCTTTCTTTACTTCCAGTGGAAAAGACCCTGAACTTGAAAACAAGAAAATTGCGTCTCTGGGCTCAATGTCTTCATCTGTTGAATGGGTTTGGGGGCTATAGATGTGACACCCAGAGACTTTTGTACAGGCTGAAAATTCAGGTTGGCAAAGATGATGATTTCCTTTTAAAAACATAATCTTCCATTTCATGCTCAGTATTAGTTGAAAATTTTCATGCGGATACAAGTACTTTGATCATTTTATGTTTATCAGCGTGCTTAGGGTTTTAATTCTCCTCTTCTAGAATTGATGGTGGGAAAGGTATGCCCTGTACATCCAGCTGTTCTATTAGCAGTAAAACACAGCTTCAGGCCTTTGGTGTTGGCTTCTCCTAGCTGCTTCTAGTGCCTGGGCACCAGACATTCTCATCCAGACTTCAGAGCCTCAGGCTACAGTCTGTTTCTAAGTCCACTGCCGTGTCTGGGCCCATTTGTTCCTCATCTGTACCATCAGGTCTTGGTGTTGTGGTTTGAATGTGAAATGTAGGCTCATGTGTTTGAACATATGAGCTCCAGCTAGAGGCACTGGTGGAGAAGGTAGATAGAACCTTCAAGAGATGGAGCCTTGCTGAAGGTAGTATGTCATAGGGGGTGGGCTTTGAGGTTTTATATCCCAGCCCCACTTCCTGTTTACATTCTGCTTTCTGGCTGCCATGGTGATGTGACAGCTGCTTCCCACTCCTCCCAGTGTGCGTTCCCAGCCACTATGAACCTTACCAAGCTCTTGAGCTATAAGCTCAAATAAAACCTTCATTCCTTAAGCTGCTTCCTGCCAGATATTTTCATTGCAGCAAAGGCCAAACATAACTAACACCCTTGGTGTCCATCTATACCCTTGCTCCCTGTGGTGCACACATAAAGATTTTGTCAAGATCCTGTTCACAGTAAGAATGTGAAATTCAGATTTTTTTTCCAATATTTTATTATGGAAAACTTCTAACTATCCAGAAAGCTAAAGGAGTTATGTACGGTTGTTAGCTGCCATGTGGGTGCAGGGAACTGAACCGGGGTCCTCTGCAAGAGCAGCCAGTGCTCTTAACTGCTGAGCCATCTCTCCATCCCCTCTATCACTTCTTTATTTTTATTTGGGAATCATTTTAGTTACTTTAAGTGGAGAAAGGGCAAGAGTCATTGTAAGAATAGATATTTAAAACTGTGTTTTAACTTTGGGGTGAATTTAGGGAGCTTTTAGAACAGCTCAACTGAAGGACAGAGCATTTGCCAGCAAATTCTACAGATAGACCTATTGATGCGACAGGAGATACCTGTGTCTTCATCAAGACCATCCGAGACCTCAAATTTGGAAAAATCTACTAGGTTTAGATGCCAACCATTTAACAGAGACCCCTTCACATGGGAACGTTGTTGTTGCGTCATCAATACCGAACACACGGCTTCTTCTGTTTTCTCTTTGACCCTAGATTTGTGGTGACCCATCAGTGCTACAGAAACCCAGGTCCAGGCAGTTTTACAACATGAAATGTTCACAAACCAATTCTATCTCCTGTGCACATGTAGAAAAATCTAGTTTTTGAAGAAAGAAATACTGTGTCTACCTCCCTGGAGGAAAAATAATGCAGTAGAGAGAATAGAATGATGCGTTTTCCTCAGTTCTGACCCCTCCTGAGTTTTTCCCCGCTTGTCTCAGCTTCTCTTTGAACACAGCAGAGCCTTTTCCCTTAAACAACACACCTTCCAGCTTCTGTGTCTAAAGAAAGGTATTTCACACATGGAGGCATGAGGAGGGCTGGCCCTGTAGTCTTTCTCAAAATGCTTAAAGGAAAATGAAGTGTGTATACCAGGAGAATTTTCACCGTGCTGTCCAATCCTTGGACCCCACTGGTCTTACCTCTTGGGTGGCAACTCAAAAGTTTTCTCTTAACTTGATGAGTGTACCCTGAGAACTTCACGCAGTGGGTTGATGCTGTAGTTTAGCTCGTGAAACAGATTTCCTATTTTTAGTCTTCTGTCACATTCTGAAAATCTCTTCTTAGCTAAAAAATTCTGACTTTTGATCAATAGTGCATTTCTTAACCTTTTAGTCTTGACTTTTTCCTGCATGGCACACACGTAATTGGGTTGAACTTGTGTGTGTGTGTGTGTGTGTGTGTGTGTGTGTGTATGTGTGTGTGTGTGTAGTTGAGGGTGGGGCAGTGGGAGAGATGATAGATGCTTTTTCTCTCAATTTTTTGAGGCTATTAAAGACAACTGAATGAACTATTAAGAATTTCAAGACAGGGATCTCATTAAAAATAAATGACCTTGTGCTTAAAATCAAAGGATTTCAATTTAAAAACTGGATATTGAGTATCAGTCCAAATAGCTCCCCTACATTTGGTGAGCCTTCTGTCAGAGTAATGCATTGCACAGAAGTCTGTTTTATTCTGGAATACAATGCCTAATTGAAGCCAAATTAGAAATATCAAAAGGTAAAACTTCTGAGAATTCAGTATTTTGGTTGTAAATTTATGATCACAAACTAATGTTTTATAGATGCTGTACAGATGTGTGTATGTAAATGGATATATAAAATATAAATGAGTTCCTGAATTTGAAAATGTGTGCATTCAAGCAGTTGTCATGTTTTGTATTATATTACCTTTAATGTATAAACCAGACATCATGCATTTTCTGACACTGTACCAGTGTCAACTATTTTGTTCTGTGCTCCGAGTAGGTAAAGCACTATTTATTGGATGATTACATGGGTAGTCTATTATGGTCAACTGGAAGTTAGGAGAAAAATAAAAATGAGGGGGCAAGAAAATTTATTTTCTGAGCTTCGAACTGTAAATGAAAACAGAATGTATCAAATCCAAGAGGTGTGGTTTCCTAACAGATATGCAATGACTTCAGGCCAGAGGGACACTAAATTATTCTTTGATTGGCAGGATTAATTTACAGTGAGAAACTGCTTATAAACTCATACTTGAAATTATATAAGACATTGTTTTCCTATAAGTCTATTTGCTTTCTAGATTCTGGGCTGCCGTTCTCCCAAATGGTAGAGATTTAGTTTTAATCAGTTCAGGTACTAACCTCCTTCTCTTTCCCCAAGGACAGGGCCTCAAGCCCATTTATTTGAGAACAGACCAGCATCTAATATCTTGTGGATTAGCACTCTGACTTCACCCTTTACAACCTATCTAGAGTCTGAGATGGGCAGTCCTGGTCTTCTAGCATTGCATTTTCCCCATCCCTTCTCTCCTCAGGGCTAGTTCTCGTCACAAAGGAGGAATGACTGAAGCTTGACACCAAGAAGACTCTTCCTCTGGTTGTCTCCTCTATCACCCTGTCCCCAGATTTCGTTATGACAGAATGCCCACTTTCTTGAATGGGGGTGAGGGCCAGGGCTTGGGGAAGGCCAGGCAATGCTGGAGAAAATTAGACTAATTAATATTCCAAGTATTGTTCATATTAAGATTGTCAGCGGGTTGCATATGGCTGGAACAGGGAGGATAGACGTCCTGTGTGACTGGTGTCTGGATCTGAAGACAGAGCACACAGCAAAGACAAAGGGGGCCTCAGGACCGTTCTCCAGATCAGCTACCTCTTCATTTTAGGGAGAGATGCCACGTCTTCCCTGAACCTGCTCTGGTGACCCATTTGAACCACCGGACAGACTCCCCTGATTCTGGTTTTACCGTCACCAGCAGCCTTCAGCCGACTTCACTTTCCACCTGCTTTGCATTGGGGAGGGGGAGAGGGAGCACCTGGGAGTCACACGACCCCTTTCCCCACCTGATGGATATGGTTCTTATTTAAGATAAATGATTTGGCTTCCTGCCATGTGCTTTTCAGCACCCTTCCTTGGCACTCATATATTTTATGGTCTGTGTTTCCTTGGTCAGTCCTTGATCCAACTGACCCCTACAATCTCTTGATTCCCATGGAGTGTCTGGTGGTAAGGAAACTGCTTGGCTACTTTATCAATTCCCTGTGCAAGTAAAGCCCAGCTCAGGAATTTTTAAAAGGGTGAGTGAGGGGAGTCTGGGGATGTAGCTTAGTTTGTAGAGTGCTTGCCTAGCATGTACTAAGCTTTGGGTTTGATAGCCTACCCTGCTGTGATGGCTAATCCTGGGTGTCAACTTGACTAGATCTGGGATTAACTGAAATAAGAGAGATCATCTTAACTGGATCATCTGAAGCTGGAGGACACACCCTAAATGTGGGTGTTACCTTCTGATGGCAGCCCATATAAAAGGCCATGGCAGAGGAGAACACCTGGCTCCTTGCTGCTTGCCTTCTCTCTCACTGGTGAGAGCGTCTTGCTGCTGTAGACTGAAGACTAGCTGATCTTTTAATTACTAAAACATCCAGCCTCGTGGACTGAGCGACTATGGAGTCTCAGCCTCTCCAGTGTGGTGCAGCTGTTGTTGGACTACTTGGACTCTATCCTGTGAGCTAAGCTGATAAATCTCTACACATATATATTCATTCTACTGGTTCTGTTTCTTTAGAGAACCCTGACTAATACAGATTGCGGTACCTATCTTTAATGGGCTTGTTGGTATTTAGAGCAGGCTCTCCAACTCAGAGTCTTCAGGTAGCATGGAGAGTCCTGAAAATCCGTGGTGTAGACTATTTGAAACAATTATGGAGATAGACGCATTAGACGCATTTGAATCTTCTAACCCACCTTTTGTGAAGAGCAAGAAATTTAGTGACTCCATACATAAAACATTTGACAATTTGTGGAAAAATAAGGAAAAATAGTGGGAGACCTCTGTTATGCAAAAGTCGAAGCCCCTTCACACCGGACAGCTCATGCAGCTCGGGAATGTGCTGCGGGCTCCTTTTCATAGCAAGGTGCTTTCTGGCATCTTTCCTGTCTCTCCCCTTGAAGTGGCCACCACAAATGCACTGACATAAACATGGCCTTTGGCTCTATGCATACCATGCCTTCCTGTGTGTGATTTTTACAGGTAGACAATAGTCTAGCAGAAACCCACTTCCACATGTAAATAGAATATCTCACAAAGTATCTAAAAGCTTTTACCACTACCCCCATGGTATATAAATATGCTAGTCTTCTCTTAATAGTCGGAGATCGGGTGAGAGACTGGGTCCCAGAGATTGGGTCCCAGAAAGCTGGATCAGCAGAGAGCTGGACAGCAAGGAGCAGAGATACAATAAAGCAGTAAACACAGACTAAGCCGTGCCTTGAGTCCTGTGTCTTACTACCGGCGACCTGATCTCACCGGAGAGCAGCACTCTCCGTTACCGACCCACGGATATCCTAGCTTTCGCCGCCTCCGTGTTTCTTCCCTGTGGAGTTCACTGGCCAGGACTCCGCAATCCTGAGGAAGGGCACAAGGGTGTAATAGAGGCGGGATTCCGACTAGATAATACTCTAGTAGCAGAGGAAGCTCTCTGCTCCAGAGAAGTGTGTAGCTATCGGCTATAGCCAGCATCAGAGAAGTCTGCGTACCTGCCGTCTCCAGAGAGGCGCGGCTGGCCAGGGCGGCTAGCCAGCCGGACCAGAACCATGGTGGGAGAGTGCACTGACCCCGGGCCACATCCAGAGTGAGTGCGCCCAGGAGCCCAGGCGCGCTCCCCACATCGCTTGCGGCCAGACTCACGCCGGGATTAGCCAGGTGTGGCGGAGACCCCAGGGTGCCCGCACACACCACGCCGGGGGTCCAGCGACCCGCCCC
>NW_008340206.1:3413426-3414273 GCF_000622305.1 Nannospalax galili | reverse complement strand
GAACGTTTGAAGAGCTTTGTTTTTGCTCTTTTCCTTATGCCGAATCTTACAGTTGGAGATGCTGCTGCTCAATTGCATAAATTAAATGTAAATATAATAGGTGTAACAGGACCTCGGAGTAGGGGTCAGGTGGCACTATTGAATTACCAAAGACAAGGTGAGCGTACTTATCATAACAGGCGGCAGAGGCAAAACAATACCTACAATAGCATGACTTGAATGGACCTGTGGTATTGGCTAATCAATCATGGTGTTTCCAGGGACTCCATACCTGAGAAGACTACTAAGTTTTTATTTGATGTGTATAAGCAGAAAAGTTCTAGGAAGAATGACAGGAAGTCAGTATTGGATCGTAGCACTAGAGAATCTCACTCAGTCAGCCAATTTCCAGACTTGAGACAGTTTACAGACGCAGAACCCCTTGAACAAAGGGAAGGCAGGGCGCGCTTGAGGAAGGACTTTGTCACAGTACCAAAGAGTTATGCTGTTCGCCTCTCACACATCCTTCCCCAGAGGGACCTGTGGCCTTTTACTAAAGTAACTAACTGTACATTGGGGGAAAGGAAATAATCAGACTTTCCGCGGCCTATTGGATACTGGTTCTGAGTTGACACTGATTCCAGGAGACCCTAAAAAGCATTGTGGCCCTCCAGTTAAAGTAGGGGCTTATGGAAGTCAGCTGATAAATGGAGTTTTGGCTGAAGTCCCACTGACAGTGGGTCCAGTGGGTACTCATCCTGTGGTTATTTCCCCAGTACCAGAATTTATAATTGGGATAGATATACTTAGGAATTGGCAGAATCCCCACATTGGTTCCCTGACCTGTGGAGTGAGGGCTACTATGGTT
>NW_008340206.1:3403513-3411850 GCF_000622305.1 Nannospalax galili | reverse complement strand
CACGAAAGCTGACCTGGCTACAGCTGCTGCTGAGTGCCAGATCTGCCAACAGCAGAGACCAACACTGAGCCCCTGATATGGCACTGTTCCCCATGGCGACCAGCCTGCAACCTGGTGGCAGGTTGACTACATCGGACCACTTCCATCTTTGAGGGGACAGCGTTTTGTCCTTACAGGATTAAGTTATGGATTTGTTTTTTCTGCCAAAACTACCATCCAGGGACTTACAGAATGCCTTATCCACCATCATGGTATTCTGCACAGCATCACTTCTGACCAGGGAACTCACTTCACAGCCAAACAAGTGCAACAGTGGGCCCATGGCCATTGAATCTATTTGTCTTACCATGTTCCCCACCATCCTGAAGCAGCTGGCTTGATAGAATGCTGGCTTGATAGAATGATGGAATGATCTCTTAAAGGCACAGTTACAGCACCAATTAGGTAACAATAGCCTGGAAGGCTGGGGCAGGGTCCTTCAGAAGGCAGTGTATGCTCTGAATCAGCATCCAATATATGGTACAGTTTCTCCTATAGCCAGGATTCATGGGTCCAGGAATCAAGGGGTGGAAGTGGGAATGATTCCACTCACTATCACCCCTGGTGACCCACTAGGAATATTTTTGCTTCCTGTACCCTCAACTTTGCACTCTACTGGCTTGGATGTTTTGGTTCTAGAGGAGGGAGTGCTTCTGCCAGGAGAGACAACAAACATTCCATTGAACTGGAAGCTAAGACTTCCCCCTGGACACTTTGGGCTTCTAATGCCCTTAAGTCAGTGGGCTAAGAAAGGAATAACAGTATTAGGAGGGGTGATTGACCCAGACTACCAGGGGGAAATTGGACTTGTTCTCCACAATGGTGGTAATGAAGATTATATCTGGAAGGCATGAGATTCCTTAGGGCGACTTTTTGTGTTACCATGTCCTGTGATTAAGGTCAATGGGAAACTGCAACAACCCAATCCAGACAGAACAACAAATGGCCCAGACCATGCAGGGATGCAAGTATGGGTCACTCCTCTAGGGAAAGAGCCAAGACCTGCAGAGGTGCTTGCTGATGGTGGAGGAAATACAGAATGGGTAGTAGAGGAAGGCAGTTACAAATACCAACTTAGGCCATGTGACCAGTTGCAGAAACAGGGGTTGTAATTGACATGAGTATTTTTGTCCTATTTGGTTAAGAATAGGCTTGTGCATGTCTACACATAAGTTAAGCAGATACTTGTGTTATTCTTTTTTTTGAGTGTGTAATTGAGATAAATGTTAAGTGGGTAAGTGTTGTGATTATGATTATATTGGGTTATGAGACACTAAAGGACTATGTGTTCCTCGAAGACCTTATCACCTACTCTACGATATATAATGCATTGGTCATTGTATGATGGGATAGTTATGTTAGGTGAAATTATGACCTCAACATTGTTTTCATTTGAAAATTAAGCATGACATAGAGAGATGCTATTGGGTGTCAAGTTGACAAGGGGTGGACTTGTGATGGCTAATCCTGGGTGTCAACTTGACTGGATCTGGGATTAACTGAAATGAAAGAGATCTTCTTGATTGGATCATCTGAAGCTGGAAGACACACCCTAAATGTGGGCGTTACCTTCTGATGACAGCCCGTATAAAAGGCCAAGGCAGAGGAGACCGCCTGGCTTCTTGCTGCTTGCCTTCTCTCTCGCTGGTGAGTTCATCTTGCTACTGCAGACTGAAGACTAGCTGATCTTTTGGAATTCATCCAACCTTCAGCACAAGATTGGGACTACTGAGACATACAACCTTGTGGACTGAGCGACTACAGATTCTTAGCCTCTCCAGTGTGGTGCAGCCATTGTTGGACTGCTCCGATTCTATCCTGTGAGCTAAGCTGATAAATCTCTATACATATATATTCATTCTACCGGTCCTGTTTCTTTGGAGAACCCTGACTAATACACCTGCGTAAAGCAGGTGAGGTGGTACACACCTGTAATTCTAGCATTTGGAAGGTGGAGGCAGGAAGATCAGGAATTAAATTTTATCCACAGCTATAGTAAATAATGAATTGAGGCTAGCCTGGGGTACATGAGACCTTGTCTCTAAACCAAAAAACAAAAGACAAGCCCCCCAATTAAAAAAAAAGTCTATTTGTGTATGCTGCTTGAATTTATTTAAAATTATCTTTACTTGAATTAATGCCCACCTGCTCATTCAGTGCTTTGTGGTCTTACACTCTTTCCTAAGGAAATTCCTAGCTGACTCTGATGAATCTGTAAGTCATCCATTCAGTTTCAGCATGGTCTATGCCAAGCTGCTTCCCTTGTGAGGTACCTTTACTAAATGCACCATTTGACTTTGTAAGTAGAACATTCCGGTATTTTTCATGCTAACCAAGTATTCAGGGCATATCAGTTAGTTTACTTCTCACAAAATCCCCTGTTATGAGTTGAATTATATCTTTGCTAAAAGGAAAATGAAGTCCCAATCCCTTGCACCACAGAAGGTGGCCTCATTTGGAAATAGGGTCTTTTGTAGAACTAATTGATTAAACCAGGCTCATTAGTATGGGTGTTGATCCAGTACAACTGGAGCCCTTCTAAAAATGGAACTGAGCCACAGGGACAGATACACACAGAAAGAATATGATGTGGATTCACTGACAGAGGGAGACTGCCAGGTGACAATGAAGGCAGAGATTCTTCTGACAGTCATCTGTAAATTGGGATAGAGGCATGGGTTGGGTCTCCCCTAGATCCCTCAGAAGGGAAGGAACTGGTCCTATGCTTGATTTTGAACTTCCACTAGCCTTTATAACTGTGAGCCAATACATTGCTGTTGTTTAAGCCACACATGTTTGGCTCTTTGTTTTCAAAGAACTAGGAAATTAACACCTTCTGTGAGGGAGGTGTTGTTATTGCTTCTATTTTAAGATGAGGAAATCAGGTGAGGAGAAGCTCTTTGTACAGGGGCAAAAAGACTGGAAGGCCTCAGAAAGGAATGACCCTTAACTAGAAAAAAAAAGCCACTGAGCAGAATGTTTCAGAACATAGGTGCTAGAGCCCAAGTTCCTGGATTTGAATCACCCACTGATGGAAGAGACTGAGGAGATGGCTTTATGAGCCTTTTCACAGATACATGGCTCCGTCAGGTGTGCTGACTTTTGATGTCAACCAGTACTCACATTTGTTCCTGTCCTGCACCCTCTTCTTGCTGTTACCTGTCTAGATTCTCATTCTAAGACTGACAGGCAAAATCTTAAAGAGGTGTTTCCCAAAAACTCTGTGAAAGCTGGGCTTCAGAGAACCCCCAGTTCAGGAAATGTCTAACAGAGGAGAACTCAGGAGCTGCCCTGTGGATCTGTGACTGAAGAAGGGGAAAGACTCCCCTGGTGCTGAAACTGTAACTAGGCCATGCATGCATGTGATATATGCACATATATGAGCACATATACACCAGGCTAAGATGTTCTGTTAGTTATGGTGTGGGTGCAACAGACAAGAGAGCGAGTTGTTATGATAAAAACCCTTTGTTGGCATTTTGTTGTTTGAATTATGAGTGTGTGCTGGTCTATATGGCCCAGAGAATGACCTATGATAGCTGTCCTTTTGGTCTTGAATGAATGAGTTTATTAAGTAAGGAAGCAAAAGGCAAAATAATGGCTAAAAGCAGATAGAGAGAGACAGCAGCTTGATAATAAAGCATCATCAAACCAGGTGCTTAAAACATCCAGCAGAGCTGAATGGAGGAACCCAACTGAGAAAGCAAACAAAAGGTAACAGTCAAGTTAGGGGTTTACAGACATCCAGCAGACATGGCTGGGGAAGCCTCCCTGAAGTAGAATTCCCAACTGAGAGATTCCTGGCAGAGCAGAGTGCCTCCCTGGGTGCCGGCTCCACGTAAAGAACAAATATCAGCAGAGGACATCATCAAATCTGGCATCATCCAGCAGACACTGACTGAAAACGCCAGGCGGTCAGCTGGAGTTCCCGATTAAGAGCATTATGGGAGGAGGGCACACCGCTCCGTGGATGAGCTTCTGGCTTCCTGTTCCTGCTGTAGGCATTTATATATGTTGAATAAACAATAGTAACTTCTGTTGGAAATGGTTTACCTTCCAGCTGTTCTCAAGGATGCAGTGTTTTTACTCTGGCTGTATCCAACTTGTTTTCTATCCCCGTGGTGAAACTGACCAAGAGGAAGTCAGGGAGGAAAGGGTTCATTTGACTGTTCTTTCATGATCACAGCTCATCATCCAGGGAAGTCAGGGTTGGAGCTCAGGTAGGGCAGGGATCTGGAGACAGGAACTGAAGCAGAGGCCGAGGAGGAAGCCTGCTTCCTTTAAGGCTTGCTTCTGGGGTTGGTACTTAGCCTGCTTTTTTATACATGCCCAGTAATGGCTCCACCCACAGTGAACTGGGCCCTCCCACACCAATTAGCAGTTAAAAGAAACTGTCACAGACATGGCCACAGGCCCAGTCTATGGAGAAAGTGCCTCAGCTGAGGTTCCTACTTCCCAGGCATATCAAATTGTCAGCTGAAGCTGTCTATCCAGCACAGGCTGTTTTGCTGTTCTCTTATCTCCCGGTCACAGAGTTTGGGGGTAGGGGCAGCCCATCCTTAGACAAGGAACCTTAGAGGATATTTTGAGACCAACATGCCTGGGTCTGAAACACTGTTTCAGGAGCCAGCTTCTCAGTGGGCTCAAATAACAAAGGACAGCTTTTCAGCATAATGTAGGTTCCACATGCTCATAGAAGCATATGAGAAGAGAGTCACCAGAAGTCTCCTGTGGCTCTGAAGAATGAGACCATCCATGTGAATGTCTTCCTTTGATATTTTGGGGGACTGCTACTGTGTGTTTCATAAAAATGTCTATGGCTCCCACAAAAGCTCAGAGACAATAGATAACACTGTTTCCTGTTTACTGGGTTCATAAATTGAATGGGTCATGGGATTGCTGACTCTTCTCCGTTTTCTTCCCATAAACTGCTATTTTGTCCTTTAAGAATATCTTGAAAAATCAGAGATAGGGCACATAGAAGTGCTTAGAAGAGACTTGAAGGGGCGATATTAAAAAAAATAGCCACTGAAGAGGGTGAAAATGGTCTTGATGCGTCAGGTGCTCATTTGGACAGCCTGTGTCTCTGTTCTGCAGAGTGGGAGCCCTCCTCCCTGGCCCATTCATCTGCACTTGGCCATATGGATCATAATGACTGAGGCAGTCTGTTCAGGAACCTCTGCCCATGTTACTGGGCAACGTGTACTAGATCTTTCAACAAATAACTACTGGCAGGTTGTTAACGAAATAAGTCCATGATCCACAGGGAATAAGTTGGTGTTCTTGATAAACAGTGATGGTTTGTGGTATACACTGCAGCCACTTGTATCCACGGCACATTGTGTTGTAACTATTTCTCTGTTTGGTATGAAGAATTCGGACATTCCTCATACCTATCCGCCTTTCAAGGTTGGTGAAGTTTTTAGAATTCTTTGCCAGGTAGCTGCTATGATATGAATAATTTTATGTGAAATGAACTCAGCCAACTAGTTATTGAACAAGATTTTTTAATGGAATGTACTGACAGGAGAGAAGAAAGGCAAACATAAAATGTGAATAATAACCTAATGAAAAGAAGGAGTTTTCTCCTTTCAGAGAGAGGGAAAATTTTTAAACACAAACTTTCAAAAGTCAAAAAGGAAGGAAGATGGAAGTTCAAATCCATTGAGGTAGAGAAAACAAATAAGGCATTTCCAAAGTAACCAGGTGAAACAAAACTAAGCTTCCTCAGAATGACGGTTTTTAAGGAAAAAAAAGCAATTGTGTCCTAGGTGGCCCACAGAGAGAGTAAATGCCACCTGGTTCTGTGACTATACCCTGATCCATCTAATTTCTTCAAGAACCAAAACCAGACTCTAGAGCTTTTGGATGACACAATTAATATGTCAAAGTAGAAATTGCATTTAATCTGTCTTACTAAATACAGTTTGGTTTTGTAGGAGTTGTCTATGAATCTCATCGATCCTTGTTTCAGAGTTAAGATTGTGTGAACTGCCTCATTGTTTATTTTTCTTGGTTTTGCTGCTGGGGGCTCTATGACTGCTTGGCTGTCTTCCTTGTGCATTACTCATTGTCAAACTTGACCCCTTCTTTACTTTATTCATAAACACTGGTGAATGAGGCACACAGGCCACAGTGTTTTAGTGCCAAGAAGATGATGTTTGTGTGGCAGAAAAAAAAGTCACTTCTGAGTACCCCTGGGGTAGCCAGGTTTTAAAATACTTGTGACCATTCCCAACAAGTTCATTTCCCCCGGCTCCTCATTCTGCTTAGTTGACGGCTATGACTTGGTGACTTTCTTCTCATTTGTTCCAGCCCAATCCTGACAGCTCACAGTTTTGGATCATCTCTAGAGCTGCCACATTCTGTTTCCGTGTAAGGTTGGGGCAGGTGTTCTGAGCTTGCAGTTGGACTTCCGTCCCAGGGAGTTTCACCCAGCTCAGCCCTGGCCAGGGTTATGAGGGAGGGTGATATGGAATGCTGGAAGAATGGACCATCCTCTGCAGTTTTCTAATCGAAATGGATGCTTAACACTTTCTTCAATTGCTAGTGTGCACTGCTGGACTTAGAGTCGACAAATAGTCAGTGGGGAAACGATACCCCATTTCTGAGTTTTCAAATACTAGTTCAAATGATTGGACCTCAGAGATAAATTCAAATTCTGATTTCTGCTCATTTGAACGTCTAACTTTGGGCAAGTTCAGCTATTTGAACTTGTCCTTGGGAAGCCAGAGCAGCTAGAGCAGAAATTCACCAAGATGCTTACTCAATCACCATCTTTAGGTTAAATGACTCCAAATTAAAATGGGAAAAGAGTTTCCCCAGGTCTCTCTGAATTTATCAGTTGACACTGTCATCTTGATGCTGTAACTTACTTCGTAATTTCTCAGCCTTTTTTTTTTTTTTTTTTTTTTTTTTTTTTTTTGAGAAGCCAGCAGTTAAAGTACTGGGACTTCTCTTTTTGGAACGCTGAGTAGACTCTTTCTCCTAGTTAGCTGTATCTGTCAACTGGACACGGCCTAGAGTCACCCAGGAAGACAGAACTTCAGTGAGGAATTTTGTGTGTCAGACATGTCTGTGAGGCATTGTTTTGATTGCTAATTGAGGTAGGAGTGCCCAGTCCACTGTGGGTGGCACTGTCCCTAGGCAGGTGGTCCTTGCGGTACACAGAGTAGCTGAATATAACCAGCATGTGAGCCTGGGAGCAAGCCAACAAGCAGTGCTCCCCCATGGCTCCTGCTGGAGCTCCTGCCCTGAGTGACGGACTGTGACCTGGAGTGTAAGCTAGATAAACCCTTTCCTCCCCAAATTGTTTTTGGTCAGTGTTTTATCGTAGCAACAGAAAAGGAACTAAAACACTTCCCTGTTCAGTTCAGAGACTTTCCTCAAACATCTGGAAGCCCATGGCTACCTGTTAACATTTAAGAGTGAGGCACTGAGATTCTGATTGGACATGCTAAGGGCATGGCAGTAACTTACCAATGGATTTGGCAATTATGTTACAAGCATCAGGTCCAGGTCTCTCTGTTCTAGTGGAGTACTCCCTGATGCTATCAACAGTCCTTTTACTGAGACCAGAAGCATCCTTTGAGAGGTATCCTCTAATTTCTTGAGTTTTAGGACCTGTACTAGGAGAAGGTAGCTTGAGTTGGGTGGGTGGGAATCAGGGTTCATCGATAAGGTAATGATCCATTTATTTACAATGTGCAGTAGGCCTCCCTTAAATGAAGTTTCACTTCCTGCAGTTTTAGCAGTCAACTGTAGTCTGAAATGGAACGTTCCAGAAATAAGCAACTCAGAAGTTCTGAAGTACTGGGTGGCCTCTGGCACAGGGGATGCGAATCATGCCTTTGTCCGGCTTTCTCCTTTGTGCTTAGTGTCATCAAGGCTGTCACCTCTCAGGGCATCTAAGCACTTGTGTTCAGTTAAACGTTACTTTATTTACTAATTGAGCCAAACAGCAAAAACAGGATGCTGAAAATTTGAACGTGCAAAGGGGTGCTTCAAAGGCCTTCCTTTAAGTGAAAAGGCAGAAGCTTTGGATTTAAGGAGGAAAAATTCAGTAATCTAGGGTTTGATCCTACCTTCAGTTTTAAGCATCCAGGAGCCTTGGAAGCTGCAGATATGGAAGGACCCTGGAGTTTTCCACTATTGTCTGTGCCCAGGGTCCCTGATTTCAGTGCTCCAGAGCCCTCTGATTTGATTTATCCTTACCCATCTTCTGCAAGTGCAGAGGTATCTAAGTGCTCCTTTTCCTCAGCTGCAAGGAAACTTTGCCTTTCTGATCTAAAAATATAT
>NW_008340206.1:3401541-3402971 GCF_000622305.1 Nannospalax galili | reverse complement strand
CACACACACACACACACACACACACACACACACACACACACGTACACGCAGGCACACACAGAGACTATATAATCTTTTCTCAGGCCATCATTTCCACTGAATTTTAGAGTCATGTTTTTCATTCTATCATCTCTGCCTCAGTTTTCTTACATACAAAATGGTCTTGTCTGCTAGGGACCTTTTCAAATGGGAAGTTCTGTGAGTTGGGACAGGAAACAGGCAACAGCACTGACACTGGACTCTTAACGGGCAGGTTCCTGTCACCGCCCCACCACTGTACATCACGGTTCTCTGATTGTAAACAACAGAAACCAGCTGGAATTCCTTATAAAAAAGAAAAAAGAGCTGTAAGAAGGGGGAAAAACTGACTTTATGTTCTAGCTGGAAAACTAGTCTCCGGAAATGCACAATAAACCAAGGGAAGCTGGCCAGTGGGGAGATCAGTCAGGGTTAAAACCCTAGAAGTGACCTCAGAAGAAGTGGCCACCGCACCACTGCCATTAACACCCTCTAGATATGGCCGAGGCTGCAGGGGAGGCCTCCGCCACCCTCTCCTATGGTGTGACGACACTCACACCCTGTGGTCTCTACGGGTGGGAAAGGAAGTTAACTCACTTGTTCATCAGTGCTCTCCAGAGAAACAGGACCACCAGGCTATTTTATTTTACTTGTTTTATGGAATTGGCTCATGAGTTTGTGGGGGGTCGTAGGACAGACCAGCAGGCTGACAATTCGAGCTAGGGCTGATGCGGTGTGTTGTGTCTGAATTCCATATACCCTGGGCAGGTTGGAGAGCATGTTAAATGTACTGCAATCTAGAGAATAAATTCCTTCTCTGGAAGATCTCAGCCTTTATTCTTAGACAGACGTCTAGCTGATTGGATGGACTAGCCCACAATAAGGAGCGTAATCTGCTTTACTCCAAGTCTACTGATTAAAATATTAATTACATCTGAAAAGTAGCATCATCATGACATGTGGACCATGTGGACATGCTAGTCAAGCCAGGTTGACAGACAATTTACCATTATGCTGTTCAATGCTCCTAACAGGGCTACTCATGAAACATTTCCAAATTTAAGATCCTGAGCAGGAAGGAAAAAAACCACCTCTGCCCGTGATATCCACTCTACTGCATGACTTTGGACAAGCACCTGGGCACTTACATGTGTAATTATTACATAGACTTGAAGATTTAAAAAGTATGTAAAGCAGTTTGAAAAGTGCCTGGAACTAGACAGGTACAGCATAAAGCAAGGTGTTATAATTTCTCATCTAAATGCTGCAGTGGGTTGTCAGAGTTCATGGAACTTCTTGCTGTTGGATGAAACACCTGACTGTGATGCAGTGAGGTGGGGGTCTGTGTGTGTGTCAGGCAGGTTCTGCAGAGGAACAGAATCAACAAAATTTATATCTATATATATCTATAT
>NW_008340206.1:3393107-3400917 GCF_000622305.1 Nannospalax galili | reverse complement strand
ATCTATCTATATCTATCTATCTATCTATCTATCATCTATCTATCTATCTGTCATCTATCTATCTATCTATCTATCTATCTATCTATCTATCTATCTATCTATCTATCTATCTATCTATCTATCTATCTATCTATCTATCTATCTATCTATCTATCTATCTATCTATCTATCTATCTATCTATCTATCTATCTATCTATCTATCTATCTATCTATCTATCTATCTATCTATCTATCTATCTATCTATCTATCTATCTATCTATCTATCTATCTATCTATCTATCTATCTATCTATCTATCTATCTATCTATCTATCTATCTATCTATCTATCTATCTATCTATCTATCTATCTATCTATCTATCTATCTATCTATCTATCTATCTATCTACCTACCTACCTATGAGAATTTACTGGGGTGTTTTACATGGTAGGGACTGAGTAGTCAACAATAGCCATCTGCTCTCCGGAGAGACTGAAAATCCAGTACTTGCTCAGCCCATGAAGCTGAATACCCCGGCTGTCCCAATCTGACGCTGAAGATTTTGGAAGATTCCTGGAGAGTCATGGGTCCACAATGGCATCTGATGTCAGAAAAGAGGACCCCACAGCACCAACAGGGACAGACACTAGCGAAGTGTGAAGGCAGGCAGATAAGGAACTGCTTTTTCTATGGGCCTCTGTGTATTTGGGACGGCCCATCAAACGGTGCCACCCACTCTCCAGAAGGTTCTTCTCCCTCAGTTAATCCTTCCTGTAAAAGCCCTCCCAGACCTGCGCAGAGGTTTATCTGTAAGTTGCCTATAGACCCCTCAAGCTGACAGGATTAACTATCATAGCATCCCTGCCTGAAGACCACAGTTCCTGCTTGCAGTGCCACTAACAGCTGTGATTTGTTGAGCGCTCAGTCTCTTCCAGGTACCACATTGGGTACTTGACATGTATTCACTCATTGTAATTTGGTTCACATCATAATCCAGTGAGGATCATGTTCTCATTTTATAGTAAAGGATACAGAGGTTTAGAAAAATATCCCAGAATCTCACAGCCAGTTCATGGAAAAGCCTGCTTAAGAATTCGGGCTTTTCTCATTTTCAGTCAGGCTCTCCTCCGCTGTCTCCACCTAGTCCCAACAGAGGTGTGTGCTCACCATCTGCTCCTTGGCTGCCTTCCCTGCTTCGGGTTACCTTGGCTTCACTGGTCCAGAAAATGAGAATCCTCTGCTCTCCTCTAAACACCAGTTTCAGGGTGCTGAGCCGCTGCCAGGACATTCTTGTCCTTTTTCTGAGACTTTAAGCTTTTTTGAGGGAGGGGAGGAGCTCTTCCTCAGCTTCCTTCTGGAAAAATGATTAATGCAATTTTCTTCAGTTTCTAGGTTCACTCATGGGTCAACAAAAGTAAAAGAACAGAATTTTTAAAATGTCTTTCATTGAATTAGAACTTCTCAAGATAAGAAGTAATTCCTTTCATACACACTGAAGTAAATTAATTGAAATTCCTTGAATAAATTTGGGGTGTCATGGAACATGGTCTATATTTCTAAAGGAAGTTATTGATTTTTAATAGAACTTTAGAAAGTTTTGAATGTTTGAGGTAGGCTGATCATTTTATAATATCCATTATCAAGAAAGAAAGGTACAAAAGCCAGACATACCTGGGGTATGGCATATCTGAACAAATCAATAGTAGGAATTGAGCCCAGTTTCTTGTGATAATTTGATTCTTAGGGATTGTATCCTACAGATCCATTGTAACAGCTTACGAAGTGTTTCTTTGCCTGGGTCCAGGTGTGCTGGGACTGTTGCCTGTGAGCCATGCTCTTAGAAACTGCTGTGATTACCAATTTCAGTAGATGTTATAGATGTTTTAACTGAGAGGCTCAACAGTACCCGACAGTATACTTGGTCAGCTGTTTTAGGCATTTATAGCCAGCTGATATTATACCTTGAGAGTCAATGGTTAGAGATGGCTTATTGGTTAACCTGATGGCATTCCAACTAGATATCTGTAAGTGATAGAGGGGAAGGAAATTGGTGTGACTATTTACCTGGAGGCGCTACTTCTAGAACTTGACATGAATTGCATTTCTGTTCTCGGAGGCCTCCAGGAAGGAGGCTGGTTTCCTGCTGTCAGTCACAGTGCCTGTGGAATTCCCTCAGTCCTTTAGGGGCCCCAGCACAGGTAAAACTGAGTCCTTGGCCATGTTGCAGAAAAGAGTTTCAGGATAACCTTGTATGAAACAGAGTTGAGGTTTATTAAAAATAGAAGTAAAGGTGTTCAGGGAAAGAATAGGACACTCTCACTTGCACCAGTGTGGGCTTCTTAAAGATGTGCAATTTGGTGTCTTAGCTGCAGACATGGGCACTGTTCTGGTGGGCTCAAGTTATATCTGAAAGTATGCCTAAGAAACTTTTGTTTGTTTTGCTTTTTTCTCTTCTTTTTTTGATGATGATAATAGAGATTGTACGGTGACTCTATAGTCACTGTGTGGGATTAGAATCTCATACGGTAAAGCCAGGAGCCACTCTGGTTGTACAAAGTGTTTAGGACGTCATTTACTATAAATGGCATTTCTGATGATGAGAATCCTAGAAAATTAGCTTTATAGCTGAGGAAGGAGTGAGGTCATATACACAGAAACTTTAAGCTTGGTTTGTTGCTATTTTAACAGTGTTAAAAATAGTTACATTATGTGTATTTTTGTGTGTGCACATGTGTGTGCGAGCGCATGTGTGCACCTCAGCATGCATGTGGAGATCAGAGGATAGCTTGTGGGAGTTGTTTCTCTCCAACCATGTTTCTTAATGTGTGCATCCTTCGTAGAACATGATGTTAACTGTGCTGGAATTCTTGACCATCACCTGGTTGAAGCTTCAGTGAAGCTCTGGGGTGAGGCCTCCATATTTTCCCCATCTTCCCACTCTGCCTCCTGTACCCGTTCCATGTGATGCACACACAAGAGCTGCCTTTTAGTGCTGAAAATGCAAAGCCACAGAATCAACCTGTCATGGCTGGAGTGAGGCTTGAGCCTTGGGCTGTCTGACTTGACAGTAGTTTTTAAATTTTTCCTGTGGACCATGACTTTTTTGCTTCTTACTGCTTTTTATTTGAACATTCTTGGCCATCTTCAAAAAGTTTTGGTGAAAAAAAGAGCAAATCCAATGTAAAAATATACACAAAATTGATCATTAAACTTCCCTCTTACATCTTAGTGTTTCATCTTATTCTGTGTATCAAATTGTTCTCTAGCCTGAAAAGGCCTTGGTGCTTTGTATTGAGCTGAATGACAAAGCTTTATGATTTAAAAACTGATTTAAAAACCATCCTGTTCCTCCTTCCACAAAGCCCCAACCTTTGATCTTCTTTCAGGAGCAATTTCCAATCAGCCCCACTTTTTTTTTTTATAAAGCTTGTAAATGTTGGGTATTCAGTCTACCTGGGCCCACTCACTCTTCCCCAAAGCAGAGGCTGCGGCCTTCAATTACCATTGTCACAGCTGCTCTATTGGAAGGCTTACTATAGTTTTGTTTTTCTATCTTGAAGGAGAATTAAAGGCAGCAAACCTCATGCTGTGGCTGTTTGCACACTTTAAAACTAAGCAGGATTTTGGCAAGTACCAGGTTTACTGATCTATGAGAGTGATCGCATTAATTTAGCACTTAAAAATGTTATTTTTGTTTGGCTCTTTTTACTGAGACATTGTTAGTACGAATCAAAATAATCAGATCATTACAAAATCAATTTACCTTGAGATACAGATGTAAAAATCTGGTGATCCATAATAAAAAAAAACCAATTAGTTATGTAAGACTCTTTTTAAAAAATATTTTATTTTTTTATTTTATGTGTATGAGTGTATCAGCTGCATGTATGTGAGTGCACCTGTGTCGTGCAATGCCGCGGAGGTCAGGAGAGGGCTTTGGATTCCCCTGCAACTGGAGTTAAGGTCAGTTTGTAGCTGCCATGTGGGTGCTGGGAATCGAACTCAGGTCCTCTGTAAGAGCAGTCAGTGGTCTTAACCGCTGAGCCATCTCTCCAGCCCCATGTAAGACTCTTAAAATTAATTTTTTCTAAAGACATGCCCCAAAAATAAAACCACCAAGATTTGGGCTATTTTTATTGAATAAAAGGTGGAAAATTTGTAACTGTGTCTATTCATCACTCTTAGGCTATGCATATTCACCTCAAGATCCTGAAATTTCTAAGACATTTGATTGAAAACTGCTGGCCGAGTATATATTTTTCATCTTAAGACTAGTTATTTTAACTAAATATCTGACTTCTAGGGTTATTATCCATTACAACTAATAAGGGTTTGAATTTCTGTGAACACTTAAATTTGCTTAGTGAATATTTAACTCATGTACCAAAATTATGCTAAACTATAGGGTTGTTGATGGGATTTTGAGTTCATAGAAATGTTAGAAAGGAAGAATCAGGAGATGGGTGGGGTTTGAACTGGTTTGTTCTTGCTTGCAGAGGCCTCTGTTCGGCACAGCCCCCTAGCTGTGGCATACACAATTCAGGAGACAGAAGTCAAATGACAAAACATGTGACTCACGAGACTGTCTGCCTGTCAGACTCACCTGCAGAGCATCTACGGTCCAGGCTTTTTGGGGCAGAAACAGTGTTGTCTACATGGCTGCCGTTTTAGAAAGATCCCGAGTTGGTTCTAATGCCCAGTTAGGACTGAGACTTACTGAACAAAGCCATTAAAAATTGGCCATTTGTTTCTAGTCATTTTATAATGGATTCATGTTCCCAACAAATTCTAACCTGGACAGTTTTTGAGTAGATAGATTCTAAATCAGAAATGACATGGCTTGGTTTTCCTGTTCTGAGTACATTAATGGGGTAGGACTCACCCAGTCTTCTTAAATTTAATAATATTAAAGCAATAGAAATGATTTACTGAGCAACTGCTCTGTGCAGGTTTAATCACCAAGGCTAATGTTTACAGCATACTTAGAAGATATTTACATATATAATTGCACCTTGTTCCAACATGTGATTCTATGTTATTAGTATGAAAGATATGAGAAACCAGTCACTTTTACAAATGAGAAGTCTGAGTCTAAGGAAGGGGAACCCTACCTATCCAAGGCTCCACAAGCAGTGCGATAGAGCCTGGCTCCATACTTTTGTGCTTATTATATCTGACCTTTGCAACAGCCTCAAAAGGCAGGTATTAGGTGTATAATCTAACTTCACAAGGGAAAAAACCAAGGCAGAAAATAGTTGAACAGATACTGTCAAATGCTGAAAAGCAACCAAGTCATGACAAAGTGCTATTTATTCACCACGCATAATAGAATATCTTTCTTTTATATCCTGTGAGGACTTGAAGCATCACACTCAAATGGAATTCTTCCCAAACCAATACTATTTTGAAAAAAAGAAAACAAAGAAACACTGTGAGTTTAAAAGATTATCTATACCAAAGTAACTGAAAAGCCTGGCTATGGGTTTGGGATTGTGTAGAAGACTAACATGGGTATAGACTCATGCCCCTTGCTTACAATTTTACATCCAGCTTTATTTTAAATGTGTAAGTATGTTAAGCCATATAATTCCCTGGATTATTTACATTCTAGTCAGGGTGACTGCTGAAGGATAGTGTAATTACAAAGTACAATTTCTGAGCTGAATGAAATTGCTTGTTGTGTAATAGGTCTGCTGGGGACTGATCTCTGTAAACACCAAAACCTAAATGCTTGTAAGTCATGGTTGGGGGTTGATGATACACAACTCTTGAGACCACATGTGAAATGAGAGGTGGGCTTTGATTTGGATGGGCCATTTTCTTCTGCTGTTTGTCAAACTCTGATAAAGTATTAGAATTAAGAGTCTTTTTTTCCTCTGTGCATGATGGAGCATGCCTTACTTGGGAGGTAGTAAGCATGAGAGTCTCTGTGAGAACAAAGTCAGGTTTCTACAGAGTGAATTCCAGACCAGTTGGGGCTATAGGGAGACTATGTCTCAACAAACAAAACAAAACGAAAATCAAAACCAACCCCCTCCCCGAAATGTCCTTTTTCTTTTTCAATTCTTTTCTATTTTCCAGTACAATGTTAGGTAGAAGCTGGCTGTATTTTCTATCACTTTTGTGAGCTACTCCAATAACCATCCTTTGGATGACAGACTAATCTAATGGAGAGACTCTATTGGCTGCCTGTGCAGACAGCCGTATCTCTCCTGTTTTGTGTCAGTAATCTCTTCTAGGTCCTTTTCCAACATCTGGCTTACATTTCTTAGCACAACCTCCTAAGGTGATTCGTGAACAGAAGTTAGGTGTCAGGTATGTGAAATGGTGCCAGGGATCATAGGCAAAGTAGCGCAGAGTATAGATTTATAAGAAAAAGACAGTAGGGTGGTGAGATGGTTCAGCAGGTCAAGGGGCTGCCAAGGCTGACGACCTGAATTCAGTCCCTGAAATTCGTAGAGGGAAAACCAACTTTTGATTTCCTTTCTTTCCTAAAAATATTTGTTTTTTTATGTGTATGAGTGTATTGCTTACATGTATGTAAGGTCACCCGTGTCCTGCAATGTCTGCAGACATCAGCTTCCCTGAACTGGAGTTACAGATGTTTTTTAACCGCCTTGTGGGTGCTGGGAATCAAATATGGGTCTTCTGCAAGAGCAGCATTTTCCCTTAACTGCTAAACCATCTCTCCAGCCCCTGGTTTATTTATTTCCATTTTATGTATATGAGTCTTTTGCCTGGATGTATGCAAGTGCACCATGTGTGCACTACCCTTGGAGGTAAGAAAATGGCATCGGATCCCCTGGACTGGAGTTTCAAACTATTGTTAGCCACTCTGTGAGTGCTGAGAGCTGAACCCAGGTGCTCTGCAAGAGCAGCCAGTGCTCTTAAACGCTGAGCCATCTCTCCAGCCCCAATAACTGCACTTATTTATTTATTATTTTATGTGTATTAATGTTTTGCCTGAATGTTTCTACCCTTGGAGGTAAGAAAATGGCATCGGATCCCCTGGACTGGAGTTTCAGACTATTGTTAGCCACTCTGTGAGTGCTGAGAGCTGAACCCAGGTCCTCTGCAAGAGCAGCCAGTGCTCTTAAACGCTGAGCATCTCTCCAGCCTCAATAACTGCACTTATTTAATTATTTTATGTGTATTAATGTTTTGCCTGAATGTAAGTGCACCCATGCATGCAATGTCTGTGGAAGCCAGAAGAGGGCATCAGATCTCCTGGAACTGAAGTCATAGATGGTTGTTAGCTGCCACATGGGTGTTGGGAACTGAACCTGGGTCTTCTGGAAGAGCAATCAGTGCTCTTAACCATTAAGCCACCTCTCTAACCCCATTTATTCTTGTGTGTGTGTGTGGTGGTAGTGGTGGTGGGGCTCAGAGGACAACTTGTGGGAATCAGTTCTCTCCTTCTACCATGTGGGTCCCAGGTATTGAACTCAGGTCATCATGTTTAGTGGCAAATGCCTTACCCACTGAGCCATCTTGCTAGCCCTATAGTGATTACTCTTTTAAAAGGCTTTTTGAGCCTTTTCCTGGGATATGTGCTCTCCTGTTATCTTTGCTTTTCATAGTGTCTCTCTGGGGTGACCAAGGCCTTCCCTAGGCCCATGCTGTCTGTCTGGTACCTATAGGTATTGGGATTGTGGTCTTCTGGTCCAGATGGTATAAGGTAAGTAGCTAACAGACACCAACAAGCTGTTTTCTTTATCCATACTTATACTCTTGTGCTCTAAGACAGAAAAGGGGAGACAAAGGTAAATATATAAACCATACGCACCACAACCTTGTTGGAGGAAGTAGCCAGTTTGGCTCTGAGTTTC
>NW_008340206.1:3391894-3392332 GCF_000622305.1 Nannospalax galili | reverse complement strand
CACAGACCCATAACATAAGGAAATTGAAATGGTAATACAAAGCCTCCCAACTGAAAAAAGCCCAGGCCCAGATGGATTTACAGCAGAATTCTATCAGACATTTAAAGAAGATCTACATCCAATACTACTTAATTTATTCAAAAAAATAGAAATGGAGGGAAAACTTCCAAATTCCTTCTATGAAGCCAGCATCACTCTCATACCAAAGCCTGGTAAAGATACAACCAGAAAAAGAAAACTATAGACCCATATCCTAGTGAACATAGATGCAAAAATTCTCAACAAGACAATTGCAAACCACATACAGACACATATCAAAAAGATCAATCCGGCTTTATTCCAGAGATGCAAGGATGGTTCAATATACGTAAATCAATAAATGTCATAAATCATATAAATGGGCTCAAAGACAAGAACCACGTGGTCATCTCAATAGAT
>NW_008340206.1:3374497-3389418 GCF_000622305.1 Nannospalax galili | reverse complement strand
CACCTTAAGTGGGAAAACCATGATGGAGGGGTGAGACAATGTGAGAGATAAACAATGCCTAGCTAGTTTTGAAAACCAGAGAGAACCATATTACTCCTACAACCTGCTGACAAATTATACATAGCAGATCAAGAAATATATGTCTAGGTAAGGTTTATCTGAGAACAACTGATCTTTGCCCAGGATTTTTCTACATGACACACAGTAATTAAAAATACCAGACTGGTGGAACTAACCTTCTTGGGTGATTAACAGACATACTTTGAGGTCTATAATAATTTGGTCAGAGGGACATAAAGGACACTTTTTGTTCCTAGTCCTCCTAGGTTGCCTATTTCCAGGGGACTATGAGCATCTCTCAAAACGTCCTGTAATTGTGGTGGGTCACCTGTCCTCTTGAACAAGGAGTCTGAGGAGACCCCACCAGATGGACTTGAACTAGTGTCCAGTCTACAAAGAGGAGGGTCAATACAGAGGAATCATTTCCTCCATGCTTCCAAGCGAAGCCAACCATGGTTGAGCAGGACCTTTAACTTATCTTCATATACACAGAACTGGTAAAAGAAAGGAGCCAGGGGCTCCTCCCAAGCGCATGTGACCCCTGAGGAACAGATCCTCAAACTTCCTTACGAGTGAAAATATAAACAATGCCCGACAGGAGATACCTTCCTTTGAGTTGTTGGCCAGGGTGACCCAAGGGACTCCCAAACAGTAACCCAGCATAGAATTGGGACAATGAACATCAGACCCTAATATTTTCTAAAGGAATACTGGCAACTGATTGCTGCTAGATGAGGAAGATCTGAGCTCCCTAAAACAAGGAACTCTAGATAGGCTGACAAGATTCAGTGGATGGACGAGCACTGGGAAATGGCTGGGGGCACCAACAACACAGTGGACAATAACAGGGATGACAAAGTATACGGGTCCATGGAGGGGGGAAAGTTTATGGGGGCTGTCATTTGGGATGTGGGTATGTAGATGAATAAGATTGTTTGTGATGTTCTGTATGAAAAACACAAAAAATCAACAAATAAAAAATTTGTTATATTTGAGGAAGAAGCATAAAAATTTGCTTCATGTTAATTAGTAGAGGTGAAAAATACTACCATTAAAATCTACCTGATGACCTTATATCCATGCTCAGGTGCCAAGGATCTCAGAAAGTAACCGACTCTGACTAGTAATACTCAGGTACATAGAGATTAGAGATGCATATGCAAACATCTAAGTGTTGGTAGCATTAAAAATGATATTGTTTTCTGTATGAAACAATATATTTTAAAATGAAATGCAGATGTTTCTTAAAGGTTAAAACCTCATTCAATTTTATGTCTTATGGGCTTTATACAGAGTTCAATATTGTATAACTGTATTAATTCAACTGTGAACCTAAAAATTTACAGTCAATTTTGAAAGAGATATATCTTAGCTCTGGAAATTGTTATTGAATATGTCAATGCTGTTGTAATGAAATGCTTCTTCTGATTGTGTGGTTATTAAATAAATAATTTTAAAAAAAGATAAACCACCAAGTGTGGTGGCTCACAGTAAGCCAGCTTCATGATGGGTAAACAGAAGCACATTTTAAAAAATTCAGACATTCTAGCTCAGCTGGCCTGATGGTGAATCTGAAATACTGTGCTGAGAATTCTGAAGAACCGTCCATGCTTGTCACAGATGAAGTCTGTGATGGGCAGTATCTGCTTGGTGAGGGAGGTGCTGTATGCATGATGGTGTCCTTAGTGTTCAGGGTTCAGAAGTTACTGGACTAGTGATTGAGACCCAGGGAAGAACATACCCCACAACAGCGCAGTCCGTAGAGAGCATATGAATTAGATCCTGTTCTTTCTTATGACATTTTAATGTATCTCCTTTCAGTATGTATCAAAACTTGCTAAGAATTCAGGGAAGGTGAAATAAAATTTCTTATTACTTCTAAGTCTATAAGAGTAAAAAATACGCACTTATTTCTAAAAGTTGCTAGTTTGATTTTCTTTCACTGTGGTGTTAAAAAGTGTCTTTTGGGAAAATGAATCTTTGATAATCTACCCTATTTATCTACATTTACAAATATAATTAGGGTAACATGTATAACAAGTGTATTTTTCTCTAATTTTTAAAAAAGCATCTTTATTACATTAAGCCTAATGACTTTTAATTGCGATCTGCCGAAGTCTCAAAGAATGCTCGGCTCCTTGAAGGTTCTTGAGGCTTTCTAAAATTGTCTTTTTAGAAAAGGATCATAGAGAGGCTTCTGGGAGGTTTTCTCCTCGGTTTACAATTCAGGTATAGATTTAAGGAGAGTGTAATTACCAGACACAATTCCCGAACAGGGGTGAATTGCTTCCTGGGTACCTGGTGTGTTGCACACTGACCTTCAAGGGGGTGAGAAAACCCTGCAGTTATCTGTCCTTGTTAGATTTCTGCAGAATTGAGAAGTTTTCTCTTTCTTTTTTGTCTTTCTGGACAGAAACAGTATAAGAGGAGATGGTGTTGTGGGCCCTTTGGTGCTTTTCATCTACCCGATCAGAGGACCAGAAACCCCAGTTATCACTGCTTCTCTTGAAAAAACTCCAAAACTTATTAAAAGAGCAATTCTGAAAGATCTACAGTAAATCACTTGCTCTGAAATTGAACCAGCCCAACAGTTTCTAAATCAGCCACCTACTTGTTCTTAAAGAAAGCAAAAAATCGTTTATTGTCTATGAGAGCGTGGTAGGAGACTGATGATGGACAAACGGAAGTTGGGAAATAGGGTTCTCACTCTTGGTTCACTCATACTCCTAAAATAGTCAAGTTTAATCCCTCTGCTTCCCCTGCAAAATAAGGCTTGAATGTCCACAGACAGACTGCTTTTTCTTCCTAGCAGCACCAACTATTATATATAGAAGGAGAGTTTACTAAAGCCTTCCTTTTTCTCTGGAAATGAAGCATTTTATTATATTCAACATCCTAATTGATATTTGTACAATTAGCTACTGGGGTAGGGAAAAATTCCACAAGATCCTATTAGGCAGAATGATCTGCGGACCAGCATAGTTAAAAGAATCATATTATTTATTTATTTATTCATTTCTTTATTTAGTGTGTGGAGGTAAGATGATGACTTACAGGAGTTGGGTCACTCCTTCCACCATGTGAATCCCAGGGATTGAACAAGCACTGTGTCATCTCATGGGCTCTAGACTAGTACTTTTAGCTATCTGTGCTTGCACATGTATGTACACACACTTACACACACACGGACACACACATGGACACATGTGTATGTGTACCATTGTGCATAAAGCACATGTACATGCACTCACATATGCATGCACGTGCAGATATAATGCACTTTCCATCCCTTCATATCATGGAAGGCAGGCAAATACAATACAATGCATATTAACATCAGGGCTTCCATTTGTCTTTCCAAGGCAGGAAATGAGGGCAGATCAGGTGTTTATGGCAACCAGGACAGAGAATGCAAATTTATCTGCTGTTTCTTAATTGTCATTCTCCCTCAGCCTAGCCACCTGGAGACCCCTGTACTGCCACATCTTTGCATATATCTTTAGCAAAAGCAGTTGACCTTGTTCTTTGAGAATAACCAGTTTTACCTCTGTACATAAGCACACTCAGAAGACGCTCTTAAGAGCTTTCCCTTCTCTTTATCTTATAATGTATGTGACAGTTGTGTGCGTCTGACAGGAAGTCGGCCATCTGTGAGGATCATCAAGCAGATGGTGTGGCAACAACTTAGCTCCAGTGCAGGCATCACAACGTAAACTTGGAAGAAGTTCATAGATGATTCTCTCACTGGGCAGTTGGTTTTGGTTAGAATGGAATGATCTGCTCTGCCCTATGATAATTCTATTTTTAAAGTCTATTAGTAATTCCCTGTTTTGTGGCTGAAAGGTGTCTCTTTTCAGAAGGGTTTTCCCTACAAGCCCCAATGAGTCATGCTTTCTGGAACCTGCATTTCTCTTGGGAGCCTGCTATTTCTCAGGGGATGTGTAACAAGTCATTGGAAGTTCTTCTCAGCTGGCTTCTGTCCACTGTCCATTCTCTCCTCTCTGCTCTGCAGTCCTCAGGCTCCACTGGCAGTGATCCACAGCCTCCCCAAATACTCTGTACACGCTTTGCCTTTCTTCTGAACTTTCACACACACAGCTTGCCTTAGGATGCCTTTCCTGCCTTCCTCTAGTGGAAAATCCTATTTACCCATCTAAACACACCTATGTGCCATCAGTTCAGTGAGGGGTACCCAGATGCTCCACAGAGACAAGTCCTGCCTTCCCATACTCCCTGTTCCACATCATTAGTTATTATTATACGCCCTCCCTCCATTTCCCAACAATACTCAATCTAGGAGGGACATGTTGCCTCTTCTCTCTTCTCACTCCCAGCGTCTGGAATAGGGTCTGGCCTATAGTCAACATCAGTAAACATTTGTTGAAAATATTAGCAATATTCACACATCTACACTGAGATATGTAAGGGTCTTGGGGTCAATGCTAGCTAGGGTTCAAGGTCAGTCACCATCTAGGGGTTATGATTCTCTTCATTTTCTCAGCCAATTAAATAATTAAAAGGCATGAAAAATTTTTTTTTCTAGCAGACAGCCACAAGCAAAGAGACTTTTATTAAAAAACGAAGACTCACATATGTACACACATTCACCCAGAAAGGAAAGCTCTCCACAAGTGGAGAGGGGGTTCAGAAACAGAAAATCCAGGTCTCCAGGGAGGGCCTGGGCTTTCAATGGTTTCCTCCTTTCTAATTTTGTATTAGTTAACTTAAACAAAGAGGAGAAGACTGATAGGTTTATGGCTTCAAATGAGGAAGTGTCTAGGTTCAGCCTTGGTCTTAAATGAACTGGTTTGAACTAGTCACCCAGAAAAAGAAGTCTGCCATATTTATTGTTTATCAGTGGCCCTTTCCCTATCTATCTTCCTGTTCCCAAATATGACTAGCTCCTAGTCCATCAAAATGAGTTTCACACGGAACCCAGTTACATCACTGCACTGAGTCCTGAGCATGTGTGATAGACTTCTGTCACCGTGACAGATACCCGACAAAACAACTTAAATGGGAAATAATTATTTTGGCTCATGGTTTCAGTCCATCAAGGGGGGGTTGGGGTGGGGGTGAGCAGCTCACATCATGGTGGCCAGGAAGCAGAGGAAGAAAGGTGCCTGAGCTTGATGCCTCTCTGGTTTTCCTTCTATTCTTTGTGGGTCTCCAGCCTATGGGATGGCACTGCCTGCATTTAAGGGGGGG
This sequence comes from Nannospalax galili, assembly GCF_000622305.1. Taxonomy (NCBI): domain Eukaryota; kingdom Metazoa; phylum Chordata; class Mammalia; order Rodentia; family Spalacidae; genus Nannospalax; species Nannospalax galili. The sequence goes on along the minus strand of NW_008340206.1, from coordinate 3,384,150 downwards.
CAGTCTTCAATTGTGGGCAATCATGGAGGCACCTTCACAGCCACATCCAGAGGTGAGCCCCACTAGTCTCCCAAGCCTTCCTCAAGTCAATGACAGGATTATCCATCACAGGAACAGAAACACACAGCACCATGAGACCCGAAAATAGGACTCTAGCTCTTTCTCTTTCATTAGGTAAAACAAGGTGTCCTTTTATGAATTGGAGAATAACCACACATTTTCTATTTGTGATTTGCATTTTCAAGGTTGGGAAGTATTTTGCAAGTTACGATGCAGGAGGATAAACTCAGAAGGCTAAGTTCACACTCTGCAGTCAGACTGGCTCTTGCTGTGTGACCTTGGAAACATTAGTTTCCATTAAGCCTCAGTTTGTCCATCTGTGAGCTAGGGATAATAATAGTATCTGTTATTCAAGTTGATGTAAGTAAGTCATATCAAACAATACAATAGCTATACATAGTAAATTCTAACAAGTGCTTTTAAAAATTCTTGCTTAACAGTTTGTACACACATTGAATGCTATCATCGAGTCACTCTTCTCCAGATCTCAGTGTCTCATCTCCTTTCTCTACTTATTTCACAAAGTAGAACAGTATCTGTTCTTCTCCAAGGATGGCCACAGGGATAACACTTAGCCTCCACTGTTCTTCCTGGACCCTCAGTCATCTCCAGTTTAGAGGATGGCAGCCCCATGACAGGAAGGAAAGGTGTGCATCTCCAGGAAAGTCCAGGGAAGAAAGACGTCCACCTGCTTTCCCGCTCACTGTTGTTTGCCGCCATTGCTCCAGGCCTTTTCTGGGCTCTACCCAGTTCCACCAAGCTTGGGCATGGGCTTTCTTTTCTTTCTTTCTTTCTTTCTTTCTTTCTTTCTTTCTTTCTTTCTTTCTTTAATAGTCCCCTTTCTTCCTTCCTTCCTTCCTTCCTTCCTTCCTCCCTTCCTCCCTTCCTTTCCTTTCTCTCTTTTTTCTCTCCTCTCTTTCCCCCTCTCTTTCTTTCTTTCTTTCTTTCTTTCTTTCTTTCTTTCTTTCTTTCTTTCTTTCTTTCTTTCTTTCTTTCTCTCTTCTTTCATTTTTTTGGTATTTTTGAGACAGGGTCTCCCTGTAGCCCCAGCTGTCCTGGAACTCACTATGTAGACCAGGCTGGCCTTGAACTCACAGAGATCTGCTGCCTCTGCCTCCCAAGTGCTGGGATTAAAGGCCTGTGCAACCACACCCCACCTGGGGTTTTCTTTACTAATTGAAAGCATATTTGACATTGTTAAATCACCAGACTTGAGGATAACATAAGGCAATTGCAATAAGAAAATGTGAAATTAAACGTGAAATTTGCTGTATTTGCTGTACGTCTTTACAAGGACCCCATGTTAGCCACCTATCCATAAGCCTGCGCATCAAGGCAAGCCTTTATTCCCTTCTCACAAACGTGGGGCACAGGGACCTTGTCTTCACTGCACCCTGGAGTTTGTACTCCTGTTTCCCAGGATTGCATTAGAACATCACCTGCTATGTCATTTCGTTATTTTCCCAAACTGGAGTCAGTTTTAGACACTGCCATGTAGCTGGGTAGGGTAGCACACAACTGTAATTTCAGCACTTGGGAGGGAGAGGCAGGAGGGTCACAGGTTTAAGTCAGTCTGGGGCTACAGAGTCGTACCCCGGAAGGAGGAAGGGGGAGAAGAGAAGAGGTTTGGGACTGGAGTCTAAATTCATGTTTTGAAGAAAAAGCCTAGCAAACAATTCTGCACCAATCCTTTCTACTTTCTTTTCTATCTCTAGATGCAATTTATGCCTGCATGCTTTAAGTACTACCTTCTAGCTTGCAACAAGGAGAGCCACTAGTGTTTCCTGGACCCTCCCTCCTGTTCTGTAATCTTCCACTTTTTTTGCAGTAAAGATTCAGATTCAAACTTTGGGAACAGGAAAAAGCTCCTAGGAAATTTCAACAGGTAGTTGTTTGTTCCTCCTTTAGGAGAGAAAAGTCTGATTATAAGAGCCTGGTACAGTGCTAAGAACCTACCAGCCCTGTCTCCTGATCATAATCATAAGCTCATTTCAAGCATTTCTGCATTTTTTCTCATTTAGAAATGATTTTTGATATTCCTCACATTGAAAAAATGAATAAGGAATGTTTACAAACGTTCTTGCCATTTTAACACATCTAGTGTAATAGAAAGTGCTTGAAAACATACTTCTGCTATTTTGGGGAGTTTTCCAAATAAGACACATTAGAAAAACAGAAAATAATGGTGTTTGCCAATAAAAACTGTTGCTCTCTGAAGACAGTGCTCACATACCAGGAGATACCTACCCCTGACAGGAGTATTATCACCAAGAAGAGACAATGGTATTGGTGAAAGACGTGCAACAATTTCTTCTGAATTGAAATGGGCCCTCCTGGAGGAATGATGGAAATGTTATTACCCAGGAAGTTCCTGAAACTTACAAGGCTCACAAGGCCCCCTCCTCAAGGTTATGTAAGGGACTATAGTTGCCTGGGTTGGGCAAGAGGGGGAGACTGGCAGGCTGTGGTGTTTGCAAGTTGTACAAGTGATTCAAGAAGTGAGGAAGGACACCCCACTTGTGTTGGAGAAGGCTTTTCCATGTCAGAAGAGAGCTTGCAGGAATTGGTTCTCTCCTACCACATGGGTCCCCAGCATCAAACTCAGGCTGTCCAGTTCAGCAGCAAGTGCTGTTCTCCACTGAGCCATCTCACCAGCTCACAGGGTTGTTTGAAGGTGATGCACCTTTGAGACTTCAGTAAGTAACCCCAGTAACTCCCTGTTTCACTAACCTAGGCTTGAGTGGAATTGTATCCTTTTTTTTCTGGCCAGTGCCTCATCTAGGGTGGGTAGACATTTGTTTACATCTCCCTAGAAATAGTTACATGATAGTTGTGAATGGTCAGTGCAAGAAAATGGACTGTGGAATCAGTTTGGTGGATGAGGCTTGGGTTCAAATCCCAGCTGTGCCACTTCTTAGTTTTATAAACTTCAGGTACACAAAAGAATGGATCCCAGAGTTGTGGTGAGATTAAAGGCAGACAGTATGAATAAAGATGGCACACGTTGGTACTGAGAATGATGCTTGAACTTAGTATGCCTTGCTTATTACTGATACTGTATTGCTGCTACTCCTAGTATTGAGAAAAGAAATCTGGTACAAATGAGAAGGAGTCTAATGTTGTGACTAGTAAGATATTTATCCTTTCTGAAAGTCTTCTAAGTCTAGTTTTATTCAGACATCATGTGGTTGAAGGCTCCTGGAACACGGTAAAAACAGTATCTGCATCAGGAATTTGCTTTCTCCGATTTCTGGAAACAGGAAAACAACAGCTACCTCCTTTACGTCGAAATCAGCCCTTACCACCACCTGTGGGTGCCTTCTTTATAATTCTACTTTGTATTTTTTATGCCCTTTGAAGTTCATATAAAATCAATATGTAGAAATCAGCTTTGTAAGTATTGAGTTGCTACAAAACATTTCTATTTGGAATTCAAGTCTTGTGAAGCACCAATCCGTGCTTTTTATTAGTATGAGAATAAATGGATGTGGTGCTTTATTACACTCATGGAATTGTGGGTAAAAGACCATGGAAAATCCACATAATCTTGGAATGGTTCTTTTGAGTCTCTTGGGAAGCAAAAGGGTTGCTGTGCTCAGGAAAATGTAAGGACCAACAGGTGCTAAGAATTTGTTTTGACCCATTAAATTTATATTGGTTTCATAGCTTTCAAGATTATCCTGATGTCTGCCTTTACTGCTGCCTAAAAGCTGCAGGCTGGAAATGATCAAGTTTTCATGCATATGTTAAGTGGGTAAGAGGATTAAAATAAGAACAAACAGGATACTAGATAGTTTCATTCTGGCTGTTGCATGGATGTTTGTTTAGTGTAGCTTATAGACCAGCATTGTTTTATTGATAAGGAAAAATACCCCAAAGCAGATGAGATTACTTTCTTTGTGGCAGAGTCTTGGAGTCTCAGGAGAGACCCCCTCCTCCAGCCTGGGCTCCAACTAGCTCAAGGTAAGTGAGAAGTCACAAAGATGTCTCTTCCCTGAGACTCACTGTGCGCTTGCAGAATAACAATGACATCTTGAGGAAAGATGCGGCTTGTGCTGCTGCTGGAGCTCTGTGGCGGCAGAGGCAAAGCAGTAGGACAGACCATGCTTCCCGGGGTGAGCTGTAAATCACAGCCAGGCTGTGTGCTAGGGAAGAGATGGGACCAAGTAGGTAGATACCAAGCTGAGCCTGGGTGTAAGTGTTTGAGGTTCTTTAACGGTCTGTGTAACTGGGCCACGTGCTCCCATTACGGCTGCCCGTGGTGTGCTACAAACACCCTGGCTCTTTACTGCTCTGCAATATTGCTGGGTGCAGCTGTTGGGGCCCTGGAAGCAGATGGTGGCTGGATGGCCACTTTCCATGAAGTGGCGCCAGGTTTGGGAGTATCAAAAAGGAGGTTTATCAACATCTGAGCTCCCTTCAATTTCCAGACACAACTTCTTACAGAATTAAGATGAGCCACAGAAACCAAACCAGCACATCTCTTTTCAATAACTCTGGGGCCTGATTTTTCTTAGGTTGATGCACAGGGTCATAGCAGAGTGAGTTGATAATTCCTGCAAATTTTGAATATTTTTTTTCAATAGAAGAGGTGCATGTTAGGGGTGTCTCATAGTCCTTGGTCAATTTTTTGATTTGGTTTATGCATTAATCTCCCCTGTACGTCTCAGAATTCTGTCTTTGTTAAAAGCTCAGAGAGATAGCTCAGCAGTTAACACTGGCTGCTCTTGCAGAGGACCCGGGTTCAATTCCCAGCACCCACCCGGTGACTAACAACTGTCTTAACTGCAGCTCCAGGGGATCCAATGCCCTCTTCTGACCTCCATGGGCATTGCACAACAGGGTGCACTTACACACATGCAGGCAATACACTTATACACATAAAATAAAAATAATAAATGAAATTTAAAAAAGCTACTCAAGAGTAAAATGAAGTTCACAAAATAGGAAGATAAGAATCAACTAAGTAAAGGAATCATAATAATTTTAGAAAAAGGAAGAAAGGAGGTTTATCAACATCTGAGATCCCTTCAATGTCCAGAAGGAAAGCGGCAGAGTGAAGAATGGACCAGCGTTTGAATTTAATACATTTTCAAACTGGCCATAGGTACTGTTTTAAAATTTCTGTCTTGGTTTCAGAAGTTACAGTTTGGTTATAAACCAGTCCCCATGGGATTCTTAGCCATTCGGGGCACTTGGCATTGTCTTTGCACCTCATTTCAGCTGGGTGGCTGAAGCCACTGCATCTGCCTCCTCCTCCAGCCATGGTGATGGGGAGAGACTCAGTTCAGTGTGGGTAGTTCCAAAAAGAACACGTTTGCTGGGAGCTCTGTGAAAGGAGCTCTTCTCTGTCATCTGCGCTGCCCAGGAGAGAGCTTTGTGGTTCAGGCTGTGGCTGGCTCGCGTCAGATCCCCAGCCACCCTCTGCATGCGAACTAGCCCCGAAAGCAGAGCCGAGCCATGAAGGGACCTGAGTTGATCTTGCTTCTTGTTATTTTGGGTGCTGTAACTGCTACCACACCTCACTAGCTTTTTGGTTAAACTCACTCATTTTAAAGGAAGCAGTGTAGTTCAAAAACAAATCTTGAGGCACTTACTATACGACTTGATTCTAAAAAGATGCTATACGACTTGCTGGATTGTCTAATCAATCCTCACAAGTTATTCAATAAAGCAACAGCTTTACCTTCCCTAGTTGATGTAGGAAAAGTCGGGCACTCAGGTCTTTGCTCTGAACCGTAGGGGAGATCAATGACGAAGAAGAAAATAGTTTTTCCCTTAAGAAATGTATCTACACATTTCAGGACAAATCTAATCATTTGTAGAGATCAAGTCCTTGTGAAAACAAACTATATCTGGTTAGGTAGATAGACTTTGAAGCCAGGGGATTGGTGTAATTGTTATTTACTATTTTGTGGCTCTGTATTACTGTGTTAAAAACTAAATAAGGCAATGTTTCAGCTCTGTCTAATTCTAACTTGCACTTCTATGGTGCATAATTCCTCAAATAATCCCAATAAATCATATAACTAATAAAAAGATCAGACTCTTTTTTAAAAATTTTATTATTTTTATTTTATGGGTATGCATGTATTGCCTGCATGTAGGTTAAGTGCACCCATGTCGTGCGATGCCTGTGGAGGTTAGAAGAGGCTGTCAGATCCCCTGGGACTGGAGTTACGGACAGTTGTTAGCTGCCATGTGGGTGCTGGGATTCGAACCCGGGTCTTCTGCAAGAACAACTCGTGTTCTTAACCACTGAGCCATTGCTCCAGCCCTGGTCAGAGACTCTGAAAAACTGGAAATTTCTTTGCAATTAGTCAAGCCAATGTTAAAACATCTTTATCCATTGTTTTCTTGACCTTCTAGACATCTGTATATTGACCAGCTTTGATATATCACATCCAAATTTATATACAAATTTTACATTGCAATTATATTTTCATTAGATTTTCTTACCATGTTGAAAATAATTATAAATCTCTTTGTAGCTTTGATATATTACTTTGAAATCATAGTCATATAAAAATTCCAATAAGGTCATTTACATTCCTCAATATCTTATTTAATTTGGAGGTTCCTTATAGATCCATGGTAATGATCTCTTTCTAAAATTCTTTCAAGTGATATTTCCTCAAATATATGTACTTATATATATATGTGTGTGTGTGTTTATACTGGATATAAATACTCTATGTGCATGTTTAATAACTTAAAATTAGGAAGGTTTTTAGAAAATATAGACATCTCAGTTAAAAAGCTAAACTCTGCCTCTAAAATAATTCCGTCACCAAGAAACACAAGGCAGCTACAATGATAAGACAAGTAGAGAGCCACAAAAGTTATTTTTAAAAACAGATTATGAGGACAGTTTGTATTTTTTGAAAGGGCTGTAGCAGTGTTTCAAAACTTCTTAGAAGGTACACCAGTAGAAGCCATTTTAAAATACTGTTTATTACTTTTAAAGAAGACAGGGTACTAATTGAGCTATGTGTGGTTTTATGGATAAAATGCACTTTTATTTCTGTTGGTTGTGGGTATTTCGGTAAACTAAGGTCGTGTGAGATATTCCCAGTGGGCTTGTCATTGCTACAGGGTTCCATCAGTTTCTAGATCTATAGTCTTATAGCTGGTTATTTGAACTCCAGCAACATTAAAAGACAGTTGATCAGAGGGGGCATTAGAGGCCCATTGTTTGAAGATGTGTGTGTGTGTGTGTGTGTGTGTGTGTGTGTGTGTGTGTGAGCCAGAGGACAACCTTGGGTGTGCAGTTATGCCTCAGGAGCCATCCACTTTGTTTTTTGAAACAGGTTCTCACTGGCCTGGAGCTTGCCCAAGTGGCTATGCTGGCTGGTCTGTGAGCCCTCCAGAGCTGCCTGTCTCTGCCTCCCCAGAGCTTGGATTACAAGCATGTCATCATGCCCAGCTTTTGTATTTTTTTAAGAGTCTCATGCTCTACCGACTGAGCTAGCTGGGTGCTACTCCCAGCTTTTTTAAAAAATCTGGACTCCAGGGATGAAACTCAGATCTTCATCCTCCAAGGCAAGCACTTTATAGTCTGAGCTGTTGCTATTGCCTCATTGAAAATACAAACTTGTGCTTTACTTATCAAAGAAGAAACTTGTATGTTTATGACATTGTAATTGGTTTCTACAAAACAGATTGCTATTTACAAATGTTCTTAAATTTAATTTTATTTTATGTGTTTTAGTGTTTTGCCTGCATGTATGTACGTGTACCACGTACCCGCAATGCCCACTGAGATCAGAGATGGCATCTGATCCCCTGGAACTGGAGTTAAAGATAATCGTTAGCTGCCATGTGGGTGTTGGAAACCACTGGGTCCTCTGCAAGAGCAGCCAGTGCTCTTAACCCCCATCTCTCCTGCCCCCGCATTTTTTTTATTGGTTAGTTTGAATGTTTGTTTACTTATTTTTTTTTTTTGTCTTTTTGATACAGGTTCTTCCTGTAGCCCCAGCTGGCCTAGAACTTGCTGTAGACCAGGCTGGCTTCCATTTCACAGAGATCTGCCTGCCTCTGCCTCCTGAGTTCTGGTATTAAAGGTATGTGCCACCATGCCTGGCTACTTTAAATATTTTGAAGTCAGGGTAATAAATGCTTCCTATTGACATAAGTGTGTAAACAACTAGCTTCATTAGGAAATTATCATAACTATATGAATTTGGGGCTGAAGGAGGAGTTGGCTTTTATCAAGTTGGGGTCAGCTTATTTGAAGTGGTTTTCAGGAGGGGCAACATAGAAGACTGAGGTCTGTGCTATGGAGTGTGGACAGCCTCAAAGTTCAGGAACCAATTTAGGGATTACTATGGAGAAACTCGACCATGACAGTGAGCCCAAGTGCCATGATGATGTGAGAGGGGATTCTATGGAGGCAAGGACAGTGCTAGTTTGATACTGTTCAAAAGGCTGACTTTGTCTTTATAGGGTTAGAGACCAAAGTAGGCCACCCTTAAATAACACATATATGATCTCCAACTCGTAGACTATAAAATTGGTCTCCACATCCACTTCATTGCTTTAATGTTCTCCCCAGAAAACATGGGTATAGCTTTCACAACTGACACAAACAATTTAAAGATTGTTTTTAAGAGCATTACCATCAAGGTGATTAGAAGTAGGTAATCACAAAGTGTTTTTGAGATAAGGACGGTGTCTTTGGAGGATGAAAGAGATTCCATCTTTTCTTTTTCCCCAGACAACAGCAGCCATCACTCTATTTTGCTAACATCTGCTCATCACTTACACCTGGCTTTTGTTCCTACCCCTCAGACCAAATTTCTATCTTGACGGAACAAAGGATCGCCTAGTTAGTTATTCAATCCTCTCTCACACTGAACATATTCTCAATGCTGAGTATCGTTTTGAGATTCAAATATGCAAGAAGTGGTGGTTTTTGTTATTGTTATTTTATTTTTATTATAATTATCAGTGAGGTCCCTAAACTCCTTACTCAAAAATTCTAAGAAAATAAAGTGTATTTCCAGGTTGATAGAAAACTCTGCTTGGATGGACTTGTTGAAGGCAGGACTGACATGTCTTTAGGGGAGTGCTTTGGTCTTTAGGGGTGTTTTTGAGTCTTTATGTTATTAATTGACTTTCACATTTAAGTTCCTGCAGGAGAGGAAATGTCACTGACATTGACTAATTTACTCAGTGTCTCTGAAGGCTGATATGAAATGTCCTTCACACACGTTAGAATGGTCCACTAAAACACGGAGGAACATTCCAGCGATCTGGAGAAACATTCTGTTGACAATGTTGAAATGTTTTTGAACTTTATGTTTTGGGGCATTTCTAAATTTACAGAAAATTTACAATTACTATTCATAGAAGTCTTATTTATTCCTTTAGATTCTTGGATTATTATTAATGTTTTGGTATTAGGATGGAACCCAGGGCCTGGTGCAGGTGCAACAATCAGTATACAGCTGAGCTACTTCTCAGTCCTCCTAGTTTCCTCAATGGTTAACATTTTACAGTACTGCATTCTCTCTCTCTCTCTCTCTCTCTCTCTCTCTCTCTCTCTCTCTGTGAGAGAGGGTCTCTCTCTCTCTCGCGCTCCCCTAGAGCTC
>NW_008340206.1:3343220-3374445 GCF_000622305.1 Nannospalax galili | reverse complement strand
TTATTTTACAGAGAGATAGTTTGTTAGCATGCCATCACCTTAAACTCTAAGCATTACATGTCTTTAAGAATGAAAATATTTCCAAACATAACCACCAAGGGAATAGCACAAGAAATTCAGGTTATTATGTAATACATTTTTCAATATATATTTTTGTTGATTTTTGTGCATTTTTTACAATAAATCTTAATCATATTCAGATGCCCTCTCCTATTTATACAACCCTATAGCCCCCCAACACCAGATTACATGCATTCTATCGTATGTGTTAAGGCCCATCAAGTCAAGCTTTTGTACCCAGATGCCCGTAGGTGCAAGTTCATTCACTGGAGTTGAGTCAGCCTATCTAGAGTCACTCCTCTAAAGAAGCTCTACTCTCCCTCATCCAGCAGTAATCAGTTGTCACCATTGCTGTAAGTTCATATGAGCAAGTTCCCAGAAGCCTATAAAACTTTGTTTCCTTGGGGTCCTCCACTACCCCTGGCTCTTCTGCAGTGGTCCCTGAGCCCTGGGTGGGTGAGGAGTCCTATCCAGGGACTCATACTCTGCAGTCTCTTATTCTTTATATTTTGGCCAGTTGTGGATTTCTGTGCTCATCTCCCTCTGTTGCATGAGGAAGCTTTGTTGGTGAGAGTTGAGAGATGCATTAGAATTTTCTCTACCCCTATTCTACTATGTTCTATGAGCCTTAGGTGTAGCGGTTCCATTGTAGATGTGCCATTTAGGGCTGGGCATTTCACAGCCAATTATGCTCTATGTTTCACTAGTTGACCAGTTAGTTACAGAACTTTGTAATAGTCTCCATCTGTTGCAAAAAGAAGCTTCATTGAAGAGTGGTGAGAGATAGCCTTGTCTGTAAATATAAGGATCCATATTTAGCATACAGTAAGAAGTTATGTTTGTCTAGGAGTGTGACAGATGTAGATTTTTCTCTAGGATCTGTGATCTCTATGTTTACAGTATTACACATGAGTTCCCTCCCATTGAGTGGACTTTAAGTTCAATTACATAGCTGTTGAGTGTCCCCAAGATAGAGATAGTTTGCTGTACTGCTCAGTGTTGTGGTTATTAAGCTTTAAAGCTGGAGTTGGACTGCTGACTGGTTTTCTCCCTTAGCAGTCTCTCTCTCATTTGTGAGTCTTAGCACCAAATCCTTAGATGTGAGTATGTATCCTGATGTAACTGCATGAGCAAGGGAAATGGAAAGGAGCCAGGGAGGTAAAGGGAATGAAGAAGCCTGAGAGAGAGGAACTGTAGGAGGCAGATGTTACCACAGAGGAAATGGGGAAATAGGGTTATTCAACTGGGACGGGAGGAGGGAAGACTATCCAAGGAACCATGGGTGTAAAGGGGAAGAAGGAGCTCAAGAGTTGGGGGGATATTAGGAGGCAGGCATTATCAAGAAGGAAATGGGTAAAATGGGAGTACCTTAACTGTGGAAGGTTAGTCAGGGGGGGAGAGAGAAGAGAGAGAAATAATGCTTAGGTGGTATGAAAAACAAGAGAGAAATCTATTGGTGGGAAAGTCTACTGAAAAATACACATACAGTATCTGTAGAGGAGTGCATGCTTATATCTGAAGGCTGTATAACAAGAAACACAGTGCCAGAAGGAGAAATCTCCCTTCAAGTTGTTGGTCAGGGTAGTCCAAGAGGCTCCCACACTAACACAGGTTATTGCCATAGCCCTTGATATCCTCCCAGAACTTGAGGGTAAGTTCCTGTGGCTGAAGACAGGACATACTTAGGACACAGGACTTGGAACAATGGAGCTGGACCTGACCTGGAAGACTCTTCCCTGAAGACTGGTTCTCACAGTTTCAGAGGATACCATGTAATTTATGTTTTTATTTGAACTTCATTCTTGTGGTAGTTTGAAGAAGAATGTCTCCCAGAGGTTCTAGGTATTTGAACACTTGCTCCCTAGTTGGTGGCACAGCTTGGGGAGGGTCATGGGACTTTAGGAGATGTGGCCATACTGGAGGAACCCTCAGCTTTCTGCTCTGGATGCCTCCTTCCACACCTCCCAGCCATGATGGACTCTCATCTCTCTGGAACTGTAAACCTAATAAACTCTTCCCTCTATAAGTTGTCCTGGACAATGATATTTTATCACAGCAACAGCAAAGTAACTGACACAGAAGTTGATACCAGAGAGTTTGCTGCTGTGAAGAAATTGACCAGTGAGTTTTCGGAGGAATGTGGAAGTCTTTGGAAGTCCTGGCTAGAAAAGTGGTTGAATGCTGTAAGCAGAGGTTAATGGACCATTCTAGTAGGAGCCTGGAAAAAAGTAGTGCTGAGATCAGTGTAGTTCCAGAGGGAAAAGTACTCAAACAGCAAATAGACTATCTAGCTCCCATCTGGCTGCCATGGGCCCCAGGACCAAGAATTTGCCTAAGGCTAAAAAGTAATGGACTATTTTTTTTTTTTTTTTTTTTTTGGTGGAGGAGGTTGCAAGACAGCCTGACATTGAGTCAATTATGTGGTTTTTAATGGTGAATATTATGCAGATCTGTAGTGGAAAAATAGTGGGGCAGAAAGACAAAATGTACAGTTCAGAGAGGAAAAGAAGGCCAGAGAGTTTAATGCAGCAGCCAAGACTGTCCTGGAAGAGAGGCCCTCTTTGATAATGAGATCTGAGTCATTAAGGAGAGACCGCCAGAAATGCATTTACACAGAGGAAAGAGTGTCTTCAGGGAAAGACCCAATTCAGCTAAGCTTCCACTTTGTGAAAGGAGAAAGCCTAAAGGGGTTTCTTGCTCCTAGAAAACCAAGGCATACAAAAGCTGCTGGTGATGTGGATGAAAGGGGTCAAGGTCCATCCCCAGATGGCCGATGCACTTGACAGCGTCGTTCACATGATGCTGACTAGAGGCATGCACCATGCAAGAGTGAGGGGGTCATGAATTTCCTCCACAGTTTCAGAGAGCCACTGAGGCCAGGTGTCGTATGACAAGGGAGTTCCTGTGAGAAAGCCCTGAGAGGCCAAGAGGTCCTGCGAGGCCATGTCTGAAGCTGTGAAGGTCAAGCCTGGTTGGAGACCCCAAGGTGTTGGAGATGCCAGAACTGTGTGGTTACAGGAATCACCACTTTCAAATCAGGCACCAGGTATTGAGTGGAGTGTCACAGCTTTTATTCCTGCCAACAGAGACTCAGGGGAATAATCTCCAAAGCCTGAGCACCAGGCTGCAGTTCCTCACAGTATTTATAGACAAGTCACACCATTCCAGACTCATTCTGTCATTGGTGGGTTTGAATTCCTACCTATCTGACTGTAGGCCAGGCACAGGGATCACACATGGTCTCTAGCCAACGTGACGGGAGACCATAATCTGCCTACATGACCTCAAGCCAGGCACAGGGATCTCATTGAGACATATGCCAAGGATTGCTGCAGACAGGGAGTGATATTAGCCCCAGAGAGTGCTGAATGCTGCAGGCAGAAAGTCCGGAGGGGCTCAGCCATGTAGGCCCTTTGGAACGGAAGTCCCAGACCTCCAACACGGAGCTATGGGATTTGGTGTTTACCCTGCTGGTTTTCAGTCTTGCTTTGGTCCTGTATGTCCCTTCCCTTTTGGAATAGAAATGTGTACTGTATGCCATGGTATGTTGGAAGTATGTACTTTGCTGTTTGGTTTTCTGGGGGTTTACAGTTAAGAGAATGCCTTGAGTTTCACAAGAGACTTTTGGACTTTTGAACAGTATGGAAATTGTTAAAGACTTATGGGGACTTTTAACGTTGGACTAAATGCATTTTGAGCTATGATATGGTCATGAACCTGTGGGGGCCAGGGAATGGAATGGGGTGGTTTGTCTAAGAATGTCCTCATATGTCCCACCTCAAGATGAAGAGCTATGGGTAGTCAGTGAGTGCTGAGGGAGTGGGAAAGTCAGCTTTCTCTAGGGACTGGCTCCTGACAGGTTGTCTAATCCCAGATGGGCAAACGGGCAGCCCTAAACACAAGTACATGTGGACTCAGTGCCATGTATCTAACAATAACAAAGAAGAGGACAAGACATTGACAGGGAGTGTGGGGGCATGGGAAGAGTTTGTGGGGGACAGAGAGGGATGGATATAATGCAAAGATGGTACTCATGTATGGAATTTTCAAAATAAAAAAATTATAGATAAAAAAGAACGTTTCCCATGGGATCCAAATAATTTGAACATTTGCTCCCCAGTTGGTGGTGCAGTTTTGGAGGGATCATGGGACCTTTAGGAGGTGTGGCTATGCTAGAGGAAGCACATCCCCGCGGGTTTGAGAGTAGATAGCTCTGCACACTTCCAGTATCTCTCTCTCTGTACTTCTTGTGCATACTTGAAGATGTGAGCCCTCAGCTTTTTGTTCTGGCTGCCTCCTGCCATACCTTTCCTGCTATGCTGCATTCTTATCCATCTGGAACCCTGAGCCCAATAAGCTCTAAGCTCTTCCATGTGTAAGTCACCTTGGTCATGGTGTTTTAGCACAGCAACAGAAAGACAACTGACATAGTCTCAACAAAATCTTTTATAGATACTCCCCCTCCTTACCCAGGATCCAATGCAAGCTCAAATTACCTTTACTTTTTATAAATGAGAACAATGCCTTTTGCATTCTTTTGTCTTTATGACCTTGATGCTTTGGAGGAACATGGAACCATGCTGTGCAGGATGGCTTTTGTTTTTAGTTTGTGGGATGGTTGCCTGCTACATTTTGTTTGGCAGAAATATAATTTAAGAGGCAGCATGTCCTCAGCACATGGTAAATAGTGCTTGTTCTAATATTGGTGATGTTATTGCCTTTGATAGTTTGGTCAAGGATTATCCACTGGTTTTTTCACAATAAGCTGAGCTTCCACCTGTAATCAACCTCTTATTTGTTGTGTGGTACGAACATCTAAGACTTGACAGATCATACAATGTTAATAATGCATGAAATAAGAGATATAAATTATGAAAACAGTGAAAGTTTCTCATTTTTTTGGAAACAGTTTAAATCTTACAGGTTTTAAACAATGATAAAGCTTACAGGTTTTAAACAATGATAAAGCAAGCTATGAGTGGGTGGAGTGAACAACTGTGGGGTGTGTTGTGTCTCTGCGAAGAAGAGCTGCATTTGTGTGGTAGCAAAGGATGTGGCTAAGAATTGCCCCCTCCTGGTCTGGAGAGGTGGCTCAGTGGACAGAGTGTGAGATCTGGAGTTCCATTCATAAAACCTGGGTGGGTTTGACAATACATGTGTGTAATCCTAGCTTTCAGGAGACAGAGACAGGATCCTTAGGTCCAACCAACTAGCTAGAACAGCCAAATTGTTGAGCTCCGGGTTCAGTGAGACGTCCTGCCTTGGTAAATACAGTCGAGAATGATCAAGGAAAGCACCCAGTGTGAACTACTGTCCTCCACTTGCACACGCACACACCTAGCATACATGTGTGCATAGAGACAGACAAATACCTCCTTCCTGTCTTATCTCTGTCCGCTTGGAAGTCCCACTGTTGCCAACACTCCAAGAAGGTCTCTAACAAAACTCACAGCTTTAATTATCCCCCGGGAGAAAGGAGGGCAGTGAAATCCAACAGTCATGGGAGCTCCCATTTCCTAAATTCTAAGACTATGCCGGCACTTGGCACAACACAGGCTATTGCTCCCATGAGGAAGGTTCTGTTCTTACTCTCATTTCTGGGTGAAAGTGAGGATGGTTCTGAGATGAGACAGGTTAAAGAACTCACCTAGTAGATGGTAGTGCCAAAGTTGAAACCTATGGGTTTTGATTCAGAGTCCACGGCCCTTTGAACTTTTAATCTCTTACTTGATTTTCCTCAAATGTAAATCCTCTTCCATTAGATTCATTTTACATACTTGCCAAATGTAGGATTATAGAAAGTCACATAGTCCCCCTATCGGAGAACATAGCCATGATTTCATAGAAGCCTGTTTACTGCCTCCTGCCTATCTCTCAAAAGGTTCATCATTAAGAGATGGGTTTCTTAACCTGTGCTATGGTTTTGGAGAGCTGGTCTGCACATTATACATGTTCAACAGCATCTTTGGCTTCTACCCACTTCTTTCTGGCTGTGACACACAAAAATGTCCTCAAACATGACCTGTCCCAGTGCCCACTGGGGACAGCCTCTCCCCTCGTTGAGACATCCCTCTGGAGAATTGGTGCCTGCTTGCTGGGTCACCCAGCACTCTTGGTAGGTCAGTCGCTCTGCCCTGAGTGGTGGCTTTGTGATCCTAAGCAAGTTATTAGCCATTCTGAGCCTAATTTCCACTGTAGTTAAATGAACTCCATTTTCGGAGTCTAGTACACATTCCTAATGTGGACTGAAATAAGAAAGCAGTTCAAAAGTTTAAGCTCCTCTTCTTCAGCTGTTTGGAAAGCTGTACAAGCACTGAGTTAAAACAAAACTCAGAAATACAATGCTGTCAGGGCCAGGCAGGGACAGATACGGAGTTGGCTTGTGAAAGACATCAAAATATATAGATATCCACAGATAGCTGAAACATAGGCCCCAATTAGAAACTCTGACTGGCATTTGAAACACACACGTATGTTTGGGTCATGTTTGTCCTGCAGATGGTGGCTTAAGAGTCCTAAAATAAAGTGATCTCTAAGATCTATTCCAGCTACAGAGCCCCTTCATCCCGATAGTGGAAATAGTCCTCATCACTTTCTCCAAGAAAATTCATCCAAAATTGAAAAAGTCTAGAAAGTCAACACACTAATAATCCTAGCAAGGGTATTGGAAGTTGAAATTAAATGGGTGTGTTTTGATCAACTAAATAGCTCTTGTTATGGTCACAGGAATACTGAGAGTATTTTCTGCCATCATTTAAAAGGAGTGGAATCCTCCATTCATTCATTCATTCATTCTTTCTTTCACTTATTCCAAAGATAGAAGTTTATTTAGCGCTTATTTTTTTAATCTTTTTATCTGTGGTGATTTTTTTTATTTGCTTTTCTACAGCGCTTATAGTCAAATGCAAGGGAAAAAATTCATAGACAGTGTACACAAATAGCTTGTTTCAATTTTGTACAAACAGTTTCATTTTTCTAATCAGCTTTGCAATGTCATATTTGTGTCTGGTGAAAGGGGAAAAGAGAAGACAGTCACAGAAGCCCCTGCCCAGGCCTTCACCTAAGAGTAACTCCTGATGTGTCAGGGTGGGAACCCAAGAGTTAATTTCAGCAAGCACTTAGAATCTGATATGAGAAATTTCTCTCTCTGAAAAGAACAATATCCTGAGGCAGGCAATTATCTGACGGAATGAAAACAGAAAGACAAGCCACAGGATAACAGCAGAGACCTCAAAGAAAAGAAATATTTATCAGTGGTAATTTTAAAATAAAATACATAATAAAATTAATCTCAGGCTCCTATTTCTCTTTTTGACAAACGCTCAGCCAGTCTGAGTTGTGGACGATCTCACGAGTGATGCATAAGTAAGGACCATCCTCTCTTGTCCCATAGTTGTCAGGGGAAATTGAGAGATACCCTTCAAATGGAAGCCCAGATAGATTTACTCTGAGGCACCCTGGCTTTCTGTGCTGACTGTCCTTTCTGAATGCTGAAACCTTAAGAGTAAAAGGATAAAGAAGCTATGTCTAATCGCAGGTAATTGCCATAAATTGGAGTTGCACACCAGTGTAGCGGATATAATTGCTTCTGGGGACTTTATTACCAGCACTTTTAAATCCACGGGGACACCAGTGGGGGCAGTTTTCTGTGTGTAAGCACAATGATTGGTAACCAGAGTTAATGGCCGTTGATGGGTGCAGAGTAAGGCTAGAGAAAGTTGCAATGCTGTTTCTGTTCAGAAGTATGTTGCTTCAGTAGGTCCCTCGAGACCATCTATCTCAGCCTCCTGTCTAGTATAGAAAAGGAAACCCAGGTACCAAGTGGGTGAATTACTGGGATGTGGTGTGTTTGACTTGGTCTTCTGATTCCCTTTCGTGGTTCTCCGTGCCTCTTCTAATTGCCTCTTCAGATGGATGTACAGTGGGCATTCAGAATCCAGTCAGTTAGTGCCATTAATCTGGCATTCGTAATGCTAAGAGGTCCAGGTCACACGAAGCTGCTGATATCTGATCAGCTACTGAACATAAACACACACAACACAGCACCAAACTCCAGCATAATGTCCACATTGGTGTTTTGCAGACGTGTTTATAACTGTGGCCTGATCATTCTCATAAGCACCTGCTACTGAACCTGTTCTCAGGAAACAATGTAAACTTTTCTAGAGTAAAAACTTTTTTCAGTTGTGTTTGTTTTCTCTTTATCTTCCTGTTGTTTTCAATTTAATTTCAGCATTTTGCTAAGGAAATAGGGCCTTAAACAGGAATGTCAGAAAGGCTGCTTGAAACTGTCCACAGACATGGAAAACCCTTTCTTAGCAGAGAGTTTTCTGTTTCAACTCCAAAACAAAGGGCCACTGTTAGCCAGCATCTAGCAAGGCACAGTGCAGACAGGTAAATGTGAAAACAGTTTTCATTAGAACTGAAATTAGTTGCATGGATTTGATGGCCCTATATTATATGTGGTATTTTCTGATTTTGAGTCCTTCTGCCTATTTAATAAATTAAAATACTATAGAATAAGGACACAATTGTTAGAAACACACACACACACAGACACACACACACACACATATATCCCACAAAACATATACACGCAACCCAGTGTTTAATTTGTCGCTCTTTTGTCAAATCAATTAACTTGAAAAGATTCCATCATCTGAGAATGACCTTTTTACCACTCTGAAGGTCGCAACAAGCGCGGCTTTGGTGGTGAGGCTCTGGGTCATTTTATATTTAGCACTGAGAATGGCTTTCTTCTTTTCACTTTTAAGTTGTATGAAATTTGGGACGACTCAGGCTGCTGACTCCTTTTGCAGGATGGTTCCACTGAGATCAGAAATTCTTACTTAGAAGTGAAAAATCTGTGTTCAGCTCATTATATTTGCTTATAGGGTCAGCCTTACCCATGTTTGGACGCCTCCGAAGACACGACCCAGGAACAGAATAAAGCTCCCTCATCCATAGAGGCAGCGAGAACATAGTTTCTGGTCTTTGTGCTGTTAAAAACTATGCCAAGGGCTGGGGAGAGGGCTCAGTGGGTAAAATTGCTTGCTGTGTAAATGTGAGGACTTGAGTTTGAATGTCTAGAACCAAAGTACAGCAGGAGCGCTCCTATGGTGACATGCGAGACGGGCTCAGGAGGGTCCTCAGACACTTGGTAATGTGCTGTATACAGGAGAAAACAACAGAGATTCTGCCTCAAATGGAAAGGCAGGATCAACTCTGGAGTTGTCTTCTGACCTTTACATATGCTGTGGTATATGTGTACACATACACACACACAGACACACACATGCCATACTAAAAACATAACAACTCTGAGCTTTAGTTTTGTCATCTCTAAAATGGGGTCAAAATCCTTAATTTTAGGATCATTTATAGATAAAATGAAACATAAGATGCTTGCTTTTAATATGAGAGGTGATCAGTTAAGTCTAATGATTATAACCTTGTAGCTACCACAGCTGCTGGAGTGTGGCTGGCCCTAGAAAGACCAAACTCTGATCGCAGAGCCTTCTGGGAAGTAGTTTCCATTTACTGTGAGCTGTCTTTTGCTGTTGTGTGAACATTTACACATTCCTTTCAACCCAGCAGCAGAGAATAGAATCCAGGTATGAAGTTTCAGTCCTGAGGAGAGTTCAGCAGTGTCTGGCCACTGCTGTCAAGCTTCTTGACAACAAGGGTCCACAGAAGCAGTCTTGATGTGGGAAGGTTGGAGGGAGGCTGGGATCAACTGCTTACAAAGGACCCAAATCAAGAAAAGTCCCGAGAAGGGCCAGTCTTCCTGGGACTGCAGGAGTCGGAGAGCTGTGCAGAGGTGACCAGGAACCATGTGGAGTGGGAGCTCCACTCTGTTTCCTAAGGAGTTCCATTCATCTTTTAGAGACCTCCACACAGGTAAAACTGTATCCTTAGCCTCACCATGGAAAAGAATTTCAGGACTAGCCAGTATGAAGCCAATGTGTATGAGTATATTGCCTGCATGTGTGTAAGTACGCCCTGTTGTGCAGTGGAGGTCAGAAGAGGGCTTTGAATTCCCCTGGAACTGGCATTACTGATGGCTGTTAGCTGCCATGTGGGTGCTGGGAAATAAACCTGGGTCCTCTGTAGGAGTGGCCAGTTCTCTTAACTGCTGAGCCATCTCTCTAGCCCCCGAAAGACATTTTAAACTTAAACTTTTTTATTAGTTTTATTTTATATGTATGCGTGTATTGACTGCATGTGTGTAAATGTACCCATGTTGTGTAATGCCCACGGAGGTCAGAAGAGGCTGTCGGATCCCCTGGGACTTGAGTTGTGGACAGTTGTTAGCTGCCATGTAGGTTCTGAGATTTGAACTCTGGTCTTCTGCAAGAACAACCAGTGTTCTTAACTACTGAGCCATCTCTCCAGCCCCGAAAGACATTTTAAACACATATTTTAAGCTTGGGAGTTGTGATGGTTAGTTGTAGCTGTCAACTTGACACAATCTGGAGTCACTTGACAAGAGAGTCTCAGTGAGGGGTCCAGATCAGGTTGGCCCGTGGGAGGGAGATTGTCTTGATTGCACTAATTGATTGTGAGTGGTGTCATTCCCTGGTATTGGGTCCTGGACTGTAAGTATTGGAGAAAGCAAGCAAAGTACTAAACATGCATGCAAGCACTCTCTCTGTTCCTGACTGTGGCATGACTAGTGGCCTTGATTTCTGTCCACGAAGGACTGAAACCTGAACTGTGAGCCAAAATAAACCGTTCTCACCCAAGTTGCCTTTCATCAGGGTATTTTATCACAGTGACAGAAATGAAGCTGGGACAAGGCTCGTGAGAAAGAAGCACCCAGGACCAGAGTCAGACACACCCCAGAGCAGCTGGATTCTCCAAGAAGAGACGCACATGCTTAGGTGTCTTTGTGGTGACTGAATATAGAATTTTGAAACATTGGGATTTTGTTGTTCAGTGGATTTCTAAGGCTCTTCCTTTATCTCTCTAGTCTCCTTTTGGATAATTGAGATTATAGGGTGTCTATGGAGGTGCCCTGGATGGGATTACAATCAGATAAGATAAAACTAAGTTTGCACTAGGGAGTTAGGATGTATCCTTTTACAGTAAGTGGGGTTTCTGAGAGTCCTAGAAAATTTGAGGTTTAAGCCAGTAAGGAGAACGGCCTTAAGCAAATGTTGCTAACTATTAGAATTCTTGATTCTCACCTGATGAGAAGGTTCAAGCAGACTCTTTTATTTTCCTTTTTTATTATTCCAAAGAGAGGCAATTTTTAATATATTTCTCCAGAAATAACTTGAAGGTTACATAAAATACATACAATGACGTTTAAGGGGGAAAATAGGAATAAGTTATCAGAGACCAAAGGGTTTGTCGATACGGGGTCAACTTTGTCAACCAGACCCTTGAGGAGCTTCCTTTCCTACCTGCCAGTCTATTCTGCCCCAGAACAAGGAAAGTTCACCATTAGTCCCCAGGGTCTAGAGTTAAGGGTTTGAGGATTAATTTCCTACTAATCCACGACTTAAGAGGCTATAGTTATTCTTTATCATCAGAAGATTGCCTTGTAACATGGACCAATCTAAGCTCACGGGGACCAGGCTCATTACAGAGTAGGGTGCTGCCTGCTGGAAGCAGGAGCCATCCACTTGCTTGGAAGGACAGCAGCCACCCTGGGAACAGAATTCTCGTCCATCTCACAGCGGTGCAACATTAGCTTTGTCAAAGAATTGGCTGTTATTCAGTTCTAGAAATCAGATCCAGGCTGGTAGACTATTTCCATCTATTCCCTAAACTAGAAATCATCCCATTGCTTCAGGTAAAATCAGCCATAATTTCCTTCTTTGTTAACTCAAATCGAGGGTGTGCCTCAATGATTCCTTTCACAGAATTAAGAATTGATCCAGGTTTTTCAGCCTTAGTAACTGCTGACCTTCAGACAATGGCCCGATTAGGAAAGAGTATGGCTTAGTGCAGGGATCCTGGAGCTGTAACAAGCAGTGCATGTAGTTGATGCTTTTCTTGTCTTACATCTCACTGAAGGCTGGTCCCATTGGTGACTCCAGATATAAATCCATGTACTGGTTACAGAGTCAAAATAATTAAAACACCCCAAATCGTAATTAAGAACCAAAGGAAACAGACTGATGATCTCAGATTACAAAATGTTATGTATCTTACAGTTCAAGATAGTACTAGATGCGCATATGTCTATATGTGTTACCTACATATGTGTGTATATTAGGTTTTTGTTACTGTAAGTTCCTGTTGGCACATCATTACAAAGGATGGATATTTGTAGATTTAATTAAATATGTCCTACTTTATAAATAGTGAAAGTAAACATAGAAATATAAAATGTGTGCACCAGGCACTAATCTAAGTAATACATCATATAAATCCATATATAAAGGCATTTTAGTCACACAAAAATGCTTCAAAGTCGGCCCTATCATTCTTATGTAGTGCAGTCAAAGGAACCACGGTACGGAGAGGCCACATGGTCTGCTCGGGGTTGCCTGGTTATTGGCAAAAGTGGGAATTCAGCTTTTGACTGCTTCCATGATTCAGTGATGGAGAATTTGATGCTAGAGCGATACTGAATTGGTCTGAGGGGGACTGTTGTAGCACTCAAAGCCAGTCAATTTATGGGACTCCATATGAATAAGAATTAGCTTAAGGCTGCCTATTGCTCCTGTAAAAACATGGAGATGGCAGATATGGTCCAATTTAAAATGTAACCTGTGGGTCAGGCGCAAAATTCATTTTAGTGGCTGTGGGGTGGTACTTTGAAAGAAGTTATTCAGCCTTCAGAGCAGCTGAAACAGACAAATCAGAGTGTGTGAAACCCCTGAGCTTTACAGATGATGACATGAGTGCTGGGCACAGTGCTATGTGAGTGCTGGGCACAGTGCTGTGTGACTGTGTGCTTTTGCCATTTAATCACCCATCCAAAAAAAAAAATCAATGCATTTAATGGCGTTTTTATATGAGGAAAATGAGACCCAGAGGGATTAAGAAACCAGCTAAAATTAGTTCACAGAGTTGGTAATACAGCCTGGATTCAAATCTAGTTCTGTCTGACTTTAAAGCCTGAGATAACTCTCTCTCTCTCTCTCTCTCTCTCTCTCTCTCTCTCTCTCTCTCTCTCTCCTCCCTTCCCTCTCACTCTCTGTCTGTCACATACACACAGAGGTTATTTCATATGCAACATCACTTGTCACATTTGGTACATTTGTGAAGAATTGGAACCATACAAGAGGACAGGGAAGCCGAGTGTAGATGGCAATGGATTGTTTTCATTATAAGCAACTCTCTCTCTCTCTCTCTCTCTCTCTCTCTCTCTCTCTCTCCTCCCTTCCCTCTCACTCTCTGTCTGTCACATACACACAGAGGTTATTTCATATGCAACATCACTTGTCACATTTGGTACATTTGTGAAGAATTGGAACCATACAAGAGGACAGGGAAGCCGAGTGTAGATGGCAATGGATTGTTTTCATTATAAGCAAGACTTGGCAGAATCCGTTCACTTAAGATTCTAAACTAACTTTGGGCATCATTTTAAGGTGGTCAAAGAGAATGCAGCCCGAGTCAAGGGAGACAATGTGATGTGTTTATGTTTTTGCTCATAGAACAGTTATTTATATTTTGCATGTGAACTGTCCTTATGATGATTAATATTGATTGTCAACTTGACAGGATCTAGACTCCCACAGGAGACAGACTTCTGGGTATGTATGAGAGAATGTCTAGATTGGGCTGAGATGGAAGACCCCCCTAACCATGGGCAGCAGCATCCTGAGGGCCAGGGTTCTGGACAGAAGGATACAACACGACCAGCTGCCTCGTGTCTCTGTCTCTGCTGCTGTTCCTTCCCTGCCCTGGTGGACAGTATCCTCAAAGCATGAGTCAAAAACTAACCCTTCCTTTCTCAAGTTGCTTTTGTCAGGTATTTTTGTCACATGAAAAGATAATCTAACACAGTCCCTACATGATCCCGTATTGGAACACTTGTTCTTCAGTTGGTGACACTGTTTTGGGAGGCTGACAGCCTTCGGGTTGTGGGACATCCCCGGTGGAAGTAGCTTCTACTGGGGTAGGCCTTGATGCCTGTACCTCCTCTGATGCCTGTGTGTTTCTTTTTACCTCCTGCTGTAACAAGCTCCAGCTGTCAGGCCTTCCCTGTCATGAAGGGCTGCGGTCTCTGAAGCTGCAGCCAGCACGAGTCTCTCCTCTACCTCTCTCAGGTATTTGTCACATTGATGAGAAAAGTGAGTAAAACAAGAGCCAAGTCTAGAAGCAGCTCTGTGCTCTGGGCCTCAGGCGGGTCATGGAGAGCAAACCATGTGACTCTAAGTGGGAACTCAGTAGCATAAATATACAGAGAATGAATGGATCTGGTGTGAGGTTAGAGAGTGAGGTCTGCACTTGGATCCAGACACAATTCTTTAAGTATCAGTTACTCCAAAAACAATCTCCAGAAACTCTTGATAATTAGTCATATTTTTCAGCACAAGGGATTGAACCCAGGGCTTACTGCATTTGAAGAAAGCACTCTATTACTCAGCCATATCTAACCCTATTCCTTGATGATACATGAAGAAATTGAAACATGTTTTCCAAGCAGGACTGTCCTAACCAACTTGACTCTTCTGTCTTCTTTTCTCATTGCCGTGACTAGATATTTGGCAAGAAGTAACTTAAGGGAGGAAGGGTTTATATTAGTTTCCAGTTCAGAGCAATACAGTTCAGAAGGTTTGTGTTGGTTTACAGTCCATTATCTTGTGGTGGGAGCATAAGATGGCTGGTGATCATAAGATGGTAGTCCCAGGCAGTAAACCAGGAGATGAATAATGGTGCTCAGCTTCCTTTATTCTTTTTCCCTTTTTTTTCAGCCTCAAACCCCATCCCATGGGATGGTACCACCCATATTCAAGGTGGTCTTCCCTCCTCAGTTAAAACTCTCTGGAAACACCCTTTCAGCTGTGTCTTCTAGGTGATTCCAGATCCAGGCAACTTCCAAAATTAACCACCACACTGACCCTAGAAGACTCTTTGCCCCATCAGCCTGGGTTTGTGCACACTGTCAAAAAGATGTGTGCGGAGTAATGAGGGAGTGCTGAGGAGCCATTGAGACATCACAGTGGACAGCAGTACGGAGTATCAACAGGGTGCACATTCAGAGGTGTATTCTATTAAATTCCAGGAGTATTGCTGTTGGTGTCAGCTTCTGATCTTGGAGTTGAAGATGCAGCTGAGTAATGCTTGGACCTGAATCAACTAAGTGTACATTGCAGTAATGTACACAATTCATCGAGCACTCAGCTAATTCTGAGAGTTTGCATATTTGATTCTGTTGTAAAGTAAGAAAGGAGTGACTTCCACGATTTTCATGTTATTTGCCTGTGTTCTCAACTTTATCAGCCCTCTCTTCATGTTCTAAATTCATAAGTTTGGTAATGCCTTCCTCAAACATTCTACAGGATTCTTGGACCATCTAAAATCAGGTGACCTGGCTAGCAAGATGGATCGGTGGGAAAAGGTGTTTGCCACCAAGTCTGACAACCTGAGTTCAGCTTCTGGGACCTACATGGTGGAAGGAGAGAGCTAACTCCTTCAAGTTGTCCTCTGACCTTCATATGTGTGCTATGGTAAATGTATATGTATGTGTGCGCGCACACACATACATACACAGAACTGCAAAAATAAATGTAAAAAATTTACAATATAGAACCAGATGCCTGGGGTAAGACAGATGACTCAGTAGTTAAGAGCACTGGCTGCTCTTGCAGAGGACCTGGGTTTGATTCCCATCATCCACATGGCAGTAATAGCCATCTCTAACTCCAGTTCCAGGGAATCTAACACCTTCTTCTGACCTCTGGGAACTGCACAGCATGGGTGCACTTACACACATGCAGGCAATACACTCATACATATAAAAATAAAAATAATAAAATATTTAAAAATCAGATGACTGACATAAAAGAAATGGATCAAAATTGGTAAGTAAGTATGACTCATTAATTTGAATTAAGTATAATCATGTTTTAAATTTAGGTTTCTGTGGCTACTCATTTTCCTTGTTTTTATTTCTCTACAGTATAAAAGGTTCTATAAAATAATAGTTTTCTAAGTGTCAGAGCTTTATATCATAAAATGTTACAGGCACACAACCATGTTTATCTGAAGTGATAAAGCACCATCTGAGTGTCATGTTTCTCTTCATCTAAATATTAATTGGCCAACCAATTTATGAGGAACTAAAAACCATGGGGCCACATTATTGCTCTGATTTTTGTGTGGAATATTGTGGCGGCTGTACCTACATAGAACCCATGTGCAAAATGTGTGAATAGAGTTGCCCTGAATATACTAGAACCATAAACAACTATAAAGAAAAAAAAAAGCAGGATCTGGAGAGATGGCTCAGCAGTTAGGAGCATGCAGTGTCCTTGTAGAGGGCCGGAGGTCAACTCCCAGCACCCATATCTGGCAGCTCACAACTGCCTGCAACTAAAGCTCCAGATGATCCGACCCTCCTTTCTGGCCCTCCTCAGGCACCTGCACACACATGTGCATATATGCTCATGCACACATATCACTTACACATAAATAAATCTTTAAAAGTATCTATCCGTATACTTATAGGACACATATATCTAGGTACATATTTATTTTTGTTTTTGGTTTTTGAGACAGGTCTCTCTGGAGCCTCCAGCTTGCCTAAAACCCGGTATGTACACCAAGCTCCCGGAGACCCTTCTGTCTCTGCCTCCCTGTTCTAGATTTAAAGGCATGTACCACAACCCCTTTCCAATATATGTGTATTTATGATAACTGCAGTCAGGGGATCCAAAAACTCAAGCTTCTAAAAAGGCTGTACTTTTCCTTACTGCATCCGAGCTGGGAAAGCCAAACGACGTGTGGAGCTCCTGTGTTTCTGAAGCTGCTCCGGGTTTCGGCAGCACTTCCGTATCCTTTCCCGTCGGTCTCCCTTGTCAGCGTGTTACCTTCTCCTCTTGATTTCTCTTCCTGTCTGGATGTGCTAAGATAATGTCATTATGGAACTCAACTTGGCCTTTAGAACTTGATGATGCAGGAGATTCTATTCTTGACCTTTTTTTTTCTTACTCCGTTCATGTTCACATTCTTACTGATACTTTCAATGATCAGCTTTGCTCTTGATGATGCTAAAAACGTCACATATTTTATGGCTTCATCTCAGAACTTTCTGCTGGCTTACAGGCCTATGTAATAGTTGATTAGAGAAAAACTGAAACTAAATATTCATCCATCCATTCATCTGTCCATATGTGAATCATTTTTGCAGTTGTCACTGCCTTTCTTTTAAAAAAGAAAACTAGCTTTATTTATGTAATATAGAAAAATTGATCATGGTGCTAGAATTTGTCCTTTTCCTAATGAAATTTGCAAACTGAGCGACAGAGGGATCTTCAGAAACAGGAGTGATGTGATGCACTCTTTTATTATGCTTGTAAGTAAATATTCTTGTAAAGTGTTCAGGGTGGAAAACATTTCACAAATTCTAACACCACAATCAATTTGTATGTCTAACAAACTTCACAAGCATATCAAAAGAAAACTCTTCCTTCTATCCCTGATGAAACATTTATCTGTCGTCCTTGGAAGTGCATCAATAATACAAGTTTAAAAACCTGGCAATGTAGTTAATCCATTGACATAGAATCTTTGGAGGTGAAATCGTGGCTGTGGTAGTTAAGTTTTCCCAGGTGTTTCTAAGGCACACACAGGGTTGAGGGCTCTTCTGTAGATCAGCAGTGTGGTTCCAGTATGCACAAGAATCACCTAGGGATCTTGTTAAACTGCAAAACCTGACTAGGTAGGTCTGGGGTTGTGGCCTAAGTTCTGCATTTTTAACAAGGTCCCAGGTGATGACAGATGCTGTGGGTCTGTGGGCAGACTGGAATATTAAAGCTCACAGTGACTCCGTGATAATATCACCAGCTCACCTGCCCTCTTTTATGGGTTGTTTTGTGGAACATCTGGAGTGTTTTAAAGACAGAGTGTGGGGTCTTTGGCTCATGCCTTTAGCAATACACCTTTTGTGTAAACTAGAGATTGGCTGCATCTTGGTCTTTTATACAGCATGTGCTACTATTGAATTAGACATGTGCCAGGGACTTTGGTTACGGGATTGTAAGAGCTGCTGGATGCACCATGTCATCCTGCATGTGAAGACCCTCTAGCTCCAGTCTTTGTGTTCATCTTCCTTTTTTTTTTTATAATTATGCCCTCCCCCATCTCTGAAAATCATCAACACATCATGTTCTATACATTTATAATGCTGCCCATCTGGAACACTGTCCCCTATATCCTTGTTATCTTTCAGATTGCGGCTCAGAGGTCATTTTGTTTCTTAATGTTATTATGTGATCCCATAATACTCTTTATTACATCTATCAAACACACCTACTTTATTGTTTTCTCAGTTCACTTGTCTGTATCTCCAATAACTGTGAATCCTCTAAAGAGGGTACTTAAGCTTCAGTGCTTAATGTAGTGTCTGGCACATTTAGAGAGTCAATAACTTTCTGTGCAACGAATTTCAGCCATTTTTGAAATTTAAGACTGATGAATTAAGTTACACATTCATCAACCTCTGGAGATTGATGTATCCTTAGATATTTTTCCTTCTATGATCTGGTTAGATTAGGGAGCAAAATTAGAGTAATCAAGGATTAAACATGAATAGGGAAATATAATTTTCATAATCGTTTTTATCCCTTGATGATTTATAGATCATGAACTCAAACTTCCATATTGATTTCACTTCTTAAATAGAGATTTGCTGGTAAACAGTCTATTGCAAAAATATCATAGGAGCTTTGGGGTTTTCTAAGAAAAAAGGCTTTAAAAAGACCACAGACAATTCTTTCAAAGACCATTTTTTTAAAACTAACATAGAGATTAATCAATGTTCACCTGCGGGATAAAAAATTGGTTCACTCCTGACTGTCACTGGAGCCTCAGGTCCTGTCTCTGCCACTGATGTTCTTGGTCACAGTGTTTGGCGTTCAACACTGAGCTTGTTGTTGAACTTGGCCTGAGAGTCTCATTGCATTTCATACACCGCAGCCTGCCATTAGCCAGAATAATTAAGAGTTGGCTAAGTGTTCCCTTTTTCAAGATGCTGTCATGTGCTTGAAGGGTTTAGAGAGAATTTAATTCATTTGGAAAACCACAAAGTTTTTTTTCAGATTGTGATTAGACTCTAAACAAAGATGCTTTTAAATGACAAAATTCGCAGGCAGGTAAGTTTTCAAAATGGCTTCTTATAGGAACACCTCAAAGCTGATCATAATTGAGATGATCACCATTTATTGAGAAATCTGCACATAAAATATTAAGACATTTGACTTTTACTCACTTGCAGTCACTTAATATCATCAAAATCAATAGCTTCAGACAAAAGGGACTGTAGTTGCCAATAGCCCAAGGCAAAGGAAGGAGCCGCAGGGTGACGCTTCATTTGTTTGCATGCAAAATTTAATTGGCTTGAACAAAATCAAAATGCATCTTTTTTTCTGTTCATTGAAAACTGGAACCATTTAATCAGTGACTTAGCTGTGGCCTGTGGCTTCAATTTCATAAGATAGTGCAATTGTAAGGATGGAAAAAAATTTTCATTTTAATGCTGCCACCTAGTTTTGTAAGTATTAAGAAAATCAGCAGTACTCTATCAATCCACAGGCTCAAAAATATACAGTATCCCAGGGGGCTGGGGAGGTGGCTCAGCAGTTAAGAACACTGGCTGCTCTTGCAGAGGACCCAGGTTTGATTT
Organism: Nannospalax galili; assembly: GCF_000622305.1. Taxonomy (NCBI): domain Eukaryota; kingdom Metazoa; phylum Chordata; class Mammalia; order Rodentia; family Spalacidae; genus Nannospalax; species Nannospalax galili. The sequence continues at coordinate 3,354,575 of NW_008340206.1, read as the reverse complement.
TCAGCAACCACGTGGCAGCTCACAACCATCCATGACTGTAGTTCCAAGGGATCTGATGCCCTCTTCTGACCTCTGTGGGCATTGCAGGACATGGATGCCAGCAAACCACTCATACACATAAAAAATACACTGTATCCCAGACTGCCAATGCTATCTACCATTGAGCCAGTAGTTACTAAGAAAATGGCTCTTAATATCCTGTTTTCTGTTACAAAGATAAATTCCACGAGGACTGAGTCCTTAGAGTTTTTGTTCAAAACTCTATTCTGGTTCAGGAACAATGTCTGGCAAATAGCAGATGATTGTGGCATACATGGATATCTCCTGGCTCCCAACCCCCTGACGCTTAGAAGCAGCAGCTGAATAAACTCAAGGAACTTGAACACAGCCCACCTCAAACCTGTGCCCCAATGAGGCTGCTTCTCCAGAGGAACAGACCCGACAGAGTGAATATGGGTTGCACAAGCTGTAATATGGATATGGGACAGTGAGTATACTCATTAGCTGGGCTTATACTGTAGAGTTGGGTAGTCCAACAGTGACCGTCTGAAGAGGCTGAGAACCTTGGTACCTGCCTCAGGACTCCCAGTTCTGAAAACCTGGAGGATTCCTGGAGAGTCCCTGGTCTTCAGTCCCCATGGGAAGGCTGAGATGCGAGTTCTAATTTCATTGAAGATGTCACTCACCAGCAAGGGGCAAAGGCGGGCAGGTGAGAGCAGCAGCTTTTTCCTAGACATCCTCCTCTCTGGGCCACTATCAGAAAGTGCCTCCCACTCTAGGGGAGGGTCTACCTCCCTCTGTCCAGACTTCCAGGAAATGCCCTTACAGAGGCGTGTTCTGTAGTTGACTCCTTAGCCAATCACACTGACAAGCAAGATTATCCATCATAGTTCCATTCCGTTTTCTTGCCGTGGTGCAAAAGGCCAATTTAGAAATGACTGCATTTCAACTCATTACGATGGTGGCCCCTTTGGGCTTCATATGCATGGCTTTGAACACTTCCTGTTGTCTTTTTCTAGCAGTTGCCTGTGGAACCCTCAGCTCTAACCCACATCAGCCTTCTGTGTGTTCCACGGTCCCACCAAGCAAGTGTTTTTCATCCATTTCTCTAGAAGTTCCATTTGGTTCTTCTAAAAGTAGCTTACCTTTCCTTTATCGCTGTTCCTGCCCCCCCCTTACATCCTTGAACATATTTCTAAAAGCTGTTTTAACACCCTGGTTTGCCAGTTCTGTTACCTTGATTATTTTCGAGTTTGTTTCTACTGGCCTATTTTTCTGATTTTTCTCCTGGTTCTGGGTCACATTTTCCCAACATCTTTGCACTTTCTGAGTGGAAGCTGTGCATGGTAAATTGTACATTGTTGAGTGTGTAGATTTTCTCGCCCCCTTTTAAGGGCTTTTCAGTCTTGTTTTGTTCTGTAAGGCAACAAACTACTCATGATCCTGCTTGAGTCTTCTTAGGCTTAGTTCAGGCTTTATTAAGACAAATCTAGAGTCATCTTTTTATGGCTAGCTGAGCACCCTGCTGAGATTGAATTAGAAATGAGTATGTCTTTTCAGTTCTTTAAGCCTGCCAGATGCTTTTAAAAACAAAATCCCTGGTTTTGGCACATTATGATCTAAGTTTTTTTCCTCCAGTAAATAATTCTATATTGTCTTACCATATTTTAAACTTTCTTCTTTGAATTAAGCGTGTGGGGCTGGAATGTTGGCTTAGTGTTTGAGCGTGTACTGCTCTTGCAGACGACCAGAGTTCAGTTCCCCAAATCCATGTTGGGCAGCTCATAACTGCCTGAAACTCCCTGCTCCAGAAGACCTGATGCCCACTTCTGGCCTCCACACATGTGAAATACACACACGCACACACACACACACACACACACACACACCCTGCCTCCCCACATATACAACACACACACAGACACACAACACACACACCCTACCTCCCCACATACAAACACAACACACACACAGACACAACACACACATACACCCTGCCTCCCCACATATACAACACACACACAGACACACAACACACACACCCTACCTCCCCACATACAAACACAACACACACACAGACACACAACACACACATACACACACACCCTGCCTCCCCACATATAGCCACACAACACACACATACACACACACCCTGCCTCCCCACATATAGCCACACAACACACACACACATACACACACACCCTGCCTCCCCACATACACACACAACACACACACAGCCACACAACACACACACACACACCCCGCCTCCCCACATACAGCCACACAACACACACATACACACACCCTCCCTCCCCATATACAGACACAAAACACACACACACACACACACTCAGAAATATTCTAAAATTAAAATCAAGCATGTAATTGTATACTTTATGACTTGTTCTTTCTGGACCATATGTTCGATGATAACAGGGAAGATGATCAGTGACAGGTGTCATTTCATACCTAACACAGCAAAGACATTCCAGGACTTGTCCTGAGATCCTTTTCCTAATGAGGACTTGGTCAAGGGAAAGATGAGCTGGGACCAACACATTCGGTAGGCTGAGGGCCTCACAGATGCCATTCAGTTCCTCTGCTAATGATTCCAGTGATTCCTTCCCCCTCACACCTGTCCATCTGTAGTCTCTGCTCCCCCACATCCTGCTAATGAGCAGTGACTAAAGTTATTCTAGTCTTCTGGCCATAACTGGTCAGACTGGGGAATAAATAATCAACCGTAGGAAAGTCTGTTAGACTCTTTTATTTCAGAAATGCTAGCTAGGCTGGAGTTTTCCTTTCTGAAGAACAGCTATTCTTGCAGTGGCACTCAGTCATTGGCACCAGGCCCAGTGGAAATCTGTGCTCTGGCAGAATATGATGCCCAAAGCACATCTTCAGAGAGATGAGTTGTTGACTCCAACGAGGCCCAGGAAGGGCTCACAGTTAGGTGCAGTGCACGTAGGTAAGCCATATCAATGACCAGAAAAATTGTAAAAGACACATGTATGTTTTGGCAAAGAGGGCCATGTCCATTGAAGAGTTCATGGGAAGATGTCAGTCCATGGGATGCTTGCCAGCTAGTTCTCTAGGACTGAAATAACAAATTGCTACAGACTCAGTGGCTGGAAACACGTAGAAATGTATTCTCTCATAATTACAGAGGTCAGGCATTTGCAGCGAAGGGGCCAGGAGGGCTGGTTACTTCAGGGGGCTCTGCTCCATGCCTGTGTTCTAGCTTGTGGTGGTCAATGGCATGATCCTGCATCGTTCTCTCTTCACATGGCCTTTGTCCTTCCTGTGTCTCCCTTTCACATGCTTCTCTCCCTTTCCTTATAAGGACACTTATCATTGGATTAGGGTTTACTCTCAATCTGTGATGGTCTTATTTTGAAATTCTACATTATGTTCACAAGAGTCTAAGCTCAAATAAGGTCCTATTTATAAGCATGGGGCAATTAACACATGGACATAGACTGTTTGGTTCATTTTCAACCCATTGTATTGGATTAGAAAAACAAGGATTGTGTATGTGGCATGAAGTCATATCTTCAAAAAGATGGTAGGAGTCTAACTTCAGAAACTCGGATTCAAGGTCAGAATAAATCTAGCAGTAAATGGAATAGAAGCTTAGTGGGTGGTCTAGAAAGGCTCTCTGATGTTCCAGCAGATTATTAGAAACAGGCTTTCACATAGCCTGAGCCCTGTGTAAAGCCATCCTGTTACAACTGCATGAATGACAGAGGAGCCAAGATAGCAATGGTTTGGAAATAGAGTGATCCCGGAGGCACAGCCTCAGTAAAATAAGTCAGAATCTTGATAAAGAAATCAGTAATCTAAATTTTTTAAAAGTTAGAAGTTAAATTTTCAGTTGTTCTTGATTGCTTTCCATAAATAATTTCTCCCGTTAATGTGAATTTGACTTCCGTTTGTTCCGATTCCAAATATAGAAAAATGTATATAAGACTCTCCAATTAGTCTCACCCTGGGTTATGCAGAAAACACTGAAAATAGTTTTATTAAACTTCAGTAATTTTCACTGATTTTCTTTTAAAGGTTAAATCTTTTTGTTTTTTGTAAAATTCAAACATTTCAACACTGAATCAAAGTGTTCATCACAATACCATCAATTCCTCCTTTTGTTCAACAGAGTTTTCCTGAATACTGAACTTTCAAGTTCCGCTTTAAGATTCCTTAAGCAATGATGTCCCACTTTTAAAGATATTAAAATATACTCTAACACATTCAGAGACATGTCTTGTCATTCCAAATCTGGTCTCTTCCCTCCCCCCAACTATTTCCTAAAAATAAAAGGAAAAAAGTTGATGAACAGCTTCTTCCATTTATTTATTTTTTCTGTGAATGGGTCGAACAAACCAGGCCATTGGGGATCCTCTGAAGCCAAGGGTTGATGGGTCAGAGGTTTAACTCAAAGTTGGAAACGTTTCTTCAGAACATTCTGTGCCCTTGGGTAACCACACAGTGTGCACTTTGGCATAACAAGCATGCTTGAGTCACAGGCAAGCTCTGTCCTTTAAGAGCGAATGTATGCCTACGTGTCTGTGGCTCTAAGGAGTGACTCTCATTCTTTTGGTTATTCGATGAACCGAGGCCTGAGGTCAGTGAGTGCCGAGTGTGAGTCCAGATAGGGTTCAGCGAGGTTCCTGGTGCCTCACGCGCTGACCAGCCATCTCTAAGGAGCAGCTCTCGCTTGACTCCCTGGAAGTTAACTACCAGAATAGTAGCCACATCTGAATGGTTCTTTGGTGTCACCACTGGTCTTAAGTCTAAGAAAAGACAGAAGCTTTGACACCTGACAATCAAAGGGTCACCGTCTTACTGCCAGTCCATTCATAAGAAAAGTGCTTCCCCACCCCAAATGGGCACTTCAGAGAGGCCTTGTATAGGATTCATATCTTTTTGATGTTCTCATTCACTAGATACTTTAGAAACCTTTTGGAAAATATATTTAATCTATTCCAAAGGTCACTACAAAAAAGGTTCTGCCCCACTGATGGGCAGGCTTTAAAACTTCAATCTCTGTAGTTGTTTTATTTTTGACATCAACTATAACAGCAGTGAATGGAAGTTGCTAGTGTTCAAGACTGCAGATGAAGGACCACACACTTTCTCTGCATGTGTTAACTCAGAGTTTCCACGTCCTCTGAGTTGAAAACCAGCTCTTCTGTCTGAAAAATGTGAATCTGCTCATGGAGACAGTGGAGGACAGTGTTTTGAAGAATATCATTGATAACCTGGGTCATGTGTTCTCCGGACATACAGAGGCAGACATACACTGAGGGAGAGCTGACTGAGAACTTCCATCTGTCTGAGTTCATCATCTGGGCAGAGTACTGCTGTATATCATTGTTGGCCTTTTCTTCTCATCAGCCTTGGCATCAGTGTCAGCAGCGTATGAAGAAAGCAGCTCTCAGAGGTGCCACAGTTCCTTAGCCAACCATTAACAGTGGGGAAGCACAATGCCTGTCTGCCAATCAAATGTAATGAACAGGTTAATGAAAAACGCATTCCGAGTTCACGTAAGATAGATCTTGCCTCTATCTCTCAAGTCACCAGGGGTGTTTTGGCAAGCATGTGACTTAGGGCAGTCAGTGACATGAATTGAGTTAATTTAGTTGATTTCTCTAGGATTTCCTTCCTAGGGAAACTGTGCAAACATGTGCAAACAGTGTCTTCGGTTCTGAATACTGTTCAATTTTTTCAAGCTCCCAATGTCATTACAAGGGAGAGAAACACAAATTAAGAGATCCAGAGTTGGCGAATATCTTTACTTCATTTTACAAGGGGACTGATGAAAATACCCTGAGGCTGTACGGTTAGGGGTATTGTTGGGTCCCTTAAGAAAAGAACACCTGATCATCATCATACCAGAAATGACTGCACACCAGTTGTCAAAGTAGCTGGTGAGCAAGGTTCAGAATAGTCCCCCAAAGTTTAGGGCACTGAAGCTGGGGGTCAGACAGGTTAAGATGCTTCCTCAGGGTCATGCAATTAAGTGCTAGAAGCAAGAATTGAATTTGAATATCTTCGATACATTCTCTGATCCGCTCTGCTCCTTAGGCAACCATTTTTTTAACCTACATGAGGACTGATCATAGCCTTTCTAAACAAGGCTTTCATGATTCATTCTATGGCAAGCAGTCTATTGTTTTCCATGGTAAAGAGTGATTTGCCCATGAAAGGATTAAGACATGTTAAGGGGGAGCTGGAGAGATGGCTCAGCAGTTAAGCACTTGCTGCTCTTGCAGAGGACCCTGGTTTGGTTCCCAGCACCCACATGGTGGCTAACCACCATCCTTAACTCCAGTTCCAAGGGATCTGATGCTCCCTCTGGGCCTTCACGGACATTGCACACACATGGTGCACAGACAGACAAGCAGGCACACATACATACACATTAATAAAAATCAAATAAGAATGTTAGAATGGATTTAGTCATTTTTTAAAATTTTTGTTTATTATTTTTATGTGTATGCGTGTATTGCCTGCATGTAGGTAAGTGCACCTGTGTCAAGCAATACCCGTGGAAGACAGAAGAGGCCGTTGGATCCCCTGGGACTGGAGTTATGGACAGTTGTTAGCTGCCATGTGGGTGCTGGGATTCAAACCCAGGTCTTCTGCAAGAACAACCAGTGTTCTTAACCACTGAGCCATCATTCCAGGCCTGATTTAGTGGTTTTTAATCTTCCTTTAACACAACATCTCAATCATGTGCCCAGAATGATGGCAGATCAATACGGAAGTTATGTATGTTGCATTGACTTGGTTTGTAGACCCTGGGATGGGGTAGGAAATCTGTTATCAGGTGCTGCTTTTAGCTGAGATGTAGAAACTTCTGAATGTGGATCAGTTAGAGCTCTGTATGGTCATGGCTGAGAAAAAGGTGAAATACCTCCAGTTACTACTAATTATCCATACCTGCAGATTTGACTAAGTATATACAAACATCCAATTTTCTTAGATGTAAGAAACATCTCAAGCCAAATGATTTGTGGAAAATTTTAGCACCCAAATAATCTAACTGTGGTAGTAAAAGTTGCTTTAATAAGAAGGAGAAGTAAATGCCAATTGATTTACTAATTAATTGCTTTTCTTTTCAGGGGGCAACAAACATATTTTTGTCACCACAACAGATTCACTGTGAAAACTCATGAGACCTTGAGATTCATCAACAGCTGCCTTGATTTTGTCAGGAAATTTAAACTTAAATTTCTCCATTCCTGGAATTTATTTATACATATTTGGGGGAATGGGGTCTCCCTCTAGCCCCAACTGGCCTGAAACTTACTGTGCAGACCAAGGCAGGCCTCAAGTTCACAGCGATCCACCTGCCTCTGTCTCTCATGTGCTAGGATTAGAGGCATGAGCCACCACACTCAACTAGTTATACATTTAAAAAATATTTTCTCAATATTTTTGCTGATAAGCATGTAATAATTCTACATACTTAGAGGATACAGCGTGCTGTTTCTACATGCACACAGCATCTATGGATCGAATCTGAGTAATGAGTTCTACTATTTGTTTATTATTTCTTTATTTTGTTTAGAGCCTCTGTGTGCCTTTCTTTCAGTTATTCATAAAATATAGCCAGGTGTGGTGGCATGCGTCATTAATCCCAGCACTCAGGAGGCAGAGGCAGGTAGGTCTCTGTGGGACTAAGGCCAGTTTGTTTTACAGGTCAGTTGGGGTAAAGGAAGCCCTGCCTCATTTTTGTCTTCTATCCTGTAGGGTCTGGTTACTCTGTTGGATACTTTTCTTTACTGTACACTGATTAGTTTTTACTGTCAACTTGACAAAGGTGGAGTTAGCTTGGAAGAGGGAGCCTCAGTGAGGAATTTCCTAGATTAGGTTTGCCTGTGGCCATGTCTATGCGGTGTTTTCTTGATTCTTAATTGGTGTAGGAGGCCCAGCAATCTGTAGGTGGTGCCATCCCTAGAAAGGATGCTTTGAGTTGTATAAATGAAAGCTGAAGGGGCAGGCCAAGCCGAATTCCTCCATGGCTCCTGCTGGAGCTCCTACCCTGACTTCCCTCAGCGATGGACTACGACCTGCAAGCGTAAGCTTGACAAACCCTTTCCTCCCCAAATTGCTTTGGGTCAGAGCATTTATCTCAGCAACAGAGAGCAGCCAGCACACCGTGGAAGACCTTTGCTGCAAGACCTTTTGCTGTCTATGCTTTCGGGGTCTTATAAAAGAAGAATCATTGGGCATGCCAAGGTCTTGAAGTGTTTCCTCCACGTTTTCCTCTGGTAGCGTCATAGTTTCAGATCTTACATTTATGACTTTGATTCATTTTGATCCAAGTTTGAGTTGATTTTTGTAACTTATGTGGAATAGGTGTCACTATAGTCTTGGTGTCTGGATATCCAGTTTCTACAGCATCATTTATTAAAGAGACTGTCCTGTCTCCAGTGCGAGTGTTGGTATTGGTCTTCCAGTTCTGCCCATTAGTCTTTTTCTGGTTCCAAGGACATGCCACCTTGTGGTTTTCTATGAGCAAGATGTGCTGTGTGTGTGTCTGATGACATAAGTACTCAGTGAACTGGGGATGCATTTTCTCATCAGCTTAAGGAAAATCCCGTCTCCTCTTGGATACACAGAGTTGGCGTTTACATCATCATTCCAACAGTGCTTCAGTAAATTTCCCATTTCATAGGAATTTTGGAAAAGTTGACATTGGCAGTCCTGAGAGGTGATACCTGGCATGTCAGCCATGGGTTGTGGAGAGATGACTTCTGTGACAAACTGGCTTTACATCTGGAAAAGACTTCGAGCAGGCTTTTGGGTAGATTCTTTCTTGGACAGTTCTGATATGCGCTTTTCTATCCAGCCCAATTATGGCATAACTGTAAGGAAGTTTCCATTTCTTGGCAGACAATAGCTAGTCTTGCAGATCCATCTTGTTTTGAGGAGAAAACAGTGACAGTTGGCATGGTATTTGTTGAGGTAATGGGACAGAAGTCTGAATAAAACCTACCAACACTATAGCATAAAATCTACAATGTATATCATATTTTATAATCTCAGAAATAAAGATTTATCTACCTCACTTAGGGTATCATTGATAATATTATAGTAAGATTTGTCATCTCAGCCCTCATAATTAATACATCTTACTATAATACAAACACATTTGATCCTTATACTAACACTGAGAAATAAGTCTTACTGTATCATCCATGTTTGGCAGATGATGCTATTGAAAGATTGAGTTTATCAAATTCACATGCTTAGTAACTAACCAAGTCAGGATGTGAACCCAAGAAGTTTAAATGGAGAGACTGTGCTCTTTATCAGGAAGCTGAACTGCTTGCATTAGCTAGAGACTTGACTACGAAAATAGAAACCCCTTCTTACCAGCAACTAACATGAACATTTCCCAGAATTACGATGTGTAACATGCCATTATTTTTTTATATTTGTATTTAATGATATGTATGTGCGTGTGTTTGGTGTGTGGGTTTGTGTGCATGAGTATAGCTGCCCATGGAGGCCAGAAGAGGGTGTTGGATCCTCCAGAACTGGAGTTACAGCCAGTTGGAAACTTCCTCACGTGAGTACTGGGGATCCAACTCTGTCCTCCAAAGAGAGATTTGCACTCTTAGCCTCTAAGCCATCTCTTCAATCACTCTGCTTCTTTTCTTAAATTATTTTTGGACAAATATTTTATTTAGGAACAGTTTTGGATTTGTAGGAAAGTTGCAGAGAAATACAGGAAGAGATGGTTCTGATCACACTACACTCATTTTGTGTTAAATTCCTCAACAATCCTTTGAAGGCATTTAGCTTACTTTACAGAAATCAAGGCATATAAAATATGAAGAACCACCTCTTGTCGATATGTGAATGGTGTGACTGGGCTCCAAACCCAGGTAAGGCTGGGCATTTACAATTATCTCTTAACTTATTGGTTGATGTTGAAGCAACATTTTTATATTAAATTTATGTATGTTATGTACATACTGATTGATTGTATGTACATGTGTGAAGCAATATTTTGGAAAACGGATTTCAATGAATACATTCTTAAATGGAAAATAATTTCCCTTATATTATCTATATATGATTCAGCACGAATCAACATGATGTAGACTATGTCCTCTATCAATTAGGGATCTAGGATTAGAAATCCTCTAATATAGACCACTGTCTAATCACAGTAGAATCAAATAGAGGTCAATTGGGTCACAGTTATCCAGTGTTCCCTTCTCAGATGACCTGTAGAACTTCAGAAACAAGGAAGGAGCATACGTAGTGACAATCTTCTAAAACTTACAGGCCCCCTTTCAGACAGTCAGCAGTGTAGAAAGCTTACAGGTCCACCTTTGATACCTTAATACATTTTTAACATCTTTATTACTTATAATCTTTTTTGCTTCTTTTTTGAGTCAGGGTCTCCCTGTAGCCCCAGCTGGCCAGCAACTTGCTATGTAGACCAGGCTGGCCTTGAACTCACAGAGCTTTGCCTGCCTCTGCCTCCCTAGTGCTGGGATTAAAGGTGTGTGTCAGCATATCTAGACCATTTTTTTTGCGTTTCTGATTGGTAACAGCTAAGTATCAGTTATATTGAATTACACATAAAATGTGACCTTCATGTACTTTGTGGCTTTTTATTTTTTTCATTTTTTGTGTTTTATTTGAATTTGATCATTTTTTAAAAAATGTTTTTATTTTTTAGAAGAAACATTTCATTACAGCTTTAACATACTCAATAACAATTTCCAGAGAAAAGATATATCTTTTTCTAAAGTGGCTATAAAATTTTAGGTTCACAGTTGAATTAATACAGAAAATTTTATTTCTACTGAAGATAATGCCTTTAAAACTGCTGTTGCTCCTGGCCTTGATATACAGATAGGTATGTGTGACTATTGGAGACAGAGCAAGAAGTAGACAAGTGTTCATCTCCAGTTATCTTCATGTAACACAAAGTTGATGTTATTTGAAGTCCTATTGCAATGGAGGCAAAGAATGAGCATTCAAAACGTGCTTTGTAGGTTTCTAAAATCATGTTCAGCTTCTCTCTGTATCTATGTACTATGTATGTATGTATGTATTTATGTATGTATGTATCTATCTATCAATCATCTATCTACCTATCATCTATGTATCTATCTAAAAAAATTCTATCTATCTATCTACCTATCTATCTATCTATCATCTATCTATATCTATCATCTCTCTATCATCTATCTATCTAGCTCCTGTGGAGAACATCAGGTATCCTCCTCTACCATTCTCTGTCTATTGCTTTTGAGATGGTCTCTGCCTGAACTTGGCGCTGGGCCTTCTAGGCTAGGCTGGAAGCCCTCAAGCCCTGTTGATCTT
>NW_008340206.1:3335290-3343109 GCF_000622305.1 Nannospalax galili | reverse complement strand
ATCTATCATCTATCTATCATCTATCATCTATCTATCTATCATCTATCTATATCTATCTATCTATCATCTATCTATCTATCTATCTATCTATCTATCTATCTATCTATCTATCATCTACCTACCTATCATCTATCTATCGTCTATCATTTGTCATCTACCTATCTAATCATCTATCTCTGTCTTCTCTAAGCAGAGTAGGGAAGCAAGGACAGTTGACTAAAAAGAACATGAAGTACTGAGCACAGTAACGACCATCTCAGATACACAACTTCTTGTGCAGTGTTGTCTGGTGGAGGGTCAAACTCAGCCGCCTTTACCGATATCCCTCTATCACAGCAAGGCAGGATGACGCATTTCACAATGATAGCTTGAGTCACCAGAGAGGAGCAAATTCTGCTCTATACATTCTCTTTGTAAAAAGTCACAAAGTGCAAAATCAAATGTTTTAAACATACAGCTTATCAGAGATGCTCAATTAAATAGAATGACTCACTTCTGGAAGGTTCCAGGTGTATGGATAGAATAATACTACTGCTAGAATTCATTTTAAAGAAGACTTTTATGTGTCATCCTTTAAAAAAGTCAGGTGACAGTGTTAAATTTGAGGCTCAATCAATGGCCCAGTCACCCAAAATGCTGCATTCTGTGTTTACTTCTGTTCCCACTCACAGTTTCTGAACTGTGCTAGCCATTTAAAGTGCATGATGCAGTTGAGTGGTTTGTAAGAGAGAAGTGGGTGTTGTATTGCTTTTTCTTTAAGCTTAGTGTCCCATGTCCATTATTTAAAGCTAAAGATCAAGTTCCATCCATGATGCCTAAATAATTTTTAGTTTATTTCCCCAAATAAATTATTAGTGCAGCTAAATATGTTTGCTGTAGATTTTCATTAGTATATTAAAATATGAAAACCTCTTTCTAGAATGTTGATTAAATAGAATCCTGCAGTTCTCATTCAATTCCAGCTAAAAAAATACAATGTAAATCACAATGCTCCCTGAATTTCATCCCAGAGGAAAACAGCAGCCTGCTTTGATGCACATCTACAATCCTGGTGGTATAGTTTTAAATGTATGCAACTAATTAGGCAATCTTTGTGTTAATAGTCCTTCATACCCCTTTCATTATACTTGATGTTTTTTTGAGGAAACAGCTGGAGTATTCTATCAATGGAAACAGACTTTGGTTTATTATTATTAAATTTCTTTTTCATCTCTGCTTGCCAGTGGGATGTACTCCAAATCATTTTAAAGACCTCTACATGCTGGACATATTGACATTAAAATAAAAGCAGAACCTTTGGCTTGCAGATATTAAAGTAAAGTATTAAATATTAAAATTGATTTACTGACAGGCTAAGCATAGAAGACAGCAGAAATACTCGGTGAGAAGGAAAGTAAATTGGATTATATTGTTAGTGGTTTGAGCTGACTGAGATAAAAATACTTCTGCTCTGTAACAATAAAGCAAAAATAAATGTTGACATTAATTGTCCTAAATAGTCAGTAAAGCCATGATGCAACCATTTATAGAAATTAGTGAAAATAAAATTCGCAACATCTCCACAGGTCTGCCCTTCATGTATGGTTGGGGAGGGTATTAACTATGATCCAGATTCACAAGTGACTGGGCTTATGTGGATTTGAGAGTCACTCAATTAATCAACTCAAGAGGTAAACATGCTCTTAGACAAAGTTTGAAGTTTGAAGTCTCTTTAAAAGGGTGGAGGCATCAGATTGGATATTTGAAATGAACCAAAGGAGAGAGAAGGTACTAATAAGAAGGAAATCTAATCCCAAATGGGCAACGCTAAACACAGGTACACAGGAACACCACTAAGTGGACTCAGTGCAGTGTGTGTGTGCGTGCGTGCGTGCGTGTGTGTGTGTGTGTGTGTGTATTTATAAATGCATGTAGGTACAGGTAACAATAAAGAAGGGGTCAGGAAATTGAGAGGGAGTCAGGGGCATGGAAGGAGTTGGAGGGGCACTGGAAGGGATGGAGATTATGCAAATACAACACTCATGTATGGAATTATCAAGAAAAAAACCATGTATTTTTTAAAAGAAGCACGTTGGGACTGGAGAGATGACTCAGCAGACAAGAGTGTGTACTCCACTTGCAGAGGACCTGAGTTTGGTTCCCAGCACCCATGTCAACTACTTAGGACTACTTGTAACTCCAGTTCCTGGGCATCTGATGACTTCCTCTGGCCTCCACAGCCACCTGTGCACACATGCACATATCTACACGCCACACAGACGCACATACATATACATAACCAGCCACTGTTCAAAATGTTTGACACTGATATTATGAAGTCCTACCCCTAATTTTTTTTGACTAAAATTACCACCCCGATTCCAAACCCGATTATTGTAAGCCTTGTTCTAATCAAGTGCTGCAGTCTTTATCCACCTGAGATAGTCTGGGGACGTCTGACACCTGCACTTCTCCGTTACTACCAATACATCCTTCTTAAATGACTTGTTCTTTTTCATCTTTAAATTCTTGTTCTCTGTTTTATTTTGGGAATAGAACAAAGAGTGTCTCTAACACAGTGGCTTAGCCAAGTGAAAGCTTTTTTATTTTTCACAGGAGAGTCCAAAGGTAGGTGGATGATCCAAGTTTGGTAGGTAGATCAGCGATGTTCATACATGACTTCTATACCTGGGTCCAAGTCCTAATGTGTGCGTTGTCCCAACTGGTTGGCAGGGGAGATGAGGGAAAGGAATACATCCACTGTGTTCTTAACAAAAGCCAGAAACTGCAAATGGCTGGTGACTCCCCTCAGCTTTCCTGGAATTGAGAAGTTGGATATTTAGCTTGAAAATGTGGCTCTGTTAGAAAAGGAAGAGACCGATTATCAGAGAGTACCTATTGGTGTTCAGCCTTGATGTTTTTGCAGAAAAGCTTCCTTTGACTATTCTTTCTAAACAAGAGCTTCTATTTTATTGAACTTATATTTTGCTTTATCACTGAATCTTGGTTTTCATTATAGCAATTATAATTTTCAACTTTTATATTTGTGAAATAAAAATTTTTAACAGTTTTAAAATTGTCTTTTTTTTGGTCTTTTTGAGACAGGGTCTCCCTGTATCCCCAGCTGTCCTGGAACTCACTATATAGACCTGGCTGGCCTTGAACTCACAGAGATCTGCCTGCCTCTGCCTCCCAAGTGCTGGGATTAAAGGCGTGCGCTACCATGCCCAGCTCTTTTTTTACCTTAAACTCTGAAAGTAGCACTATTTATTTTGTTTTTCATTCTCTCTCCTTCATGCCTATGTGCCTGGCATATTTGACATGTGGAAGTCATATTTGATATAGTAAAGATTGGTGAGTGAATGGAATCAGATCCAAATGGATGTCAGATTAAATGAATTTAATGATTGGAAATACACTTTATAGAAAATGCAACAAAGTTAACTTTGAGTGGGCAGGCAGTCCTCCAATGCAGTTTCCTAAAGTGATGGTCAAATGCTCAAGGACTTGTCACAAAGCCCATCGACTAAGTTATCATCTAAAATGAAAGAAACAGAATAAAAGTGATTAGATAAAGAGGGTGGCACAGGAGAAAAATAAGAGGAGATTGTGCGTGGTCAGGGAATTTATTACAGGAGTATAGCCACTGGTAACTTGCCCATGATCTTGAACATAATCCCTTAGACATGGTCCTGCAAGTTACCAATTAAAATTATTGGCTCACAAAAAAAAGAAAACTTTCAATTTCAGTTATGTATGTGTGTGCACTTGAATGTGAGTATATTCTGGGCCACAAGATAAAATCCAGTTCTGACTGTAAATCATGTCAAAAGGATTTGGATGCCACTGTCTACCACACTTAGAAGAAATAAACTCTAGGCAGGGTAGACGAGGGAGGGAAGGAAAAGGTTGATCTCATGGAGCTTAACGTGACCTGCCTCGCAGGCTGACAAAATGACATGACATGGTGACTCATCTCCAGCAATTCCATGATGTTTGATTTCCAGCTGCATTTTTCCCAGCAACACACTATCAAAGTATATTTCAAAGAAAGAGGAGAGTGTGTTTCAAAGCATTGTTTCATCTTATCGATCACAGTGGGGTATTATCTTCAAGTTCCAAAACTTCAAAAGTAACTTTGAATTATAGTTCAACTTGAGAACGTCGTTTAAAAAAATCTGTAATTCTGATATACCTAGGGAACTCACAGACTTCTTTTGGTGTTCAGTCCTAGAAAATTGATCAATGGTCTTTTCCAATGGGCTTGCCAGTGAAGAGTCTGCATATTATTTAGAACAAATATCATTTGTCTTCTTTGAGCTCTTTTTGTTATTTAAATTTTTTTATTTAGTAACCACATGATTAGAAGCAGCATTTCATTACAGCTATAACATATTCAATAACAATTTCCTGAGCAAAGATACATTTCTTTCAAAAGTGGGTGTACATTTTAGGTCACAGTTGAGAATTAATACAGTTATACAATATTGAACTAAGTATAACCCCTCAAAGACATAAAGTTGAATGAGTTTTAAACTTTTAAAAGAGCCCTCCACTTCATTTTAAAAGATATTCTGAATGCTACTAACACTTAGATGTTTGCACATGCATCTCTAATCTCTACGTATCTGATTATTAATAATCACAGTCAGTTACACTCAGATCCTTGGCACCTGAGTAAGGATATAAAGTCATCAGGTAGATTTCAGTGGTAATGTTTATCATCTCTACTCGTTAACATGAAATAAATTTTTATGCTTCCTCCTTAAATAGAACTCATTTTTTATTTGTTGAGTTTTTTTTTTGTGTGTATCATTCAGAATATCTCAAACAATCTTATTCTACATACCCACTTCCCAATTGGCACCCTCCTGTAGCCACCCCAGCCCCCTGGAGCCCATATACTCTGTCATCCCTGTTACTGTCCACTGTGCTGTCACTGCCCCCAGCTGTTCCCCAGTGCTTGTCCATTCACTGAATCTAGTCAGCCTATCTAGAGATCCTTGTTTTAGGAAGATCAGCTGTTCTTCATCTAGCAGCAACCAGTTGTCAATTCAGTATTCCTTTAGATAAGATTGGGGTCTGCTGTTCGTTTTTCCAATTCTATGCTGGGTTATTGTCTGAGTGTCTCTTAGGCAATCTGGCCAACAACTTAAAGGAAGGTATCTCCTATCTGGCATTGTTGCTTGTTATGTAGCCTTTAGCTATACATATGGATTCTTAAGAAATTATATTGACCCCATTAATCTTTGGTTATACTTTCCTTTTGGGTGTTTAAGACCCTACAGTTGGCTCAGATAAACCAATTTATTTTTCTTAAGGCTGTTTGAGGACCATGGTTTCCCCATTTAAGGTGCCCCCATTTTCCCCATTTCTCCCTTAATAATACCCTTCTCCTATGGTCCCACCTCTCTGAGCTCCTTCTTTCTCTTCATCCCCTAGGTTCCTTGTATAAACCTCTCTTCCCCCCATTAAAATAACCCTATTTATATCCATTGACCCTCCTCTTTGTAGACTGGACAGTGGTTCATGTCCATCTGGTGGGGTTTCCATGGCCTCCCTGAACAAGAGGACAGGTGACTTACCACAGTTATAGGAAAATTTGAGAGATGCTCACAGTCCCCTGGAATTTAGTCGACTTAGGATGGGAAGGAGCAAAAACTGTCCTTTATGTCTCTCTGACCAAATTAGTATAGGCCTCAAAGTATGGCTATTAAACATCCAAGAAGGTTAGTTCCACCAGTCTGGTACTTTTAATTACCATGTGCCATGTAGATAAAGCCTGGGCAATGACCAAACACTCTCAGATAAAACTTGCCTAGACATACATTATATTCCTTGATTTAGTTGTATGTATAATTTGTCAGTAGGTTGTTGGACTAATATGGTTCCCTCAGGGTTTTTAAAACTAGCTAGACATTATCTCTCACATTGGCTAATG
Organism: Nannospalax galili; assembly: GCF_000622305.1. Classification (NCBI taxonomy): domain Eukaryota; kingdom Metazoa; phylum Chordata; class Mammalia; order Rodentia; family Spalacidae; genus Nannospalax; species Nannospalax galili. The sequence goes on along the minus strand of NW_008340206.1, from coordinate 3,337,189 downwards.
TCTAATGTCTTCCACCATGGTTTCCCCATTTAAGGTGCCCCCATTTTCCCCATTTCTCCCTTAATAATACCCTTCTCCTATGGTCCCACCTCTCTGAGCTCCTTCTTTCTCTTTATCCCCTAGGTTCCTTGTATAAACCTCTCTTCCCCCCATTAAAATAACCCCATTTATATTCATATCTTCCTTATTAAGGCCAGTTTCCTACTGTTCTTCTCATTCAGGTTCTTTCTTTTCCTTTACCTCCCTGGTTCCTTTCCATTATCCTGGTTCCTGTAGTTATGTCTGGATACATATTCACTTATCAGGGTTTAGTGCTAGGATCCACATATGAGGGAGAACATATGTCATTTGTTTTGCTGAATCTGTGTAACTTCACTTAGTATAACAGTCTCTACTTCCATCTATTTACCTGCGAATTTCAAGATTTCATCTTTCTTTACTGCTGAGTAGAACTCCATTGTATAAATGTACCACATTTTCATTATCTCCATTTACCACAGCTTTCATGATTTCATCGTTTTTACTGCTGAGTAAAACTCCACTGTATAAATGAACCACATTTTCATTATCCACTTGCCAGCTGAGGGACATGTAGGTTGCTTCCATCTCTTAATTATTGTAAAAAGAGCAGCAACAAACATGGATGTACAAGTGTCTCTGCAATACGATACATTCTTTTGGGTATATGCCAAGGAGTGGTATGACTGGGTCAAATGATAGGTTCATTTTTTGTTTTGTAAGGGTTCTCCACGCTGTTTTCCATAGGGGTTGAACAAATCTGTAATCCCACCAGCAGAGGATGAGCATTCCCCTTTCCCTGCATCCTCTCCAATATTTGATATCATTTGTTCTCTTGATCTTAGCCAGTCTGACTGGGGTAAGGTGAAATCTTAAAGTTTTAATTTGCATTCCCATAATTACTAGCAATGTTGAACACCTTTTAAGATGTCTCTTAACCATCTTTATTTCTTTTTTTGAGAGCTCTCTGTTCAGCTCCTTAGCCCATCTTTTAATTGGGTTACTTCCTGTCTTGATTCTTTGTTTTTTGAGTTCGATATATATTCTGGATGTTAAACCTCTGTCAGATGTGTCGCTGGTGAAGATTTTCTCCCATTCTATGGGTTTTCTCTTCATTTTCTTGATTGCGTCTTTTGATGTACAGAAGGTTTTTAGTTTTATGAGGTCCCATTTGTTTATTCTTGACCTTGTTTCCTGAGCGTCCAATGTCCAATTTAGAAAATCCTTTCCTACACCTATATCTTGTAGGTTATTGCCAATGTTTTCTTCTTTTTCAGTTTCAGAGTTTCAGGCTTCACAATGAGGTCTTTGATCCATTTGGAGTTTACTTTTGTGCAAGGTGAAAGATAAGGATTTAGTTTCATTCTTCTATAGGTGGAGATCCAGTTTTGCCAGCACCATTTGTTGAAGATGCTGTCTTTCCTCCATTGTGTGTTTTTGGCAACTTTGTCAAATATCAGGTGGCTGAAATTGTGTACGCTCAGGTTTGGGTCTTCAATGATATTCCATTGATCTATGTGTCTATTTTTGTGCCAGTATCATGCTGTTTTATGACTATAGCTCTGTAGTATAGTTTGAGATCTGGTATAGTAATCCCCCCAGTATTGCTCTTTGTGCTCAGGGTTACACTGGCTATCTGGGGTCTTTTGTGCCTCCATATGAATTTAAGGATGGGTTTTTCTAATTCTGTGAAGTATGTCATGGGGATTTTGATTGGCATTGCATTGAATCTATATATTGCTTTGGGTAGGATGGTCATTTTCACAATATTATTTTTTCCAATCCATGAGCATGGAAGGTCCTTCCCTCTCCTGGTGTCCTCCTCAATCTCTTTCTTTAACAATTTAAAATTTTCTTTATAGAGCTCTTTGGTGTCTTTGG
>NW_008340206.1:3333283-3335095 GCF_000622305.1 Nannospalax galili | reverse complement strand
ATTCCCCTGGAGCTGGAGTTAAGGATGGTTCATAGCTGCCATGCGAGTGCTGGGAATTGAACCTGGGTCCGCTGCAAGAGCAGTCAGTGCTCTTAACCTCTGAGCCATCTCTCTAGCCCCCTGCCCCTTTAGAACTTTTATCACGAATGCATGCTGAATTTTGTCAAAGGCCTTTTCTACATCTGTTGAGATGCTGATATAATTTTTGAGCCCATTTATATGATTTATGATGTTTATTGACTTACATATATTGAACCATCCCTGCATCTCTGTAATAAAGCCGACTTGTTCATGGTGGACGATCTTTTTCATGAGTGTCTGTATGCAGTAAATGCTATTCTGTTCCTTAAAAACAAAACAGAACAAAAACTTCCTACAGTTGGTAGTGGTTTTTCATTTCTTCCTTTCTTTCTTGCTAATGGGACCTGAATTAAAAATAGCATTTATCCATTTGACCTGAGTACAATTTTAGTCTTGTATTTTACTTACCTTTTAAAATCAACATGGTATTTCTCTTCTGGTTCCATCGATTGTCACATATGACTTGCCAACCTCCAAACACTTTTTAAAAACATGTTCAACGAACAGTATCAGAGCCAGAAGCAGGAGTGATGGTTTTCCTAACACACAGCTTAGTCAGACTCTGACATGTACCCTGCACAGAAATATCTTTTGAGCCAGTAGGACCCAAATCTGGTATATATGAAAGTAGTAAAATAAAGGGAAAACAGCCAAAATATTGTACCTTTGAAGTCAGTTTCATTATCTATCCTACTGAACAAGGGCAACGTTTACATTAACTGACCTGGTGGAAATCTGGAATATTTACTGTGGCTTCTTTAAATGCACCTGACTCTCCCCTCACTTGCCCTCTCTGGGTGGGTAAAAGCCCACTTATCCGTTGTGGGCTGGCTGTCTTCCCTTCTCAACTTTCTTTAAAACCTGCCTAAATATTAGCAACTCATATTTATTTAGGGCTTACTATATTTCATGCATTATGCTAAATCCTTTGCTTACATAATGTAATTTAATCCTTACCAGAACCCAGTGACATAGCTACTTGAATTAGTTATCCTTTGAGCATGACAACCCCAAAGGTAATTCCTTGAAACAACATAAATCACTGTTTCTTAGGTTTAAGTGGTTTAAGTATTTGGAGGTGTCTTGGTTGAGCAGTTCTGGTTTGGGGTTGTATGAAGCTCTTGACAGTCTGTGCCTGAAGTCTTCTTTACACTTACATGTCTGGTGTCTGGACTTTGTAGCTGTGGCTCTCAGGTACATCTCGATTTTCACAAAATCTCTCCACGAGATATCTCCAACCTTGTACCTGAGCCAGCTGGCCTTAAATGGAATGTGTTAGGGTTCCACTTCAGTTAGTCACTGAAGGAAAAGGTACAGAAGATGACAGAGGTAGCAGATGTTAGGAGGAGGCTCAGCACAGTGACCATCAGCGTCAGAAGCAATGCCAGAAAACACTTTAAAATAATGTTCCTGATGATGGGGTCTGCAGAAAGTAGAGCCTGCTGATACCTACTGTGGATTTTCACAAGTTATACCTGCTACAACACTGGTGAACTTGAGGACTAATTCCTTCAAACAGAAAAGCAAGGAGAACCATGCAGGTGGAAGGAGATGACTAGAACAGTCCCCTGTTTATCAGAAATAATTAGGAAGACATAACCTCTCCCAAAGAAAGCACCAGGTACAGATGGTGTTTCTAGAGGTGAATTCTATCAAGCATTTTCCCACAAGCTCATTAATAACTTTCAAATATTTAATACTTCCCAATTCATTTTTTTAACCTTTAAAAAA
>NW_008340206.1:3331664-3332964 GCF_000622305.1 Nannospalax galili | reverse complement strand
CACAACTGAATTAATACAGTTATAAAATACTGAACTCAGTATAAACTCTCTAGGATATAAAGTTGAATGAGTTTTTATCCTTTACAGAAAATCTCCATTTCAAGATATGCTATTTCCTACATTTTTTAGTATTATTTTTAGAAGAAGCATATCATTACAGCTTTAACATGCCCAATAACAATTTCCAGAGCAAAGACACAGCTCCTTCAAAAGTGGCTATAAAATTTCTAGGTTCGCTGTTGAATCAATACAGTTATACAATACTAAACTCAGCATAAGCCCTGTAAGACATAAAACTGAATGAGTTTTTAACCCTCAAAAGAGATCTCCATTTCATTCTAAAATATAGTTTCTTACAGAAAGACTCATTGTTTTTTCTACTAACACTGAGATGTTCACACGTGGGTCTCTAATCTGTATCTGATTATTACTAGTCATAACTGTTTGCACTAGGGTCCTTGGTGCCTGCGTATGTCTATGAAGTCGTCACGTAGATTTCAATGGTAATGTTCATCACCTCTACTAATTAACAGGATGTAAACTTTTATGCTTCCTCCTCAAATATAATACATTTAAAAAATTTTGTTGATTTTTTTTCTGTGTGTGTGTATATCACACAGAACATCTTATTCAACTATATACCCACTTCCCAGATGGCACCCTCCCATAGCCTCCCTCCCCCCATCAGAGCCCCTACACTCTGATATCCCTGCTAATGTCTGCTGTGTTGTCGGCACCCCCAGCCATTCCCCACTACCCGCCCCTCTGATGAATCTAGTCAGCCTATCTAGAGGTCTTTGTTTAGGGGATCAGCTGTTCCTCATCTAGCAGCAATCAGTTGTCAATATTCCTTTAGATAAGTTGGGGTCTGCTGTTCATTTTCCCAGTTCTATGCTGGGTTACTATCTGGGAGTCCCTTTGGCCACCCTGGCCAACAACTCAAAAGAAGGTATCGCCTGTCTGGCATTGTTGCTTATTATGTAGCCTTTAGATATACATATGGATAATCTTTGGTGATACTTTCCTTTTGCGTGTTTAAGGCCATACAGTTGGCCCAGATAAACCAATTTATTTTTACTCTTAAGGTCATTTGAGGATCTGTTCCTCAGGGGTCACATGGGCTTGGGAGGAGCCCCTGGCTCCTTTCTTTTACCAGTTCTGCCTATGTGAAGATAAGTCAAAGGTCCTGCTTGACCATGGCTGGCTTTGCTTGGAAGCATGGAGGAAATGATTCCTCTGTGTTGACCCTCCTCTTTGTAGACTGGACACTGGTTCAAGTTCATCTGGTGGGGTTCCCTGG
>NW_008340206.1:3282434-3331437 GCF_000622305.1 Nannospalax galili | reverse complement strand
ATATACCCAAAGAACTCATCCTATTGCAGAGACTCTTGTACATCCATGTTTGTTGTTGCCCTTTTCACAATAGCTAAGCGATAGAAGCAACTTAAGTGTCCCTCAATTGACAAGTGGATAATGAAAATGTGGTTCATTTATACAATGGAGTTTTACTCAGCAGTAAAGAAAGATGAAATCATGAAATTTGCAGGTAAATGGATAGAACTAGAAACTGTTATACTAAGTAAAGTAACACAGGCTCGGAAAAAAAGTCGACATACGTTCTCCCTCATATGTGGATCCTAGAACCAAACCCTGATGAGTGAGTATGTATCCAGACATAACTACAGGAACCAGGATAATAGAAAGGAACCAGGGAGGTAAAGGAAAAGAAAGAACCTGAAAGAGAAGAACAGTAGGAAACAGGACTTAATAAGGGAGATATGGTTAAAAATTGGGTTAGTTTTAGGGAGGGGGGAGGGACAGGTATACAAGGAACCTTGGAGACAAAGGGAAAGAAAGAACTCAAGAGAGGTGGGACCATAGGAGAAGGGTATTATTAAGGGAGAAAGGGGGGGAGGGAATGGGGACACCTTAAGTGGGAAAACCTTGTTGGAGGGGTGATACAATGTGAGAGATAAATAATGCCTAGATAGTTTTGAAAACCGCAGGGAACCAATTCATTTTTGAAGGCCAAAGTTACCCTTCAAAAAACCACATAGATATTGCAAAAGAGAAAAACTACAGACTAGTGTTTTTTATGAACAGGAATCGAAACATTCATAATAATACACTAGCACTTTGAATCCAACCACAAATAATACAAAATGAACTAGAGAAACTTATTCAAGTATGTTGAGTTATCCATATACTCAAAAATCACCTAGTTTAACCATCACAAACATCAAAACAACATTCATAGACATTCTGCAGTAAAACTGTAGGAAACCAGACATCACCATGAGAAATGGGACCTATGATTTCTAAGATCAAGAATTTCACAAAGGGGCCTTTTCCCCATTCCTCTGCAACCTTCTGGTATTGATGAACAAAGCCAACACATCAGGACGCATGAAGGAAGTTAGAGAAAAGGGATGTGAAAGAGGAAATGAAACAGATTGTGCTAGTAAATGAACTGAATGTCCACATGGACAGAAGGCCAGAGTCACCCCAGATCTACCAGAATCAAAACACAAATACAGCATGTCGTATCAGACGAAGTTACTATTCAGAAGTCAGCTGCATTGCTGTGTACCACTAAGAAACAATTGGGATTTGAAATCAAACCTAAAGCTGTCACATCTTTAGACAAATGTGATGTCTTGCTATATGGTAAATATGGATCCTTATATTTACAAATAAGTATACAAGTTACCACTAATGAAAGAAATTTCTTTTGCAACAGACTATTACAGAGTTCTGCAACTGGTCACACACAGAGAATAAGTTCTATGAGATGCCCAACCCTAAGTGATGTATTTACAATGGAACCTCTACACCCAAGGATCATGGAATATAGTGGAACAAGGAGTAGAGAGAATATTAATAAATCTTTCAATTCTTATCAATGAAGCTCCCTCGTGCAACAGAGGGCCATGAACACAAAAAAGGCCAAAGCATAGAGAGTATGTAAGCATAGTAAGTCTTCAGAGTATTGGTATCTGGACAGGACTCCTATATTAAACCTCACCCACCCAGACCTCAGGAATCATTGCAGAAGAGGGAGTGGAAAGATTGTAAGAGCCAGGGGAGGAGGTGCAGGACCATATGGAAAGAGAGTCTTAACAGGCTCATGGGACCTTGCTCATATGAACTTACAGCAATGGTGTCAGCATGCAAAAGACCCATGCAAAGTCAAGCAGACAAAACCCAGCATAGAACTGGGGAAGTGGGCAACAGGTCTCAACCTTAGCCAAAGAACTATTGGCAGGTGATACTGCTGGGTGAGGGAGAGTTGATCTTCTTTAAGGGAATGACTCTAAATATGGTGACTAGGCCCCAGTGGATGACTTGTGTTGAGGAACATCTGGGTATGCTAACTTGACTCGATAGACCTTAACATAAATGACAGAATTCATGAAATCTGGGGGGAGGGAGGGAGGCTATTTATAACATAAATGACAGAATGCATGAAATCCGGAGGGTGTGGGTAGAAGAGGGGTATAAAAATGATTAAGATGTCTTTTAGGAAATATACAGAACTTCAATAAAAATTATACAAAAAGGTGATTGAAAAATAATGCACAAAATATAATGTATACTATATATCAATCTAGTAAACCATGTACAAAATCACCTGGGCATGGTGGGCTTTGCCTGTAATCTCAGCAGAGGAAGGCAGATCTCAGTGAGATGGAAGCCATTCTGGTTTACATATTGAGTTTCAGGGCAGTTAGGGCTACAGGGAGATCCTGTCTGAAAAAAAAAAAAAACCAAACAAACAGCAAACCCTCAGAAACAAGTCCCCCCAAAGCAAAACATGTACAAAATCCATATGCAGAGAATGTTAAAATAAACTCTGATAAAAATTGTAAGTCTAAGTGAGTGTTGTATAATTTTCATGGGCTGAAAGATTCAGTATCATTAATATTTTAATACTTCCTAAGTTGTTTTATAGATTCAACTGAACTCCAATTAAAATCCTAGCAAGTTATTTTGCAAACACTTATGAGCTGATTCTAATATTTATATGGCAAGACGAAAGTCCAAGAATAGTCAAAAGAATCCTGAAGAAAAAGTAATCAAAATTAGACAACATGCTGTTGAAGTACACAGATCAAGACAGATCATTATGCAGGGAGGGGAAGAGAGAGGGAGGTGGGGAAGGAAGGAAGGAAGGAAGGAAGGAAGGAAGGAGGGAGGGAGGGAGAGGAGACCAAGAGAGCGCTATCGAGGTTGTATGACAAAGTACCAGGGAATAAGCAGCTCATAAACTACAGATTTGACATACTTGCAATTCCAGAGGCAAAAGGGATCACAGGCATGAAAAGGTTAAGAAGCTCTGCTGGAGACCGCAAAGGCTTTCTGTTAACGTTTGTGTTCTCATTTCCCTATTTCCTCATTTCTGGATGAATGAAGGCTTGGAACAGGGTGTCAGCAGGTAGGGTAGGACTCTGTTGAGGGCCTCTTCTGGCATTATAAAACATTTAAAGGAGTTACCTTAAAACCAGGAAGACATTGCCCCTCCTACACACCATAGACTAGGAAAGTAAAAGCCCAGAGCCAGGAGTAGACGCCCTCTCTTGAAGCTGTTGACCAGGACTCCAATAGAATCTCAAACAATATTGACCAGTGCTCCTGCTCTTGGTTTCCTGTTAAGACCCTGCTGCTGAACACACTATATACAAACAAGGAGAAATCAAGCTGGTACTGACTGCAAAGCTTCATCTCTACTGGCTAGCTTTCACAGTGCTGGAAGGTTCTATGCATGCTACTGGAGAAAACAATCATTAACCTTACCCAGCTATGAATCCTGTGTGCTTCAAAAACAACTGGCCTGGCAAGATATGACCTCTGGTCTACAGTGCCACAAATATTATGGGAATACTCAATCATTTTCTAATTGGATTTAATGTCCACTTCATAGGATGGAACCCATTCCTGACATTTATATCAAGCCTAGGAATATGACCCTGCTGCTGAACACACTATATACAAACAAGGAGAAATCAAGCTGGTACTGACTGCAAAGCTTCATCTCTACTGGCTAGCTTTCACAGTGCTGGAAGGTTCTATGCATGCTACTGGAGAAAACAATCATTAACCTTACCCAGCTATGAATCCTGTGTGCTTCAAAAACCACTGGCCTGGCAAGATATGACCTCTGGTCTACAGTGCCACAAATATTATGGGAATACTCAATCATTTTCTAATTGGATTTAATGTCCACTTCATAGGATGGAACCCATTCCTGACATTTATATCAAGCCTAGGAATATGTGACTAGGCAGGCCACAGGCCATAAGGGAGAGCTTATTATTCTGCTAAGTAAATAATAGTACTAAAGCAACTCTTAATGATTTACTATTATATCCATAGAATAATGCATCTCTCAACTCTCACCAGATAAGTTTCCTTATGCAATAGATTATGAATAACAGAGAAGCCGGAACTGGCCAACGTGCAGAGAACGAGGCTGCAGCGTGATTATCCCTGAAATGGACACCTATGTCAAGCGTCTGCCTCTCAAGGCTCAGGGAGGAAGGGGCAGAAAGATTGTAAGAGCCAGAGGTGGTGGATGAGCACAGGAAACAGTTTTCTAGACAGTTGGGAAGTTACTCATATGTTCTCACAGTAATGGTAACAGCATGCACAAGTACCACATAACCTCACTCAAGCCAGACAAAAACCCCAGCATGGATATGGGAAAGTGGGTAAGAAACCCCAGTTCTACCTGAGGAGCTACTGGAAACTGATGGCTGCTGGGAAGGGGAGAATCAGTTTTCCTTTTCTTTTCTTTTTTTCAAGGTTGTGACTCTTGGTATAACCAGACCCCAGTGGATGGACATTTGGGGACACAAATTAGACTCTATAGGTCTCTCTCTCTCTCTCTCTCTCTCTCTCTCTCTCTCTCTCTCTCTCTCTCTCATAGAGTGCATGAAATTGGGCAGGGTAGTAAGAGGGGATGAAGATAATGCAAAAGACCTAAATATGATCAAAATATATGACATTTGCAAAAATTCAAAAAAGAAAAATAAAGAAATATTTAAAAAAATAGGATAGTTTGGACCTCTGAGATATCTTAGTAAGTAGAAGTGTTTGCTGTGCAAGTCTGAAAACTTGAGTTTGATCTTTAGACTCCCTGGTAGAAGGAGGATTTGGACTCCTCAAAGCTGTTTTAAGACCTCTACATGTGAGCTGATGTGTGTGTTTGCCCCTATGCTCACACACACACTTTAACCATACATAAAATTTGGATTTGAAACAGGATGGTTTCCAGAGTGAAAAGGGTTCCTTGAATCTCTGTTTCCAGTGAAGTCTGAAATTCTTTACTTGATTTCAAGACCTTCTTCCATCTGATGTTTCTTCCACCCTCCTAACCCAGTCCTCAAGTCTGATGACCACTTTCATTTTCAGCCTGCCCTAGGAATATGCTATGATCAGCCTTATTCTGTCTCTTTTGCCTGAAACCCTGCCACCTTTCCTTCCTGCCAACATCAACACAAAAGTTTCTTTTTGTGTCTATTCCGTGGCAGATCAGGTAGAAATGAGATGTAGCTGGGTAAACCATGACGAAGCCACCCACGAGTGGAAGTAGAATTGTGGTATAAATAAAGTCTGGATGTATACATAGCAAGAAAAAAATCAGAAGGGTCTAAGCTGATTATTTCCAGCAGTAATTCCTAAGGCATGTTCTTGGAGAGGAAGTTTATCTTTTATGTGTTTAAGCATTGTTTGGATTTTTAAAAATTGGATGTGTTTGTTACTTTTATAAAAAGAATAAAGTTTTGTTAATAATTCAAAAATCTTACATTTTGTATAAACTCTTCCTTGAGGACTAAAGTGCCTCTAAAGTTTTGCTGAAATGCTACAGATTCAAGCTTCTTCAACTGTGGGTCGAGACTCTGTAACCAAAAGTGGAGATGGCAGAAAATTTGGCAACAGAAAGAGGTTTCTGACCAAGTAATCATCAAGAATTGATTTAAAATGAAAATACAACAAATCAGAGTCACTAAAACTACCATAATGAATAAGCAGATAAGGCAATGTTGTATCATTCAAAGTTAATACTCAGAAATCAATTGCTTTGCTGTATATTGCAGAGAAACAACCTGAATGGAAAAGCAGAGAGGAGATGGTGGTAGACTCCCCGTGTGGCATCCTGGAACGTCACAGGGCCTTGGTTCGGAGCACACAGCATTGCAATGCCCACACAGGCTGTCTAAAACACGTCAGCTCAGATTTGAGCCAAGTGTCTGTTATGAATTGCAATGTTTTACTGTATGTACAAAATTTCCTGCTTTTGGGCTAGCAAGATGATGGGTCAGTGGGTAAAAGCATTTGCTATGGACGATATGAGCCAGATGACCTGGGTTCTATTCCTGGAACCCATGTAAAGCTGGAAGGAGAGCTGACGAGGTTGTTCTCTGACCTCCACATGTGTTCTGTGGCATACATGCTCTGTGGTACACACCCCCCCACATACAATGATAATAAATAAAATAAATGTTTTCTCCTCTTACAGAACATAATGGTTTAATTATGGAAAACCCAAACCTTTGATATTTTCCTATCATCCTTCTTCAGTGTGTACATATCAAATTAGCATATGTTTGGGTTGCGTTGTGCTAGAATGTTTGGCTTTAAAAACTGCTGCTTCAGTTGCTGACTTGGTTTTCATACAAAGTTATTAAACAGATTTTGTCTTGGGATTAAGACAGAGCTTTACAAACTTCTGAAATGTCTTAAACATTCTGCCACTTTGTACTATATGCAAAGTGACACTTCCAGAATTGATGATTATGGAATCAAAATATCAGTTAACTCTGAGAAGCACAGAAGATCCTCTCTCCCAACAGGCACATCGCCTTATTAATGTACAAATTTACTTTCATCTTTAGTAAATGGTGGAGTTAGATGTATAATTTTTAATATTTTATTTATTATTTCTATTTTATGTGTATGAATGTATTTTATGTGTAAGGATGTATTGTATGTAAGTGCACCTGTGTTGTGAAATGCTTGCAGAGGTCAGAAGAGGGTGTTGGATCCCCTGGAACTGGAATTAGGGATGGTTGTTAGCTGCCATGTGGGTGCTGGGAATCAAATCAGGTCCTCTGCAAGAGCAGCCAGTGCTCTTAACCACTGAGCCATCTCTACCCCCATATATATTTTAAAAATAAATTTCTTTATGATTTATAACCACTATATGTTCGATTTGTATTTCTTTTTTTTTATATCTATATGCCTGGGGTTGGATAAAAAATTCTCAGCCAAAGATCACAAGTAGATACAGATTGAGAAGCCCTGCTATAGACACCAAAGACTATCCTTAAATTTTCTAATCATTCTTGTTTGTGTTCAGGTGTTTTTTTTAAAGCTTCTTTTATTTTTATTCATGTGTATGTGCCTATGTGAGTACATGCCACATGTGTGCAGGTGTCTATGAAAGCCAGAAGAGAGTATTGGATCCCCTGGAGCTGGAGTTACAGGTGGTTGTGAGCAACCTTGTGTGGGTGCTGGGAGCCAAAGTCAGGTCCTCTGTAAGTGCAGCCAATGCTCTTAACCACTGAGCTGCCTCTCCAGCCTTTGCCTGTAGGTCTTGATCTCATAGTCTAACTCAGGATAGATGCATAACAGTAATTCTGAAATTTCTAGAAATTGACTAGACACACTACAGGTGCTCAGAAAACACATAAAGGTCACATTAATCACAGAGCAGGACTGGAAAGGTTAAAACCAGCATCTACTTGTTTTGACCCCCAAGGTGGCATTGTCCTAAGAATTGTTCCTAAGAATGAGGACCAGGAATCATTACAGGAAACCAGGAAATGAAGAATGGGAGGAGTTGGCAGGATGATCATCTCTGAGCAGGGTCTCTTTATCCCACATTGTTCTTAAACTCAAAATCCTTCTGTCCCATCCTTCCAAGTGCTGGGATTTCAGGCATGTAACACCACACATAGCTCCCCACTGCCTCTTTAAACCTTGACCTGGACAGTGTGAAGCCCACAGACAAACTCCAGTTCCTTTCCTCCGTTCCTCCCATTCTACCTGAATATTGATGAGCTAGCGTGTAACTTCTGAGTTTAATTTCCTTGGGCTATTTCTATCCCCCAATTCACTCATAGTCATTCTACTTTGTGAAGTTAGTGGCCCCAGGATATAGGTCAAAATTAGCCCCACCATAGCAGGGGGAAAAATGATCTGCAAAGACTAGAACTTTTGTACGTTATCTGATGGGAGACTAGAGTTCTTTAGCATATCATTCCTTTTCCTGTGTCTGTGACAGAATCATTGACAGGAGCAACGTAAAGGATGGAAGACTTACTGTGTTTCAAGGTTCCAGTGCAGTCTATTATAGCTGGGATGCTATAGTAGTGCAGCTTGGTTCATGACAGTGGTGGCTTGCAGCAAGCAGTTTCCCTTAGGAGACCAACCAGGAAACAGATGGGGCCATGAACGGAGGGTGGTGTAACTTGTGAAGACCCACCCGCAGTGATCTGTTTCTACCTTCTATGTCCTGTATCCTCCCAAATCTACAGCCTTCCCAGAAGCATCCTCTTGGGACGAAGTGTTCAGTCACATGAAGCTGTGGGGCACAGGTCCTAATCAACTACAGCGGGTAGATGAGAGAAGCTGAGTCAGGGCTGGAAAGGATGAACAAGGGCAGGCCATGCTGGAAATCTTTGCTCCTTCTTTGGTGTTCATGCATAGAATGGAAGAGGTGTCTCTTCTGACCTCCAGACTAAACAGACTTCTTCCTTCTGCCATTGATATTTTGCTATTTCTGTCTTGGAACCAGGAACGTCCACTCAGAAACCTTTCCGCAGGACCAGAGAGATGCTTCAGCAGAAGGAAGAGCTTGACATTCAAGTGATGGTCTGAGTTCCATTCCTGGATTCCCTGGAGGAAGGAGAGAACTAAATCCTGAAAGTTGTCAATAGTGGCACCTGTGTGCACACACATGCACACACACTAATAATAATGACGATGATGATGGTGATAGTGATTTTTTTTTTAAAGGAGGACAACTTTTGGCCCAGGAACTTCTATACTTTAATTATTTGCACCAGAGACAGAGTGGTGAGAACTGGCCTTTCACCGAACCCCAGAGACTCCATATATGTCGTTTTTCCTGTTTCAAAAATCAAAGACCATCTCAGCCTTCTTTTGTTTTCTATGCCTGTCTCTTCCCTGGCTTTGGTGTGGTGAAACTTGGCTTTGTAAGCTCCTCCAAGTTTACATCTTTCCCAGTTGGGCCCATCCAGCCATCACTGAATGGGGAGAGGGATTTTTCTGCTTAACAACCTTTGTTGGGCAAAGGTCTGATTGAACCACATATGTCCTATTTCTTATGATCTCCCTGAGAGAGCACCAGGCTGTTCCCTTCTATAGTAATGGTTCTGTTTGTCATAGTGACTTTTAAATACCCCCAGCACAATCATGGGAAAAGAGTAAGAAGCTATAACTTGATAGTGGCCCTGTGCAGACAAATAGAGGGAAAAAGAATGTGTCCACACAGGAGTTTGTGGGTTTCTAGCTATGTTTTCTTTGAAAGGCTGAGCTGTCAGTTATTGATAGGCAGGGTGGAGGAAATCCAAAGGATCTTCAGAGAGAGCTATGAACCAGTGGGGGAAAAATCTCAGAAGTTGTCAAGAATTCCTATGTATCTTCCATGAGTTTTCATCTTCCATGATTTTTCTTTTTCAAGCTAAATCTAATCAAGTGTGTGTGTGTGTGTGTGTGTGTGGCCAGAGTATCAAGCTAGTTGAATTTGAAGTCTCCAGTCAGTTACAGGATCACTGTCCAAGGAACACAGTGGTGGAGACAGGGCTTGATGCATTACTGCAGTCATCTCCAGCCTGGTTTATTGCCTCATGGCATGACCTGAAGCCCAACAATTAGTTTAAGAAAAGATGAATCATTGTAGAGTCATTGCTTGGAAAACTAAGTTTCAGGTTGACAATACTATTTTCTTAGAGTTTGAAACTTTAGGGACATTCAAACAGTACAATGAAAGATTTCTTCAAGTGTCTGTTGGTCTCTTGGTCTGATGTCTTGAGATATTTTATATAATGAATCATATTTTTCTTAGGCAAGACATAAATTCAGCTTTCCCTTTTCAATGTCTCCTCAAGTGAGTCACAGCTGACAGCACTGACAGCTTTCCTACCTCCCACTGTGGATTTTACTTTTTAGACTTTTCCACCTTTTAAAAAGAACTTTTTTTTTGACATATTCAAGTTTTACTAGCAAAACTTATCTTATTAGAAAATCACCTTTCCTTTCGTGCCTGGTCCCCCATTACCCTCTTTTGTTTATCAGTGTGTTTCTGCATCCTGTGTAATTGAATCCCATTATTTGCAGAATTTGCATTTTCCCTTAGTTTTTGAGAAAAATAATGATTCGGGTGAGCCAAGAACTTCTTTTTGTATCAAATACCAAACAAGCAAAATCCATTAATTTGAAGAGCTAATCTTAACATTTTAACATTGAAATTTCTGGTTTTAAACATTAGTTACTGTGATTGTACAAGTTTGGGTTTGTATTACTGGTTTAGGGATGAAATAATCATCTGTTTAAACTCAAGATTTCTCATATAGCATTATGATTAAACTAATGCTATTGAGCGGAATTATAAATTTGAATGTTAAAAATTCCTTCAGTATTGCTATTTCTTCATTCAAATTTATTGATGTCAAGACTCAGTTGTAAACACGCTCAACTTTGGGTAATTTTCTTCGGCACCTATGTATTAAAGGGTAGTAATTTTTTTTTTAATTTGAGCACACACAGTGTTACTTGGTGAGCTTGAGGAGAGTCTTAGGTTTAAATGAGATTTAGATTACAGACTTGACTTACGGTTGATCACAGAACCGGTTCAGATTCTAGATTTTAAGCAATGGAATATAACCCTTTGATTAGTATAAAGGGATAGTGAGAAATCTATTCAGTGAAAGTAAGAGTTGAAAAATTGTGTCATGGGAAGTTCGTTTAGGAGCTAGGATGCTATAGGGGTCTTTACAGCAGAAATAACTGGTCAGTCCCTCAAAGCACAACCAGGAAAATGATTTAGGTCCATTGTATCCAATTTGTCCATTAGTCACCTCAGAAACCAAATCCCTCGGAGACAGAAAGTAGTTAGCTTTATTTTTTCACATGACCAAGCACGGCAAGGAGTAGAGGTAAGAAACCTTGATTCAGAGTTCCCAGATGACCAGGTCAGTATACAAAGAGAAAGGATGGGGGCTGGAGAGGCGGCTCAGTGGTTAAATCAGTAATGAGATATGTAGCACAGATGTTCAGTTCATTGAATTTTCTAAAGTGAACACACCCATACTTAAAGAACTAAAACTGACTTAACCACCCTTATGGGAAAGAGTATAGATCTTTCTTGAAAAGTCATCAAAGAAGCTTCCTTCTGCAATAGATGGAGACTACCACAGAGTTCCATAACTGGCCACACACAGAGAATATGTCAATAGATGGAGACTACCACAGAGTTCCATAACTGGCCACACACAGAGAATGTGTGTCTGAGAGACGCCCAGCAATAGATGGAGACTACCACAGAGTTCCATAACTGGCCACACACAGAGAATGTGTGTCTGAGAGATGCCCAGCCCTAAGTGACACATTTACAGTGGAACCTCTACATTTAAGGCTCATGGAACACAGTGGAATGGGGTAGAGCGAATGCTAATAGACCCCTCAACTCTCAACAGTGAAGCTTCATCATATAACAGAGTGCCACACACACAGAGGGCCACAACTGGCCAAGGTGTGGAGAATAAGAGAGTTCAGAGTATGAGTTCCTGGATAGGACTCCTATACTAAACATCACCCTCCCATGGCTCAGGGAACATTGCAGAAGAGGGGTTAGAAAGACTGTAAGAGCCAGGGGTGGTGCATGAGCATAAAGAAATAGTATCTCCCAGGCTGCCGGGAACTTGCTCATATGAACTTGTGGCAATGGTAGCATGCTGTCTCAGTCAGACACAAACCCAGCATAGAACTGGGGAAACAGGCAGCAGGCCCCAACCTTAGCTGAGGAACCATTAGCAACTGATTACTGTTCGGTAAGGGAGAGTTGATCTTCTTTAAGGGAATGACTCTAGATAGGCTGACCAGACTCCAGTGGATGAATTTTCACTGAGGGACATCTGGGTACAAATGCTTGACTACATAGGCCTTAACATATGTGATAGAATGCATGAAATCTGATGTGGGGGCGCTAGTGGATGGGGGAATGTGAGTGGATGAGGGGATCTAAATATGATTAAGACTTGTATGAAAAGTACAAAACTTCAATAAAAAATATCCATTAAGAAGTCAAAGAGAGCTCTGGTATGAACCACTAACACTACTGGGTATAAAGCAAAAGGAAACAGAACCAAGGTGGTGAGGGGGAGGGGAGCTCTGCATTCATATGTGTGCTCGACAGCATCACTCACAGTAGCCAGGGTCAGAATCGACCTGTATTCATCCTGTTATTGGTGACAATGTGGGTGAACCTGGAGGACGTTATGCCAGGTGAAGTTAACCCAACACAGGTAACAGTGTGTGATATACTGACCTCTCCTTAAGAAATAATTTCCAGGTCAGCAAGATGGCTCATCAGGTAAAGGTGCCTGATCCCAAGCCTGATTACAAAAGTTTGATCTTCAAGACTTACACGGTCAAAGCCGATTTTCAAAAGTTGTCCGCTGATCAACCCATACACATGCCACGGCATGCACACACACCTGTGAATATGTGTGTATATGTGCATGCACATACACACAAATACGTGCAATAAAAGTTTTAAGAAAAATAAATGGTTTCAAAGGAATTCTGTCAAGGCACTCCATATATCAAAATACATTGGAAACTTGTTAAGAATTTCATTATTACCCATTATAACTAATTTTGAGAACATTTCCACTAGAGAGTTTTTACTCTGTTGTTACTTACACAGTGTTTAAGACATACTAATTAGACCGCCTTAGTTAATTTCAGTCAGAATTTCCATGTTTATTCTGCTTGCTTCTTTTTAATTGTGCCTCATTTTGCCCTGTTCTGTTTTGTTTTCAGACAGGGTCTTGCTATGTAGCCCAAGTTGGCTTTGAACTTTTGATCCTTCTACCTCAGCCTCCTCAGCATTGGGATTACAAGCCTGAGCCAGCACATCACCTTTGCATTTCGGATTATGTGTTTTATCACTGTGTTATTGTATGACTCCCAGTGTAGGATCATTGTATTTTGCTAAGGGATTATTTTTCTCACTGTAAAACTGTTCCTGTTTTTCTCTGGAGCGATGCCTTTTATCTTCACGGGCACTCTGTTATTGGTACCACCAGCACACTTTCTTTCCAGGCACTCATATTTATTATATCCTCTGCATTCTATTCTTTCTTATTTAAGGCATATTTTATTTGGTCTTTTGAACAGGGTTTTTAAACCAACTTTTTGTGATTTTCATACAATATAATTTGATGGTATTCAGATCCTCCCCCCTCTCCCCATCTCCTCTTATTGCCCCCCAATTATATATATATATACATATAATTTATATATATATTGCCTATAGAGTCCAATTTGTGTCTCCAAATGTCCTTCAGTGTGGGTCCATCCACTAGAGCCTGGTTAACCTACCAAGCATCACATCCTCGAAAGAGACTGTCACTGCCCATCTGTTGCCAGTTTCTTTGGGGGTTTGGAGTTCTTATCGACTTCTTCACGTCTCTGTTGGACTTTATTCTTCTGGTTTGAGCTTGCATGGGATGTCTTTAAAAGAAATATTTGTGAATTTCATATACTTAACACAAGTATCTTGTAAGTACATTATTGTTGCATTTTTAATCTATCCAGTTTGTCAGTTTTTTTCTCTTGTCATTGAAAAACTAATTGCATTTAGTTTGAATCACATTATCTATGTTTTCTTGTTATCTTATTTTTTCCTTTGAATTATCTGTTTTATATATATCCTATTTCAGTTTCCTTACCTAGTTTTGAATAAATAATACCTTTCAAAAATTATTTCAGCATTTTCTTCTCTTAGCTGGTAAGTTACCAATTCGTGTTATTTTGGTTGTTCCTTTGGAAAGCAAAGTAAGTTCAACAGTCTACTAAATCGCCATTACCTAGGGAGGAAAAAAAGTCCTGATTTTTATCAACACCCGAGAAGAATCCTGTGCCCCCTCCCCAGGACGTCATTATCGATGTGATTGCTCTGGCGTTTCTTTGCGTCTTTTATTGTTATTTCTCTTTTCACTGCTGGGCTTGTTCAATGCTTCTTCCCTGTGGATCTGTGATGATACACTCAGTTCTTTTTATGAACTTCCAGTTTTGAAAGTTGTGTTTCCTGAGTCTAGAACCTTCTTTGGCTGATGTTTTCTTTTAGCAGTTTCAAATACCACCCCTCCTTTGCTGGCGCACCCTTTCAGCCTCGTGTGGTTGCAACTTTGAAATTAATATATTTCTTTCCGTTTGCTTTTTAAGAGTTTTCTCTTCGGGTTTGGCTTAAAGGTGTTTTACTCAACTACACCTTTAGTGCAGTACAGTCTTTGAATTTTCCTCCTTCGGACGAGCAGCTCTTCTTAAGGAACTAGCATGATGAGTTTTGTCAGTTTTGAAAATTCTTAGCTGTTTCTTCTTCCTGTGCTTTATTTCTTTCTCCCTCTTTGAGTTTGACTGTGCATTTCTCAGCCCCACTGGGTTACATCGGTCCTCCACATTTATATAGTTTTCAACCTTTTTGTTCTGATAACCGCTGTTTATCATCGTTACTGAACTATCTTCAAATTCACAATCTTTACCATTAGATACTCCGCTCTTGTTATTTTTGAGTTCTCTTAAAAATAGTTTATTTATTATTTTATTTTATGTGTATGAGTGTACTGCCTGCATGTAGGTAGGCAATACCTAGTATCCTGCAATACCCACAGAATTCAGAGGAGGGTGTTGGATCCCCTGGAACTGGAGTTATGTACAGTGCCTGGAATCAAACTCAGGTCCTCTGGAAGAGCAGCCAGTGCTCTTAATCACTAAGCCATCTCTCCAGTCCCTATTCGTGAGCTGTTAATTTCAGTTATTTACCTTTTCATTGCTAAAACTTATGTCTTATTTTACATGGCAATGCTTTTTAATTCTCTATGTTGTTGTATATTTGTTTGAGCATTTATCACTGATAGTTTTACTTTCAAAGAAAAAAATTTTCGAGACAAAGCCTCATGTATCTCAGGTTGGCGTCAAACCCAGTGCAGCCTCAGGTGATTCTGAATTTCTTTTGAGACTTTTGTCTCTCCCTACCCCTGGTGTTGGGATTATAGGTGTGCACTGCCATCCCAGTTATAGGTGTGCACTGCCACACCCAGTTTAAGTGATACTGGGAATTGGTATTGGTATTGAACCCCAGGCTTTGTGTATGTTAAGCAAGCATTCTTCCAGATGAGCTATACTGCCAGATCTATTTTCATCATTATATATAAACATTTTAGTGTATATAGTTTCTGCCATTCCACGAACTAAACGTATGTTATTATGTAAGTCAAAATTCTATGAACTCAGAAAATTTAAATAGTAGATATACCAAATTATTTCTGAAATGATTGCCAAATGGAAATAGAGCTTAAGTCACAAGGACAAGGTACACATGTAGTATTGTGTTTCCCAGTAGCTATAGTAAAACAATAAAATTACACATACAGTATCTCTACATGAGTCTATGTGTATAACTGAAAACCACATAACAAAAAACAGTGCAGACAGGAGAAACCGCCCTTTGAGTTGTTGGCCTGGGTAATTCAAGAGACTGCCAGAATTATACAGGTATTGCCACAGTCCTTGATTGCTTTCCAGAACTTGAAGGTAAAACCATGTTGCTGAAGATAGGGCATATTTTGAACACAGGACTTGGAGTAATGAAGCTGGAGCTGTCCTGGAAGCCTCCTCCCTGGAGGAGGCTAGCTTTCATAGTTTTGAAGATCGCTACGCAAGCTGTTAAGGGAGACTGTCAATCAATGGTTCAATCTCAGCTTTAAGGCCTAATAACCACAACGACTAGCACAACAAACTATATCGGGGCACTCATGGCATTCTTTCTTGGAGGTAATCAACAACTACCTAATTGGACTTAAAGCCCACTCTTTGGGAAGGAACTCAGGTGTGGTACTGTAAACATAGCCAAATATACATGATTAGAGAGATCACAGATCTTAGAAAAAACCCCAAGGTGATCACATCCTTAGACAAATATAATTTCTTACTATGTACTAAGTATGGATCCTTATGTTTACAGACAAGTATGCCAGTTACCACTCATCAAAGAAGCTTCTTTTGCATCAAACAGAGTCCATTACAGAGCTCCACAACTAGTCACACACAGAGATTAAGTGCCTGTGAAATCCCCAACCCTAAGTGACACAGCTACAATAGAACCTGTACACCTAAGGTTCACAGAACATAGTGGAACAAGGGGTAGAGAGAACATTAATGCATCTCTCAACTCTCATTAGTGAAGCTCCCTCATACAATAGAGAACAATGAACACAAAGTGCCATAAGTGACCAAAGCATAGAGAATAAGCATCTTCAGAGTGTGGGTCCTTGGACAGGACTCCTATGTTGGAGTATGCTAGTTTACTTTGATAAACAGCTTTTTAGGACACAAGATGGCCCCCAAACTCCAGGGAACCAACCACCCGTCCCTCACAGGGCTGATCACATGATCTACAGGACTACTAGTCCTATTACAGTTGAGTTTACTTTGATAAACAGCTTTTTAGGACACAAGATGGCCCCCAAACTCCGGGGAACCAACCACCCGTCCCTCACAGGGCTGATCACATGATTTTCAGGAATACTAGTCCTGTTACAGTTTCAGTAAAATGAAACTGTAAACCAAAACCTAAGCTGTCTGCTCATGTATGACCTGATCATTGTACTCTCTCCTGAATGACTTAAGAACCGTATATAAGCTTGCAGTTTCTTCAGTAAAGTAGATCTGCGTCTCTGAACCTGGTCTCCTGTGTCTGAATGCGGCTCCGTTGACACAGCCTCCTCACCAGCCCTGGGGTCCGGGATCAGGAGGTGGGGGCAGCGACTGCGAAGGCGACACTCCTATATTAAACTTCACTCGCTTGGAACTCAGGGACGATTGCAGAGAAGGGGGCAGAAAGATTGTAAGAGCCAGGCGAGGAGGTGCATGGCCATACGGAAATAGTCTTACAGGCTCCTGGGACCTTGCTCATATGAGCCTACAATGGTGTCATCATGCATAAGACTCATGCAAACTAAGCAGACAAAACCCAGCATAGATCTGGGGAAATGGACAGCAGACCCCAATCTTAGCTGAAGAACTGTTGAGCAGCTGATTACTGCTGAGTGCGGGAGAGTTGATCTTCTTTAAGGAAGAGACTCTAGATAGACTGACTAGACCCCAGTGGATTAACTTGCACTAGGGACCTCTGTGGACGCTAACTTGACTCGATAGGCCTCAGCATAGATGATAGAGCACATGAAATCCAATGGAGGACCTATAGGAAGGTTCCAGTGGGGAAGGGGTTATAAAGATTTATATAAAATACACAAAAATTCAATAAGAGTGAAAAAATAAAGATTTTTAACTTTGTTTCAAAGAAAAAAAACAAAACAAAGTGTTAAATTTATTTAACCCAACATTGCCAAAATATCATTTCTACGTATGGTCAGTATAAAACATTGTGAAACATATTGGCTGCCATATTGGCACAGAGTTTCAATGTACCAATTAAGCCCTTCTTCTTTTTTCTCCCCTGCTTGCTTTTCTCTGTGTCTAACAGCATACTATTTGGGTTACCCGAGGGTCTGAATGTGTTGACCACGAGGTCAAGTGTTCTGTGGATCTTACGTATTGCTATAGTAGCATTTTTGGTTGAATGTTCGCACCATGTCTCATCAAACAAAAATGATCTGATGTTCCTGTCGGGATACGCCCTGATTCTTGACAGACAGGAGTGCTAGAGATGACCACATTCTGATCACAGCCTTAAAGATTTAACATGAGCTGCAGCCTTTTCTTTCTCTTGGACATTTCCCCTTCCTGTGTTTGGTCCTCCAAGTGGACAACGCGGGAGCCCAAGGAGTTTCCTAGTCCTCCTTGTTTGTTGTGGGGTGCCCAGTTCCACGGTTACTTCAGGTTTCATTATGGATTTTTGTTCCACTAAGTTCCTCTCTTACCTAATTGTATGCTGTTGGATTTTTGCCTTTTTCGTTGCATATTAAGTATTCAGCCAGTGTCTGGAGAGAGAAACCATTGCTTCCTTGCACTTTACTTCTTAGGGTATCTGAGCCTCTAGAGTTCCACCCGAGTCAGCACCTCCAAATACTATTTTGTCCTCTCAGCCATGAAAGAATTCTGAATTCTCTGCTGGTTTCACACCTACCACTTTCCCTAAGCTTCTCAAACTCTCCATGTTATCAAGAACACGTCAGTCTCCAAAGAGAGATGCTGGTCACAGGCATTGGGCTCATCTTATCAAATTTATTTCTTTTCTGGACTTAAAAAAAATAATGTTTTTGTCAATTCTTTGTGAATTTCAAGTTTTTATTTTCTCAGCAGTGATCCAATTTCTTCAAACAGTTTGGTTTGATGTTTTCTCTGAATTTTCATTTTTTTTTTTATAAAGAATGTTAATCTACTAGCTCAAGTATGACTGGAAGCAGAAATTAGAGCTCTTTTCTTCCCATCTATCTGTCCACGCATTTAGCTTGCCCCCTTAACGGCTGTATAATTTACATGCAATAACATGTAAATTATAAGTGAACTGACATACAAACTTTTTGTTGTATAACTGACCATAATTGTTTTATTTTACTGTTAGAATGCCTCAGTTTAACTCTAGAAAATTCCATTTTTTAATGGAAGCACATTTTATGATTTGTTATGCTGCTATAAATGTAAAACATTACTTTCTCTAGAAGCTCATGAACTTGGTCTTTGTGTGAGGAAATTTAAAACCTGGAAAGTTGGGGCTGGAGAGATGGCTCAGTGGTTAAGAGCTTGTACTATTATTGCAGAAGACCAAAGTTTGCTTCCTGTTATCCACAGTGGGCTGCTCATAACCTCCTGTAACTGCAGGCACAGAGGATCCACACCTCCTTCTGGCTTCTGCAGACTTTCACATTCATTCACACATACAGCCCCAACTCACATAATTAAAAATAAAATAAGTCCTTAAGGAAAAAATAATAATTCCCCTAAACCTGGATAGATTTATATACTTATGTGAGCTTTCTGAACTGTGTTTTGTCTAGTTGATTTTATTAGCCACGGGTGTTCATTTCGTCCCTTGGACGGGTAGGGTAGTGTAACAGAAAAAGCAAAGGTTCAGGGACTAAACTGACCTGAGGTTTTTGTCTTGTATCTGCACTTTGAAAGGGCAAGACAGTTAACACAAGTGACCCTTTCCACTTCAAACTGAATGACAGCTAGCCCATAACATCATTGTAGGCAGGACATAATGACCGTAAGGGACTATCTCAGTCTCTGCCACATGCTAATGATTTGTTAGTATTAGCTGATATTCATGTTTTCTCTAAGCATTTTCATTAGCTGACTTCTCTTGCCCCTGACCTGAGGTTTTTGTCTTGTATCTGCACTTTGAAAGGGCAAGACAGTTAATGCAAGTGACCCTTTCCACTTCAAACTGAACGACAGCTAGCCCATAACATCATTGTAGGCAGGACATAATGACCACAAGGGACCATCTCAGTCTCTGCTACATGCTAATGATTTGTTAGTATTAGCTGATACTCATGTCTTCTCTAAGCATTTTCATTAGCTGACTTCTCTTGCCCTGTTTCCTTCCTCAATCCCTCTGTCCCTCAGGCTCCCTTCCCCGTCTATGTGATATGTTCCCAGAGGGTTTTATTCCCTCTCCATCTCACCCATACCCATATGTGCAGAAGTAGCATCATGTTGGTTACTAATGCTAGCCTAGCTGTTATTTTTCCTCTGAATTTTAGGTTCTTTCTTGGGCACACTTTGTGTTACACATATGCTCATGTGGATTGTGGTGGAGTGGGTTTTATTCCCTCTCCATCTCACCCATACCCATATGTGCAGAAGTAGCATCGTGTTGGTAGTAACCAACCTCTCAATTTCAGGTTTTCTTGGGCACACTTTGTGTTACAGATATGCACATGTGGATTGTGGCGGAGTACACTGAGGACAGATGAGTGCCCTTTGATTGGGGAAATTGTCTCCAGTCAGCAAGAACAGCATCTTTTTTACAGAGTGTTAATTTTCCGGTTTCCTCCAACCTGAGTTTCTGAGGTTTGAAACTAGGGCATCTAGCATCATTGCTTTGATTTTTTTTCTTCCTACTTGAGGCTCTGATCAAACTTTATCTGAGTTCACGTCTGGAGGGTTTGGGGGTTTGTTGTAAGGCATGCATTTTTAATTTGGTAAAATTAACTCTCTTCGGTTAAATCTACTGTGAAATTAAAACCTTGACACAAACCTGACATTCAGTAGACTTCTTTTGAAAGTGGCCTGATTTAACGTGAACTCAGATGGCCACAGAGAGCAGTAGGTCTCTCAAAGATTTCAGGCTTGGCTGCTTGATGGGAGAGGAAAGACTGTTGCAAAGAGACGCAGGTACCTTTCCAGGTGGGGGAACAGCAGACTGATAGAAATGCTCAGAGTACTGAGGGGATGTGTTTCTTTACATCCATATTTCAGGGCCATTTACTAAGCAGCTATTGTGTAATGTAGTGGCTGGTTACTGGTTGACGTAACAGAGGATTCTGTTGCTGCCAGAGTCTTTTGTGCACAGCGACATCACAGTTTTATTTATAGCATTAATGATCGTATACAGGCTTTTTAATATTTTCCCCTTGATGCAAGATTATCCATCTGCTTAGTGTGAAGTGCTTGGTAATCACATTTGGTCTGATGTTATTTGCTTTCTCTAGGTACAGACGTTTAGTTTGCTTAAGAAACCACTGAATTCGTATTACTTATTTAGACAGCATTTTCCAGGTGATTTGTTTAAATAAACAGAAGTTGTTTGATTTTCTGTATTCAAAAAGCTAAACAAGGTTAAATTTCAAACTTCAGTCATGTTGAGAAAATGTGTTTTAATACAGTGTTTCTATTTTATTTATCTTTATGTATGTTTTTACTGAATTTTGTGCATTTCATATAATAGATCTTAATCAAAGTTAGACTTCCCCATTTGCACCCCCATAGGCTCCTCCCCCACCAGCTTTTTGAATGCAGAAAATCAAATAACTTCTGTTTATTTAAACAAATCACCTGGGAAATGCCATCTTAATCAAGTAATACGAATTCAGTGGTTTCTTGAGCAAACTAAAATCTGCACCTAGATTTCGTGCACTCTGTCATACATGTTAAGTTCTTTCTATCAGGTCAAGCATTTGTACCCAGATGCCCCTCAGTGCAAGTTCATCCACTGGAGTCTAGTCAGCTTATCCTGAGTCAGTCTTCATTGCTAGGTTATTTACATGTGTTCTGTGGCATTAAGGCTTGTTCCAGTATTTTATCTGTAAAATTCTTATTGTTTAAACCTCTCCTAACAATAGAGTTATGAGCCTTGTATCTAAACTTCTCAGTTTTTTCTTGGGACTAAGTTACTAGAAAGATATGTTTCTAGACCATCAACTTAAAAAAATTTATTTCAGAATACGTTTAGATTTAAACAAAAGTTCTGAGGATAGTTCAGGGCGCCCACATGCCTGACTTGCAGTTCCCTTTAGTTCACCTTTTAAACTGTGTGTTTTTTTACAATTATTGAATAATATTGATACTTTATTACTAAGGAAAGGGAAACTTTACCCTTAATTCCTTGGTTTTACTATAATATAAATTTCTCTCTTGTGGATTCTGCATCACCTTTAGTATTTTCCTTCACGTTCTCTTGGCTATGACAGGTTTAGACCACTGACTTTGAGAACTACAGTGACTTCTCCCATTTCCAAGACACAGCCCAACATTCTCCTCCCCTCTCTTTTGTGCATGCATTCGCTCTCTCTTTCTCTCTCTCTCTTCATTCTCATTCCCTCATCTCTTCTTTCTTCTCCTCTGTATAAACCTCTTACCATAGAGCATGAAGACTGTTCATTCTTTCACTCTGTTTGTATTTGTTCTTTCCTACTCATTCTGTGTTTCCTTCCTCTCCAGCTTCCTTTAGCATCTAGCTGCTGGTACTGAACAGCTTCCCACCTAATGCTTCCTCAGGACACTCTACTGACAGGTATATGCATATTACAATGCAGCTTCTTTTTAAAAATATTATTTTTGTT
The DNA here is from genome assembly GCF_000622305.1 of Nannospalax galili. Taxonomy (NCBI): domain Eukaryota; kingdom Metazoa; phylum Chordata; class Mammalia; order Rodentia; family Spalacidae; genus Nannospalax; species Nannospalax galili. Next base: position 3,309,508 of record NW_008340206.1, on the reverse strand, counting down.
GATTCTTTGAGGATTTCATGCGGTGTATTCTGATGCTATTGAAAACCCTGTCCTCCAAAATGCATCTTCTAATGCTTTCCCCTGATTTTAACACCAGTTTAGAGTTTAGGCATATAATTGCTGGGTGACCTGACACAATTAAGTTCTCTAAAAATATATTTTCTCATGATGAATCCTCAGAGTCACTGAAGTCTTGAGGCTAGAACTCTGTTGGTAGGGGCTTGCCTAGCATGTGCAAAGCTCTGGGTTCAATCTCCAATGGCACACATGCTGGGTATGGTGGCGTATGCCAGCACTTGGTACAGAGACAAGGGCATCAGAAGTTCAAGGCTATCCTTGCCTATTGAGTTCCAGGCCGGTGTGACATATATGAGACTGTCTGAAAAAAAAAAAACAAATCACAGAATCTTTGATGATTCAAATAACTTTGCTTTAAAGCACATCACCCCACACTTACAGTGGTGTTCCCTTCTCTCTCCATCCCTATACCCTAAGGTTGACCAACTGAACCAAAACATGAAAATATACGAACCTAACACTTGCTTCTGTCTGTGAGTTCTAATTTCCGTTGCTGATGAGATAGACTGTTTTGTAAGAAATAAAGTAGAACTGTTTTATGACATATCACATAAAGTGAACTAATTTAATGACTGGCATGGAAACTGAAAACATGAAGACATCAGCAGCATGTTTCTATGAGTAGAAGTGCTAAATGAGACTAGCTTATGGTCTGCCTGGAGGTCCTTCTGAAGTTATTATCCTGAAACAGCTTAGTGGGTCACTTGGATCAGGAACTGACACAGAAGAAAGCAGACTGCAAGAAACTGGATTTTAATTAAAATAGAACAGATTATGTGTTTCTACAGAGGCAGAGCAAGATATAGAGATTTAACCTGCTCTGATATGTTGCAGGCCATCCTTATAGTAGAACAACAAAGTCAGTCTTCAATAAATCAGAGCTCAGGGGTCCAATGCCATTTTGAACCTGTCTGCTGAAACTCCAGATCATAGATGTACTTCTAACTGAAGAAAGTTTTTGTTGTTTGTTTGATTTGAGACAGGGTCTCATTTAACCCAGGCTGGCTTCCAACTCTCTATGAGGCCAAGGATGACCTTGAACTCCTGATCCTTCTGTCTCTACCATCCAGGAAGGTAAGTATGAGCCACAGTGTCTGTGCTCTGAGTGCTGGGGGTTGAACTCAGCTTCCTATTAGGCACACACTACCAACTGAGCTAACACCCCCAGCCATCAATAGAGGTGTATTTGCTCCTTAGAAAATTAACAGTTCATCTTGCCATCATTTCCATTGTTCATCTTCTGTCTCTACCCAACTGTATTATTTTTACTTAAACCCTCCACTGGGCTGTGTAATCTCCTAATGAAGCCATCTGTGTCCTTCCTGAGAAGTGGTAAAGTTCCTAAAATTTGCCACTTTTTTTGGTATTGTTCATCCTGAAATACCTTGAGTTGGTTTTCTGTCCCAGTCCAACTTGAGGTGAGCCCATCACCTGCTCCCTTACTATATCCTGCCCTGTACTGATGACTGACACATGCTCTGATTAAGAAAGTTTATGATAAGCACTTCTTTCAACAAGAGCCACTTAATATTCATTGATGATGTGTCATTATCTAGATGATATGGAGATATATTGCTTTTATAGTTGGAGTCCATGGAGGGGAAAAGAAAACCAGAGCCAAGTAATCATTTTACCATCTTAGATATTTCTTCCATATTTTACCATCCATATGCATTTGACAAGATCCTGCTCACTAACTATGGTATAAGCCATGACATGATCTCTCCTCTTGAAGAGTTTGCTCTTGTTCCTCCTCAGAAGGACATCAGCCTTGTGACTACAGTCGCAAAAACCTCTTTGTCTTTCATGTGTCCCTGTGTCCCTGCAAGGTGTGAGGTGCTTCCTCTCAGACTGTGTGTCAGTGCTGAAGTGAGATCATCAGCACTTTCCTCATTTTTAGCCATCACTGTTAAATTCTGTCTTCAGACACAGAGATAAATGACGAAGGGATTAAAAAAATCAGCTTTAAAACCTATACTCACACATTTTAGAAGTTTACTGGAGGTTGATAGATTTTTAGTTTGAATATGGCCAAACCTGCTAACAGATATAATAATACTTTCTACTAACTGGGTACTGTGATGGGGAATATTGATCACCACATTGGCAGGATCTAAAATCATTTAGGAGACAGTCCTTTGGATATGCCTGTGAGGGAATATCCAGTTTAGGTTGACTGAAGTGGGAAGACCCACCTTAGCCATCAACAGTACCATTCCGTTGGCTGGGCTTCTGGACTGAACAAAAAGGGGAAAGTGAACTGAACATTATGTTCACCTCTCTGCCTCCTGACTGCGGCTGTGACGTGACCAGATGCCTCAAGTTCCTTCTCCACTGTAACCTCAAACTGTGAACTGAAATAAACCCTTCCTTCTTTAAGTTGCCTTTGAAGGGAATTTTATCAGAGCAACAGATAACACTGGCGTGTGAGACAGGTACTTACTATAGGTTGTAGGTGCGATATCTAAGTGACTCCCCATGAAAAGCCTAGGTAGTGACATTATCATGAACTCAATATTAAAGAGGTACTGATGGTCAGGTAGGTTAGATAGGCTGTTCAGGACCCTGAATAACAGTGAGATTGAGAACTGAGTTAAAATCTGAGTCATGGCTCATTTTATTCACATCCATCTCTGTCATCTCTGTCCTTATGACAATTGGACCCTGGAGTTGATGGGAGTTATCTGGTCAGAGAAGAAGGGTGTTCAGCAGTTCCATCCAGCTGAGTAGACTACATTCAGATGCTTTCTCTGTCGGGGCCTTGCTGGCTAGAGGAGAAACGAGAGAAAATAAATGGTAGCTGTATAAGCGAGCAGTAATAGTGATAACTGCAAAACAGGAGACATAGGATGGACAGGAGGAGGGAGCTTGTTGACATCCTAAACAGCCACCAAGAAGTGCTAATGTGGCATTTAACACTGGTGTTACATGAAGGGTAGTCCAGATTCAGGAGACAGAGTGTAGTCAGCCACGAAAATGTTTAGAAATTGAACTCTGTCCTTCCTGGTTTTAAGTGAGTGCATTATGTGTTCCTTGGAGATGGGTTATGTGACCGCTTCCCTTAGCTTTGCATAGATTGTGTTTCCTCACAGTGAATCTGTGTCAACTCTGAGTCTCTTGTCCTTCTACATGGATGGTTTAAGTGTGGGGAGTTTAATGTTGTTTGTTTATTTTCCTCTTGGGTTTTGACTCTAACTTCTGTGCTAGCATAATAAGCACTGATTGTGGACTGGCGTGAATACCGTCCCTCCTTTCTCCCCCTAGTGATCAAAGCACTCCTGTTGGAGAATCCCTGCTCCAATTTTGTATGTAGGTGAGATGTTACAGGCAGCCTAGTCTCAAAAAATGAGGGCTTTGAATTTACTTCCCCAATATGTTCTGTTTGTGATCTTGGGAAGGTTAGTTTCCCATATATAACATGTGAATAATAATGACAATGATAATTATTTGCCACAGAAGGACATGTATATGTGTGTATGTGTCAAGTGGATTAGCATAAACACAGCATCTCTCAAAACAGGAAGCGCAGCCACAGTCAATGCCAGCATGGCTGCCTCCCTGGTGTTGCCAAGTCAGATGACTAAGACGTCATCTTTATCTTTAAAAAGTATTAATTAATTAATTATTTATTTTTACGTCTATGAGTGTTTTGCTTGCATGTGTTAGTCCAGCACATGCATTCAATGTCTGTGGAGGCCAGAAGAGGGCGTTGGATCCCCTGGAACTAGAGTCACAGATGGTTGTTAGCTCTCACGTCAGTGCTAGGATCCAACCCTGGCTCCTCTGTGAGAGCAGTTAGTGCTCTTAACTGCTGAACTGTCACTCCAGCCCTGTCTTCATCTTTGACCCAAGGCAAACGTTTGCTTGGACCCCACATGGAAATAGAGTACCTACATACATGGTACTGTATGTACATCATGTTTACGCCCTCTCTCCCTCTCCAAGTCCTCCCATACCTCCTCTGCCCTCTCAATTTCACGACCCCGTCTTTAATACTGTTACATCCATGTAAACAACCTGCTGAGTTCCACCTTTTAGTGGTGCTCATATGTACATATGTTTAGGGCTGACTACTTATGATTATATAATCTCTCAGGGAGCTCATCCCTGGGGGAAAACTCTGTCTCCCTCTCTCAGCAGCCATTGGTTGCCTGTAGCTCTTCATCTAGAGGTGGGGCCTTGTGAAATGTCCCCCATCCATGTTGGCATGTCAACTGGTGTGTCATTATGCAAGTCTTGTTTAGGTGACCAAACTGGTGGGAGTTCATGGATGCAGCTTCCCTGTTAGTCTAGTAGACATCACACAGCAGCAGGCATGCTGCTCCTCTGGCTCTTAAGGCCTTTCTGCCCCCTCTTTCTCTGTCTTCTGAGGCTTAGCTGCAGGTATTCATTGTGGCTGGGCACCCCATGGTCACCTATTCTTCACATTTTGACCAATTGTAGATCTCTGTAATGTCTCCATCTGTTCTTAAGAAGCTTTTTTTGTTCTTACATTTGGTTTCTAAGCATAGTGGTGTTGGTATACCCTTGCTGATTGGTTTAACCTACTCTAAATGTTCAGTAGTAGGCGTGGTAAGTGAACATCCTGGATCTATCTCATTTAGCTGTCTTGTCACAGATAGAATTTTGCCCCAATCTACTTCCTGTTTCCTCCCTGAATGACATACTCAGGCACACTGAATCTCTCACCCTGAGCGCACATTTCGCTAACCCATCACCTGGAACCAACTCAATAAAAATGGGGCCTTCTCCTATGCACCACCACTGTGCTAATGCTGTGGAAGCTATAAGGCCAGAAAGAGAGGCTGTCCATCCTTTTAACACCACAGTACGTTAGAGATACAAGAACACTCAAACACAGAGAGTAATATAAAAAGTTCTGCAAAAAGCCACAAAGTGCTATGAAAGTTTTAGAGCAAAAAGAAGACAGGATGAGAAACAGAGAAAGAATTCACAATGGGTATGTAATCCTCAACTTCAAGATATCATTTTTCAAATAATAGCCTGACAGGAGTGAAAAAATTAGCACATTATTATTAGAAGAGGTGTGGAAATAAATATTTCCCTTCATCTGCTGTTGTCATTAAGAATATATTATTACTTCTGCAAAGTAATCTGGCTGTGTTTTATTACATTTAAAATGTGCATGCTCTCCAACTCAGTGATTCACTTCTGGGAATTGATTTGAAAAGAAAAAAAGCAATAAACTCTAAAGGTTTACATAAAAAGATGTTTCTCTTAGTCTTATTTGTAAGAGTTTAAAAAAGAAATAAACTGAAGGCTTATCTATGGACCAGGATATTTGCATGTGAGATGATTATTAGTATACAAGAAGCAGGGCTCTGTAACCAGAGGTGAGAACTTAGCCACGTAAGCTTTGAGAGAAGTTAGTTGTAGAATAATGAGTGTGCATCCACTTTATATCATGCCTGTAATGTCTGTTTATAGCCAAATCATTCATCAAATGTATATTTCTATGTAACTACTTTTTAGATTTAAATTTTATTTAGAAAGTGAAGATATCATACAGTTTATACAAGGGTGCAAAGGTCTAGATCAGCTCAAGCTACATGGTGGGAAAGAAGAGCAAAGCTTGAGTATTTATTTTTTGCATTTTAATTTTTACAGTTCTTGAGAATTTCACACATTATTGTCTTCGCATCATTCCTTCCCTTCCTAGGCCCCTCTCCCGCTTTTCCCGTGACCCCCTCAATTTCTTACACTCTTCTTTGATTATTATTGTTACATGTATATATAATGCACCGGGTCCATTTAGTGGCTCTTGTATACACCGTGTTTAGGGGTGCCCTGGGATTAGATAGCTTCTCAGGGAGAAGTTAGTGATTCTTGTAGCTCTTTATCTTGAGTTGGGACTCCATGAAATTTCTGCCTTCCACACTGGCATGTCAACTAGTTCTGTCGTTAGGAATATCTTGTTAAGCCATGATAATGTGGATATTTCATGGGTGTAACCCTAGAATTCATTAACTAGCCTCAGGTGTCTTTCCACCCCAAGTTGGTGTTGGTCAGAGTGTTTTGTCACAGCAGTGGAAAAACAAACGAAGATAGAAATCGGTACCAGGATTGTAGGCTATTGCTGTGACCCGACTTTGGTGTTTTCGGGAGGATTGTAGAGGCATTTGGAACTCTGAGCCATTGGGTAGTAAGAGTTTGTTGCCGTGGAGCTTGGAACAGTTATGCTGAAAGAGTTGTGGATGATGGAGGCCTGGTTTGTGAAGCTTCAAAGGGAAGTGGAGACTATCAGGGCTGTTTGTGTGATGTTTTGAATTGAGAATCTGTGGGTTCTGGTCAGCTGGGGCTGAAGAATCAGCTGTGATTACGAAGAGACCAGAACCTGAAGTAAAACCTTTGCTTTACTGGGACAATTGATGCTGGTTAGCTGGGGCTGAAAAATCAGCTGCAAGTAACAAGAGACCAGCATCACTGTGGTGAAATCTTCTGGGAGGTATTTCCTCAGGGTCAGCACACAGAGGGCACCCGAGCCTCCATCTCAAGCTGGAAGCAGGATTTGGTAATGTGTAAGAGTCTCCTGCATGGTTCTGGTGCTGAAAGTGTGAAGGGGTCACAGAGAGCAGCTGAGGCTTGGCACCCTGAGAGGCCAGGAAAAGCCCTTGGTGAAAGTACAGCCTCAGTTGCAGCGAAGATCCCAGGATTGAAGGGGTCATGGAGAGAATCTGAGGCTTTGCACCATGAGAGGCCAGAAGAGGTTATTGGTGGGGGCACAGCCTCAGTTGCAGTGGGGACCCCAGCTTTTTGGAGATGCCAGGACCATGTGGCGACCACCAAAGACCACAGTAAGTGTGGAATGGAGCTGGCCTGGGTCTGCGAGACAAGCTGAGTGTGCTGTGGATGGCAGAGTCAGAGAATTGGAGCTGCCGGAACCCGTTGGAACCCAGAAGATCGTGAGTGAATCCCAGATGTCCAATCTTAAACTATTTTGCAGGACTTAGGTTTTTCTCAGGTGTGTCCAGTTCATCCCTTTGAAATAAGATAGTACTTGTTTTAGATTTTACAGGCGCCCGCAGTTAAGAGACTTTTTAAAAAAGAGACTGAATTTTTAAGTGTTTGGATTTTTTTAAGGCCTGTGGGGCTTTTAAGGTTGTATTGTCTTATGCTGTGATAGTTATGTTAATATCATATCTTGAGGAAAAGAAATGGAAAAGTTGTACTTGGGACTTGGTCTGGTCTTAACCTGCTAGTGAGTTTCTGGAACTCTCTGAGTATGCTGGATATCTTGATGTCAACTTGACACACCTGGGTTGAGGGAGCCTCAATTGGGGAATTGCTTCCATTGGAATGGCCTGTGACCATGCCTGTGGGGCATCTTTTTGATTGTTGAGTGATGTAGGAGGGTCCAGCCCAATGTGGGTGATGCCACCCCTGGGCAGGTTGTTCTGTATTATATAAGAAAGCAGATTGAGCAGGGGCCAAGGGAACAAGCCAGTGAGCAGCATTCCTCCATGGCCTGTGCTCCAGCTCCTGCCTCCAGGTTCCTGCTGTGAATTCCTACCTTGGGCTCCCTGATGAACTGTGCCTTGGGAGATGCAAGATAAAATAAACCCTTTCCACCCCAAGTTCGTATTGGTCAGAGTGCTTTGCCACAGCAGTAGAGAAACAAACTAGGACAGTGGCCCTTACTCTCTTTCCTCCCCTAGTCTGCTATGTTCCTAGAGCCTTAGGTATAGCGGTTGCATTGCAAATTTATCACTTAGGGCCGGCACCATACAATAGCTTACTCTCTCTGTTTTGACCAGTGGTGGAACTTTGTAATAGTCTCCATCTGTTGCAAAAATAAGCTTCTTTGATGAGTGGTGAGAGGTGCACTTGTCTGTAAATATAGGGATATGTATTTAGAATATAGCAAGAGATCACATTGGTCTAGGGAAGTGACAGAATGGGCTCTTCTCTAAGATCTTTGACTCTCCAACCATGTGTACTAGGCTATGTTTACAGTACCACACGTGAATTCCCTCCTACTGAGTGGGCCTTAAGTCCAATTAGATAGCTGTTGATTACCCCAAAGATAAAACTGCCACTATTGCACTGACGGAGATGGTTTGCTGGGCTGCTCACTGCGGGTCACGGGCTTCGCAGCCAGGCAGGACCACTGACTGGGTTTCCCCTTCGGCAGCTTGTGTAGCATCAGCTCTCATAGCATCAGAAGATGCTGTAGTTAAACAAGGCAAAGGACAAGTATGGAAGAAGAGCGCAGGATTATTCCCTCAGAGACGGCAATTGGAGAATGAACAGGATATTTGCTATAAAATAACATAGTTTAGTGTATTTTTGTTACAAAATGAACAATACTTTAGTAATTCAAATAACTGGCATTGAAAAAAAGATATGTCCCTTTGTGAGAAGGAAAAAAAATGTGTAGGTTGTCAGTGATCAAGGCTGGCCTGCGTACGAGGTAGGAATGGTGGTTGGGTGGTGGGGATGAGTTCTGGGTAGAGGATCAGTCTAGAGCTGATCCAGTGTTGCAGGTCTAGGTAAAGTACAGATGGAACAAAATCTGTACAGGTGGAAGAGAAAGATTGGACGTGGCCTGAATAGTTTGTCCTTCCTCTGATAGCTCATGGCAATATATGGAACCATTTGATGGGGATTAGGCTGTCGCAGCTGTGTTTCAGGATCTTTGTGTGAACCCGAGCTCAAAGTTCAGGGTGGATTGCATGGGGCAGGGCCCCAGAGCCAGGAGACACGTTGGGAAGCTATTTGCAGTAGTTTGGGTGACATGAGTGGCTTAGAAGAGTGCAGTGCTGGGAAGAGAGAAATATTGAAGGGAGATTTCAGAGTAGTCAACTTACTGATGTAGGTAGTCAGGAAAGGGGAGAGGGGAGGAGGAGGAGTCTTCCACGATGAGTGAGGTCACCATGATGTACTTGGCAGATGGAGCGGGGTCTGGGGGTGGTTTAAGAGATTAAGGATGACATGTGATTTATGTCAGAGGGACTAATTAGCAACTGAAAATTGCCACTCAGCTTGAGGCTAGAGTTAGTTTTGTGAAATGCATGCATACTACAGTGATATAAAGAAGGTTGTAGTTCACTGGGCCGGGGGTGCGGGGAGAGAAGGTGGGGGGATGGACAGAAGGTAAGATTTTGCTGATTATGCTTTGCGTTAGAAGAATCAGAAGGGACCATCAAGAAGATGCACTGGAACTGTTATGGGAAGCTGGAACAATTTTGGGGGCTGGACTCAGGTAGTGAGACTCGTCGGACGTGTGGATTTGTTTTCCGTGCAGAGGCAACATGAGGCTCTCACACTGTGCTCAGCTCTCTTTGTACTTTTGCTGACTAAACAGGCTTTTTAGTAGTAGATTGAAGCAACCACCGTACTTGCTGAGACTACACAGTAAAAGGTGAACAAGGGACTTCAAACAGGGGTCCATGTTGACAACACGTCATTCCAGATCAGTCCCGGAAAACTGAAAGGTCTGCATCAGGCATATTTTTTTCTTGGGGTGTGCAGTAACAGAAAGGAGGCACACAGTGATACTTGGGAAGTATTTTCATCAAGAAGAAAATAATAGTTTGAACCAGAGCCAGCAGAGCCTTCACATTTCCCATTTTACAGAAAATTTAGCATTTAGGAGATAAACAATACAAGGAAGTAACCAGTCATGTGTAGAAAATTATATATTTACAGGCCAAATTATCTAGTTTTACCAATATAGAAGTGGTATGAAAGAGTAAAGACTGTTGTTATGGAAGAACAGAGTCTAAAAGTTAGGAGAACGCATTCCCCATCCCCACCTCTTACACAAAGGGAAAGGTCTGCAGGTGCACCTTGACCTTACTGTAGCCATGGTCTTCTCAAATCCATCTAACTGGGCGATTTTGTGTCTCCAGTGCCTCTCAGTCCATCCATTCTCCAGCACATCACAGCCTCCCCAGTCCAGGTGGCCACCGATCTCTTGCTTGGACTCTGATCGCATTTCCTTCTATCTGCTTTGCTTCCTTCTTTGCTGTCTACACGGCAGCCTGAATCCTGTTGTAGCCTGAATGAGTTTTAATGATGCCCAGCTGCTTCAGTGATTTTTTTTTCAGAGACTCGGAGACCCAGATCCATCTAGGATGACTCAGCATGGTTCAGTCTGCATCTATGGCTCATGGTCTCTCAACTTCCTGCCACGACTGACACTTTTACTTCTTGAATAAACTATAGATGCCTCTTCTTTAAAATCCTTTCACGTTCCTAAACTCTCTGTCTTTCTTTCTGTCTCCCTCTCTCTGTCTCTGTCTCTCTGAACTCTACTTTAGGAAAACTCTTCCTTGAAATGCCATTGAAGTTTTTTTTTTCTTTATAATATTTGTCATGATTTTTAATTCTATAGTTTTATGTCTGTTGATGCTCATTCCATTAATCTCAGATCCTTGATTACAGGGGTCTATGGATTATAGGGATCTATGGATTACAGGGGGTCTATGGATTACAGGAGTCTATGGATTATAGGGGTCTATGGATTACAGGGATCTATGGATTACAGGGGGTCTATGGATTACAGGAGTCTATGGATTATGGGGGGTCTATGGATTACAGGGGGTCTATTGATTACAGGGGTCTATGGATTATGGGGTCTATGGACTGGGGGGGGTCTATTGATTACAGGGGTCTATGGATTACAGGGGTCTATGGATTATGGGGTCTGTGGATTATGGTGGTCTATGGATTACAGGGATCTATGGATTATGGGGTCTATGGATTATGGGGTCTGTGGATTATGGGGGTCTATGGATTACAGGGATCTATGGATTACGGGGGTCTGTGGCAGTTTTGTCAAGTGCTGTATCTCCAGTGTCTAGCATGATGGGGTGTTTACTACATAGGTATCTCCTGGAGATGACACTGTACAGATTAACACTAACAGACTGTCTTCCGTTCCCTTCGTCTTCATGTGTCACATATCTTAATCCTCAAGCCTGGTTATCTTGTGTCCAGGAAGAGCTCTTACCATTTCAGGTTTTGAAATATTATTTAATTAAATAAATTAATTAGTTTTTTTATTTTTTTGAGACAGGGTCTCACTATGTAGCCCTAGCTGGTCTGGAACTTACTATGTAGTCCAGGATGGCCTCCAACTTACATAGATCCAAGTGCTTCTGCCTCCTGAGTGCTGGGACTAAAGGCATGTGCCACCATGCTTGTCCCTTGAAGAGTTATTCAAGTGTGGCACTGAGATCATTAAGTGAGTGTTATCAGGTTTTATCCCCAGTCATCATGAGTTATTCAGTTGTCCTTGTTCCTCCCCAGTTGCAGATGCCTTAGTTCGTGGCTTTCTTTTCTGAGTTTTAATATCTGCAACCCTAACATGTCCTGGTATCCCCTCTTTCATAGACTCCATGATAATGTGGCCAGTTTGGCTGTATGTCCTGTGGTTTCCACGAGTTCAATTAGTTCTTTCTTTGGTGTCAGAATAAAGCCTGGAACGGCTCCTCTGCTAGGGCATCCCTTGGTTGAGCTCAATGTATCTGCAAGGTAGGCGGAATGTGGAAACGGAGATGTGCTTTCGAAACACACAGGTGTAGTAGATGCTCATCTGTGCCTGGGGTCACTCAGCTTCTCTGATCTTCCCTTTCCTTCATTATCAGTGGGGGTGTGCTGGAGAGCGTTGGTGTCAACCTGACACACCTGGGTTGAGGGAGCCTCAATTGGGGAATTGCTTCCACTGGACTGGCCTGTCGCCATGTCTGTGGGGTATTTTCTTGATGAGTAATGTGGGAGGGCCCAGCCCACTGTGGGTGGTGCTGCTCCTGGGAAGGTGGGCCTGTGTTGCATAATAAAGCAGGCTGAGCAGGGGCCAGGGGAGCAAGCCAGTAAGCAGCATTCCTCCATGGCCTGTGCTCCAGCTCCTGCCTCCAGGTTCCTGCCCTGAGTTCCTACCTTGGGCTCCCTGATGAACTGTGACTAGGGAGATATACGACAGATAAACCCTTTCCTCCCCAAGTTGGTAGTGGTCAGAGTGTTTTGTGACAGCAATGGAGAAACTAAGGCAGGGCTCTTAAAAAAATTTAACAAAATAGTATGTAGGAAATCACAGCAAATTAAAAAATTTAACAAAATAATATGTAGAAAATTACAGCAAATACTCAATAGTTTGCTGTTTTTAAAGTCACACACTGTCTTCAAGAACACCTCATGAGTTCTGGATAGTATAAACAAGGTTGGCTCCTTTGAAAGACAAATACTTATATTTTACCCTTAAGCACAGGTGTAAGGTACCTCCTTTCTTGTGAATTCTGGTTATTTTCTGTGTCCGGAATCTCTTTTGACTTGAAGTCCTTTCTCTTTTTCCTAAAACTTGCTTTCTGAATTCAGTGTAAGAAATAAAATATATATATGGTTTCCTTCCAATATCAGACATGCCTTTCATAGACTTTACCAGACCACAAATAAGCAGGAAATACTGGGTCTCTGCCTTCCTTGGTAGCTGGTTCCCACAAATTAGTCCAGACAAAACTGCCAATCAGGACCAGAGCGGAGGGGGAGCATATGAGTGTGGCCTTAGCCCAGTGCAATTCCAGCTACTTGTCAACCCAGCAGGAGACACTTTTTTTTTATTTTTTATTTTTATGGTTTTTTAAAAATATTTTTAATGAGTTGTACATTTTATATAACAGATCTTGATCAAATTTAGATTCCCATCTATGTATCCATGCCCTTTCTACCACTCCATGGGATTTCATGCATTCTGTCATATATGTTAAGTCCTGTCTGGTCAAGCATTTGTACCCAGATGCCTCTTGGTGCAAGGTCGTCCACTGGAGTCTTGTCAGCCTATCTGGAGTCAGTCTATCCCTTAAAGAATATTTTCTCTCCCTAATCTAGCAGTAATCAGTTGTCAATAGTTCCTTGGCTAGGGTTGGGGCCTGCTGCCAATTCCCTTGTTCTATGCTGGGTTTTTGTCTGATTTAGTCGGCATGCGTCTGGTGCATGCTGTCTCCATTGTTGCAAGTTCACAGTGGCCTGAAAACCTCTGTTTCCTTATGTTCAAGCACTAACCCTGGCTCTTACAATCTTTCTTCCCCTTCTTCTGTGATGGTCCCCCGAAAAGGGAAATTTTAAAAAACTCACCGTAAGTACCTAGCAACCCTGGAGGGGTGTGTGTGGGGGGCACATGCACATGAGTGTGCAGGTACGTGAGCACATGGAGGCCAGAGAGGATGCGTCTTCCTTTATCGCTTGCTACATCATTGCTTTGAGACAGGCTCTCTAACTAAACCTGGAGCTCACTGTTTGGGCTGGGCTGGCTGGCCAGTGAGCTTTTGGGGTCTGCCTGTCTCCACCCTCCAAAGCAGAGGTTATAGGCACATGTAGTCATGTCCAGATGTCCATGTGCATGCTGGGGATTCAAACTCAGGTCCTTATGTTTGCACAGCAAATGCTCTTACCCCGTGAGCAGTCTCCCCAACCTTTAGCCCTAGAAGTTTATTTATTTGGTCTGGATCACGACTTGGGCATATTTTTTAGCTTCTCCAGATTATTCTGAGAGGCTACATTAGTAAGTGTAATGGTTGGCCAATGAGAGTCAGATTGTGGACCAGACAAGGGAGGGCTGTGAGAGGAGGGGAGCCAGGTGTCTTGATAGTGCTGCATGGGGAATTTAAGTGTTTTCTTTACAATGGGTTCCATTACTTCTATTTCTAGTCTTTATAATGGGTTCCATTACTTCTATTTCTAGACAATTCTAGCTTTCTTCGGATACTCAGAAACTCAGGTGAAGGCATTCAAACTCACATATAACTTAAAAAACTTTGAGAACTGAAACCTGCAGATCAAATGTAATTTTCCTTTTAAAGTCCTTTTTTTTTTTTTTTTTTTTTTTTTTTTTTTTTTTTTTTTTGCCCCAAAGCAAACATCACATTGGAATTTGGGAAGGGCGGTTCAAGCTGTAGGAGGGGTAAGAAGTCATTTCTTTCTGTGAACATTTCATAGAGATGGAACCCTGAGGATATTTCCTTCCCTTTGGATAGAGCAAACATGCTTCACTTTTTTTTCCCAATCTACGCTCAGATTCTACAGGAGTGTCGATAAACAACTAATAACAATTCTTCTGTGGCCTTGCTTTTTCTGAAAAAAAAAAAAGATGAAATTCAGTTGCCTAGCATCTTTTATACAACATATCACCGAATACATATTATTTTGTCTGTGTGTATTTATGTTTGTATATGCACCTGTGTGGTGTGTGTGTGTGCTGTGTGTGTGTGCGGTGTGTGTGTGCAGGGTGTGTGTGTGTGTGTGTGTGTGTGTGTGTGGTGTAGAGGCCAGAAACCAGTGTCGTGTATCTTCCTCAATCACTTACCACATTATATTTTCAGCCAGGGTCTCACTGAACCTGGAGTGCTCCATTTGAGCTAGCCAGCCTCTGCAGGAATGTTCCTGTCTTGGCTGTGCCCCAGGGCGGGGTGACAGACGAGTGCTACCTTGCTCAGCTTTAACGTGGGCTGGGGATATGAATGCTTATGCTGTGAACATTGGTGGGCTCAGCCATTGCCCTGAGCACGTACCTTTTGTTTTTCTTTTTTAAATACTTTGTTTTTAATTTTGAAGAATTTCATGCATGAGTATGGTGTTTATATCATTTCCACCCCTCTGTCTCTCTCTCCAACTTGTCCCATGCTCCCCGTTTCCTCACATTCATGACCTTTTCTTTGATTATTATTTTTTCACATATATGTAAAATCTGCTGAGTCCATTTAGTGGTGCTTGTATGTACATTTGTTTATGGCTAACCACTTGGGACTGAATAACCTATCAGGGAACTTTTCCCTGGGGAAAACTAGTTGTCTCTGTCTCTGTCTCTCGCTCTTCTGTTTCCCTCCCTCCCTCTTTCCCTCCCTCTCTCCCTCACTTCTCCCGGCTCCCCCCAGTGGCTTTTGATTGCTTGTAGCTGTTCACCTGAGATGGAACTTTGTAAAAGTTCCTCCATCCACACTGGCATGTCAACTGCTGGTGTCATTATGTAGGTCTTGTTTAGACAACAAAACTGTTGAGACTTCATGAGTACAGCTTCCCTGTCATGTCTAGAAGTCACTACCTAGCAGCAGGCGTGCTGCTCCTGTGGATCTTAGACTATTCCCCTCTTCCCTCGTGTTTCCTGAGGCTTAGATGTAGGGGTTGCATTGTAGTGGCATCGATAGGGCCTGCACTCCCCACAGTGACTTATATTCTCTACATGTTGGCCAATTGTGGGACTTTGTAATCATCTCCATCTGTTGCAAAAGGAAACATTTTTGATGAGTGCAGAGAGCTGTACTTATATGTGACTATCAGGATAATTATTTAGAATGCAGTTAGAAATTATATTGTTTTGAGGAAGTGTCCGCAGAAAATTCTCCTGCAGGGTCTATGAGCCACAGGTATCTGAATATATTTACAGTACCAGTCAAGAATTCCCTTCTGTCCCATGCTCCCCAGAATATTTCAGTGAAAGAATGAACATGTGACGCCTATACACAATGGACTTCTATTCAGCTTTAAAGGAAGATGAAATCATGAAATCTGCAGGTCAGTGAACGGAACTGAGAAACGTTGTACTCAGTGAGGTAACCCAGACCCAGAGACATAGGCTGATAGTCTCTCTTATTTTTGGATCCCAGCTCTGAATCTTTAGATGTGACTAAAAAAACCTGAAAAAAACCTCAGAAGCCAGGCAAGTTGAAAGGGAACTAAAGGGAAATGGGGGAGAAGGCTCTTGAGAGAGAGAACTTTGGGCCACAGGTACTGTCAAGGGGGGCCTGGGAAAGTGGGTGAGTACTTTAACTGGAGAGAGTAAAACAGGAGAATACAGGGGAAAAGCAGAGCTAATACTAAGGATATCTGAAAGAGCCATAAGGAAATGTCTTATTTTATAATTATGTGGTGTGTGTGTGTGTGTGTGTGTGTGTGTGTGTGTGTGTGTGTGTGCATGTGAATGACAAAAGGCTATCCAACAAAAATTCCACTGTCAGGCAAGGGAAACCATCATTCAAGTTGTTGGTTAGGGTAGTCCAAAAGACTCCCACAAAAATATAGGGCATTGCTGCAGCTCTTGGTTGCCTCCCAGAACTTGAAGGTAAGACCCTGTTCCTGAAGACAGCACATACTTTGGATACAGGACTTGAAGAAATGGAGCTGGAACTGACCTGGAGATCAGCTGTCATAGTATTAGAAGGTGATAGGAAAGCTGCCCTGGGAGAAAAGCAATCAATAGTCCTACCCAGCTATAAAGCCCGAGAACCACAACAATCAACAGCTGAATGCATATGTTTACTGAGAGTTTGTAAATAATAAAAAACATTTACAGAATTAACTAATGTTAAATTAAATGGACAGGAAATAGAATAAGATACATTGAAAATGAGGGTTAACAAAGGATGCTATAGGAAAGGACGTTCTGAGAGAACTCTGACTGGGAAGTTCTTTGACAGGCCCTGGAAGTATTATTCAGAGGGTAGAAGGGCAGACGATGCGTAAAGAGGTAAAATTTCTAGATTGGCAAGAAATGAATGTGTTTGAGGTCGAAGGTTTAGGAAATGGAGCAAATTTGTGAAGTGTATTAAAATTAGGAGGTGTCATTTGGTTGTGTCTGCCTGAAATGAGGGTGTTAATGGGTGGGCTCTTGTACCCACCGGAGATGGCCTGTAAGGCTCCTCAGCCAGTAAAAATATAGTTTCAATCAGTCACACAAAACAGCTTTCCTCATGTACCTAGTGATAAAGAGCTTCGCTGTGACAGATGGGAAGAGCACAGTGTGGAGCAGTCCAGAATACAGAGAAACTGCAGGTGCCATGTACGGACTGGACTTATTTTCTTAAAGTTTCCCATAGAAACAAAAACTGTTATGCTAAATTTTAAGAGTGATTGTCCTTTCTCTTGGGGGAGTTTGGATATGATGGATGCATCAGAACCTTGCATTGTGTTCTAACTTGAGAAATGTATTTCTAGGGAAGTTTTCATGTGAAGCAAATTAAAAAAAAATCATAAAGTATCTGCAGTCCATGTTTGATAGTGAGGATGGATTGTGTGATCTCTACTTTCTGCCCTAGGGTGGTAAGGGACAGGAGATAAAGCAGCTGAGAACAGATCTGCTTCAAAGGGGGTATCACGGAACATCAGTCATGTCTTCCAGTGGTTCCTGTCCTTCCACTCATCCTCTCCTTCTCTATGAAATAGATATTAAAGGAAAAACCACACTTTGGACATGATTTCTTTATCTGAAAAAGTTTTCTATTTCATTGGCCAATCTCTGAGAAACTTTCCTTTTATTTGAAAATGTTGTAGCTGATTTCCAGCATTTATAGGAAATAATTCCATAGAGACAAACACCAACTATCTTGAGAGAAATTGAAACTTAGATATTTTTTTCCCACAAATGCCAACCTCTCTGAATTCTAGAGCATGCTGAAGCTGACTTGTAATGCAAGATGATGCTGTGATTATCTGGGAGCTGCAGCAAACTGAATATTTCTCCCTGACCCCATTCCTATGTCAAGACCTAATTCTCTATGTGATGGTGTTTAGAAGTGGGGCCTTTGGGAGAGTACATGACTCATTCCCTTTTCAAAAGAGGAACCAGAAAGCTGCCTTTATCCTTTTTAATATGTGACACAAAACACAAAGATGGGTGATAATTTGGCTGTAAAATGCGACCATAGAGTTGTGTGTTCGAACACAGCCTGCAGCTGGTGGTGCTGTTTGGGAAGTTGTGGATCTTGTAGGAGGTAAGGTCCTGCTGGGGGAAAGCGGGTCACTGGGGATCTGCCTTGAGGTGTATGGCCTTTCCCACTTGCAGTTGCATCTCTGCTTCTGATCCATCCAGTTGTAAGTGAGCAGCTGTATGAAACTTGATAAGCTTCTGTCTCTACTATTTAAAAATCCCCAAAGTAGTTTATAATCATTAGTTTAAGATTAAACTTGAGCTGGAGAGTAAGTTAAGCAGTTAAGAGCACTGATGATTCCTGTAGAGGACCTGGATTCTGTTCCCAACACCTACATATCGGCTAACAACCATCTGTAACTCCAGTTTCAGGGGATCTGACACTTCTCTTCTGACTCTGTGGGTATTGCATCTTGTGAGCACACTTACATACAGGCAGGCAATACACAAATGCACATAAAATAAAAAAAATACATAAAATATCATAAAGATTAAACTCTAATAGGAGACGTCACTGATGGAGCAGAACAACCTTCAACTTGATTCTGAAATAACTGTCTACGCTGCTGCTAGCTCTATGGCTTGTACAAGTTACTCAGTCTGAGAGCTCGGGATTCTTATCTGTAGAATAAAGATGGTGATAATAGTGTTAGCTCGTTGTGATTGTTTCAAGAATTAAATTAGTGCATGTGTGTTACCCATAGTGCCTGGCCTATGCATGTATTATCTGTCTATTAACATTATTATTATCCTTGTTGCTACAGATTGACCAAACCAGTGCTCTTAAGCACTGTTGGCATTACATTTTTGCTTGTAGAGTGACCAATCTGTCAATGGAAGTAAAATATATCATTTGGCTGATTGCAAACCTTTCTCTGTCAGTTAAGATACAATGAACTAGAATAATGGATTGAGGAACTGGATTCATTTAGATTCCACCATTCCTATATGAATAATTATATATATGCTTCATTTCTCTTTAGGCCAGTCAAGGAGATTGTATACTAATAGTCATAATGACTCATGCCCATCATGGTGGAGATACTAAGGATAAGGACAAAGGATATGTGTAGCAGTTACTGAAGATGTGAGCCTTGGTGTTAGACAGACCCAGGTCTGTGTTCTGGTGCTGTCTTCTCCACAAGCGGTTCAATTTTAGGCAGGCTACCTGATATTAGTTTCAACATCTTAAAAGTAGAGTAAATGAGGATAAGGCTGAGATCTTAGCAGACAGCCTGAGAGGGTAGGTTCCAACCTCCATCTGTGTAGCAGCTGTGATCTCAGCAGACCACCAGAGAGTGCCTATTTCCAGCCTCCTTCTGGCAAAGGGGCTGAGAACACAGGGGACTGCCTGAGAGTGCCTGGATCCTGCTTCCATGTGGTGGTGAGCTTCCCCTAATTGCGCTGTACCCAACGCCCTAACTGGGATTGCATGAGGCCTCTCCCAAGGCCCCGGGGCAGGCCTGGCTTTAGTAGGATAAGGCTGAGATCTAGCAGACAGCCTGAGAGGGTGGGTACTGACCCGCATCTTTGTAGTGGCTGTGATCTCAGCAGACCGCCAGAGAGTGCCTGTTTCCAGCCTCCTTCTGGCATAAGGGCTGAGAACTCAGCAGACCAATGAGAGTTCCAAAATCGGTCCCCCCTTAGGGAACTTCCCAAATTTTGCTGTGAGTTCCCAATAGTAGGGGTCCAAACCTTACCAAGGAAGCCTGAATGTACCTGACTGGAACCTGACGGGCTTCTGTGGGTGCTCCCGAGTAGATGATCTGAAGCTCCCTCCAAAATAAAACCGGAGAGAACCTGAAACCTGGACCAACCACGTTTACATAACCAATAAGAAAAGGACCAAAGCACACCAATAATACAAACATAAACAGACTTCAACTTAATTCTTATATCAGAATCACAAATGACAAAATATATTCACATGCCAAAATCACAACGAAAGAGTAACAAAATGGAAAGCCAAAACACTATGTCCTCACCAAACTCCATCAATCCTGTAGAAGAGTTCTACAAGGAGAAGCCCCTAGAGATAACCCAGGACACAGAATTTAAAAGAACAATCATAAACATGATCAAGGAATTCAATGAACCTGAAGAACACACAAACAAATCAAAGAACTGAAAGAAGACAGGGATAAACTTCGGAATGAATTCACAAAAGAGATAAAAATATTGAAGAAAACTCAGGCAGAAATAAAGAAGGAAGTGAAAACCTCCTTAAGCCAGCTTGAAACAGCAGGGGAAAAGCCTCGCCACTAGAATGAATGAAATGGAAAACAGAATATCAACACTGGAGGACAAAGTTGAAAAACTGGACCACTCAAGCAAAGATTATGGAAAATTTAAAAAAATTCACAGAAATGGAATATGCAAGAGATGTGCGACACCATGAAAAGACCAAATCTACATATCATAGACATATAGGAAGGAGAAGCATTTCAGGTTAATGGTACTGACCAGATCTTAAACAGGATTGTAGAAGAGAATTTCCCCAAATTAAAGAAAGACATCCCATACAAATACAGGAAGCACATAAAACACCAAATAGAAAGGATCAGAAAAGAAACTCCCCATGACATATCATAGTAAAAAACTAAATGTACAGAACAAAGAGAGAATACTGAAAGCAGCGAAAGAAAAACAAGTCACATGCAAAGGAAAGTCCATCAGAATTACAGCTGACTTATCAATGCAAACTATGAAAGCCAGAAGAGTCTGGACCAAAGTTTTTCCAGTTCTACATGACAGTAGATGCCAACCCAGAATATTATACCCAGCAAAAATGTCTATTATAGTTGAAGCCTGAAAGAATACATGTCCATGAAATCAGCCCTTCAAGGAATACTTGAAGCAATATAAAGAGAG
The DNA here is from genome assembly GCF_000622305.1 of Nannospalax galili. Taxonomy (NCBI): domain Eukaryota; kingdom Metazoa; phylum Chordata; class Mammalia; order Rodentia; family Spalacidae; genus Nannospalax; species Nannospalax galili. The sequence continues at coordinate 3,288,900 of NW_008340206.1, read as the reverse complement.
GAGAAAGGAACAACTATACCACAGGGGCAATGAAAGTAAATAAATAGAGGTATAATTGAGGAAACACAATATTATACAGAGAACACAAACAACAATCAAAATGTTGGCAACCAATGCACATCTTTCAAAAATAACCTTAAATATCAATGGACTCAACTCGCCAGTCAAAAGACACAGGCTTAGCGAATGGATTAAGAAACAAAATCCATCTTTTTGCTGTCTGCAAGAAACCCATCTCACCTTCAAGGACAGGCACTACCTTAAGGTAGTGATGGAAAGGATGGAAAAGAATATTCCAAGCAAATGGCACTAAGAAACAAGCAGGGGTTGCAATTCTAATATTTGACAAAACAGACTTCAAAGTAAAACTAGTCAGAAGAGATAAGGAGGATCACTTCATTCTGATTAAAGGAACAATTAACCAAGAAGCTATTACAATCCTTAACACCAAACTCTGGTGCACCCAAATTCATAAAAACAACACAACAGGACTTTAAGACACAGATTAACCCCAACTCAGTAATAGTAAAGGACCTCAATACCCCATTGTCTCCATTATACAGGTCAATTGGACAAAGAATAGCCAGAGAGATGTCTGAATTAAATGATACTATACAGCAAATGGACCTAACAGAAATCTTTTGAATATTCTACCCAAGCACCAAAGAATACACTTTCTACTCAGCACCCCATGGAACTTTTTCAAAAATTGACCACCTGCTGGGCACAAAAGAAATTTCAATAAATACAAAAATAATGAAATAATTCCATGCATTCTATTGGACCACAATGCAATAAAGCTCAAAATCAACACTGGATGAAGCCCTAGTCACTACATGAACTCATGGTGATTAAACAACACACTCCTAAACAATGAGTGGGTCAAAGGAGAAATTAAGAAAGCAATAAAAAATTCCTGGAATTTAATGAAAAGCACAATACAACACACTGTACAACTTTACAACACACATACAACTCTGGGACACTTTAAAAGCAGTCCTAAGATGGAAGTTTATAGCTTTAAGTGTCTACCTCCCAAAATTAGAGAAGGCCCAAATAAATGACCTAATACTGCAGCTCAAGACATTGGAAAGGCAAGAACAAATGAAGACCAAACCCAGCAGAAGAGAAGAAATAACAAAAATCAGAGAAGAAATTAATTAAATAGAAACAAAGAAAACAGTACAAATAATCAATGAATCTAAGAGCTTGTTCTTTAAAAAGCTAAATGAGATAGCCCCCCCATCCCAGTTAACCAAAAGAAAGAGCAAATCCGAATCAACAAAATCAGAGATGAAAGGGGAAACATCACAACAGACACCCAAAAGATCCAGACCATTATAAGGGAATATTTTAAAAACCTATACACTACTAAATTTGAAAATCTAAAAGAAATGGATGGATATCTAAAATCATGGGAACTGCCAAAGTTAAACCAAGAAGAGATCAACAGTTTAAATAGACCCATAACATATAAGGAAATTGAAACAGTAATACAAAGCCTCTCAACTAAAAAAAGCCCAGGCCCAGATTGATTTACAGCAGAATGCTACCAGACATTTAAAGAAGATCTCCAGCCAGTGCTACTTAAATTATTCAAAAAGATAGAAAAAGAGGGAGAACTCCCAAATTTCTTCTATGAAGCTAGTATCACTCTAATTCCCAAAAAGAAAAATATAGACCCATATCCTTAATGAACGTAGATGCAAAAATTCTCAACAAAATGCTTGCAAACTACATACAGACACACATCAAAAAGATCATTCACCATGCTCAAGTAGGCTTTGTTCCAGAGATGCAGGGATGGTTCAGTATATATAAGTTAATACATGTCATAAATCATATAAATGGACTCAAAGACAAAAACCAGATCATCATCTCAATAGATGCAGAAGGGCTTTTGACAAAATTCAACATGCATTTATGTTCAAAGTCCTAGAGGGAATTGGACTGGAGGGAACATACCTCAACATAATTAAAGCTATATACAACAAACCCATAGTCAACATCATTCTAAAGGCAGAAAAGCTGAAAGCATTCCCATTAAAATCTGGAACCAGACAAGGCTGTCCACTATCTCCACTCCTTTTCAACACAGTGCTTGAAACTCTTGCTAGAGCAGTAAGACAGGAAAAGGAAATTAAAGGAGTACTAATTGGAAAAGAAGAGGCCAGGCTATCACTTTTTGCAGATGATATGATACTATACCTAAGCGACCTCAAAAGTTCCACCAGAAAATGCCTAGAACTGACCAACAGTTTCAGTATAGTGGCAGGTTATAAAATCAATCTACAAAAATCAGTAGCCTTTCTATATACCAATAACAAGGAATTGGAGAAAGAATACAGGGAAATGTGCCCATTCACAATAGCTGCACAAAAATAAAACATCTTGGAATAAATCTGACCAAAGACACCAAAGATTTCTACAATGAAAATTTTAAATTGTTAAAGAGATTGAGGAAGACACCAGGAGATGGAGGGACCTCCCATGCTCATAGATTAGAAGAATTAATATTGTGAAAATGAGGATCCTACCAAAAGCAATATATAGATTCAATGCAATCCAAATCAAAATCCCCTTGTCATACTTCACAGAATTAGAAAAAAAATCCTTAAATTTGTATAGAAGCACAAAAGTCCCCAGATAGCCAAAGCAACCCTGAGCACAAAGAGCAACATTGGGGGTTCCATGCTCATGGATTGGCAGAACTGATATTGTGAAAATGACCATCCTACCAAAATCAATATATAGACACATAGATCAATGAAACATCATTGAAGACCCAAACCCAAGTACATACAATTTCAGCCACCTGATACGTGACAAAGGTGCCAAGAACACATAATGGAGGAAAGAGTGTCTTCAACAAATGCTGTTGGCAAAACTGGATCTCCACCTGTAGAAGAATGAAACTAGATCCTTATCTTTCACCTGCACAAAAGTCAACTCCAAATGGATCAAAGACCTCAATGTGAAACTGGAAACCCTGAAACTCTTAGAAGAAAATATTGGCAGTAACTTAGAAGATATAGATATAGGAAAGAGTTTTCTAAATTGGTCAGCAGTTGCTCAGGAATTAAGGTCAGCAGTCAACAAGTGGGATCTCATTAAACTAGAAAGCTTCTGTACATAAAAATAAATAATAAATAAATTGAAGAGAAAACCCACAGAATGGGTGTGAAACTGGAAACCCTGAAACTATTAGAAGAAATTACTGGCAGTAACTTACAGGATATGGTGTAGGAAAGGATTTCCTAATTCAGAAGTTGCTCAGGAATTAAGGTCTGCAATCAATGAGTGGGACCTCATTAAACTAAAAAGATTCTGTACAGCAAAAGAAACAATTGAAAAGTGAAGAGAAAACCCACAGAATGGGAAAAAAATCTTCACTAGCGACACATCTGACAGAGGTTTAACATCTGGAATATATAAGGAACTCAAAAAAACAAAGAATCGAGAAATCAAATGACCCAATTAAACGATGAGCTAAAGATCTAAACAGAGAGTTCTCAAAGGAAGAAATAAAGATTGCTAAGAAACATCTCAAAAAGTGTTCAACATCGTTAGTAATTAGGGAAATGCAAATTAAAACTACCCTAAGGTATCACCTTACCCCAATCAGACTGGCTAGGATCAAGAGAACAAATGATACCAAATGCTGGTGAGAATGTGGAGAAAGGGAAATGCTCATTCACTGCTGGTGGGATTGCAAACTCGTGCAACTCCTATGGAAAACAGTGTGGAGAACTCTTAAAAAAGTAAAAATGAACCTACCACATGACCCTGTTTTACCACTCCTTGGCGTATACCCAAAGGACTCATCCTATTGTAGAAACACTTGTACAACCATATTTGTTGCTGCTCTTTTCACAATAGCTAAGAGATGGAATCAAGCTAAGTGTCCCTCAACTGACAAGTGGTTAACGAAAATGTGGTGTATTTACACAATGGAGTTCTATTCAGCAATAAAGAAAGATGAACTAATGAAATTTGCAGGTAAATGGATGGATCTAGAAACTGTTATACTCAGTGAAGTAACACACACTCAGAGAGACAAACGATATATGTTCTCCTCATATGTGGATCCTAGCACCAAATGCTTTTAAATTCCCTGTCCCTTTAATGAGATGATACTGTACAGCAGTCTCTTCTGCATAAAATAACTGCTATCCTCATGACTTCAGCCCTGCCTGATTGCTAAACATTGTCACAATTGGGCTTGTTGACAGTTGTCCTCATTCATTAAAGGAGGGCCAAGCAGGGTCATTGGACCCTCACCAGAGTATCCAGCCACTTTTCCCAGACAACTATGTAATTGGCCCTAATCATATATGGTCTACTGGATTTGAGGAGGGCTAATATATACAGTCTGCAGAAGGCTAGGAAGAGAAGGCTTGACCTATGCTGGGTAAGTGCTTTCCACTGTGCATACCCTCAGGTCATTCATACACTTCAGCAACCCCTCAGTTATCTTGGTAAATAAGCTCAGAAAATTCACTGGTTCCCCAATAAAACTTTAATCAAATATTGGCTTGACACTAGAACCCTAAAAGGGAATAAGCATTGCTTAGCATCACTAGGAAAAGAAGTCTTACAACAGATGGAATATTTATTTTTTAATGTTATTATGTCTCATAAGCTTAGTATCCCAAGGAAAAGAATTCTCGGAACAGATCGAAAATTTGTTAATGTTATTGTCTTATAATTATTTAAAAAAGAAAACCAGAATGTAAAGGACATTAAAAGGATATGGTGATGGAGATATTTTCCAAAATAGAAAAAAATGAGAAAGCCTAAGCAAGTGATGAAGGTCTGTGTAGGTTTGGTATGCTATATAAAGGATGAGACAAAAATAATATACACATAATCTTAAAATTTCTAAGGTCATAGTTTAGTCGACTAGTTTAAGGAACAAAATATGTATCTAATCAAGGTTTATCTGATAATATTTTTTTTTTACCCAAGTTTTAGCTACATTGCACAAGATAATTAAAAATACCAGACTGGTGGAACTAACCTTGTTGGATGTTTAACAGCCATAGTTTGAGGCCTATACTAATGTGGTCAGAGGGACTTAAAGGACAGTTTTGCCCCTTGCCCTCCAAGGTCGACTAAGTTCCAGGGGACTATGGAACATCTCTCAAAATGTCCTGTAACTATGGTGAGTCACCTGTCCTCTTTTTCAGGGAGGACACGGAGACCCCACGAGATGGACTTGAACAAGTGTCCAGTCTACAAAGAGGAGGGTCAACACAGAGGAAACATCTCATTCATTCTTCCACGTGAAGCCAGACATGGTCAAGCAGGACCTTTGGCTTAACTTTACATAGATGGAACTGGTAAAAGAAAGGAGCCAGGGGCTCCTCCCAAGTCAATGTGACCCCTGAGGAACAGATCCTCAAATGACCTTAAGTGTAAATATAAATTGATTTATTTGAGCCAACTGTATGGTATTAAACACCCAAAGGAAAGTATAACCAAAGAGTAAAGTGATCAATATATTTCTTAATGAGTTCAAGGGATTACACTTCTCAGACATTCAAGCGTAATGGCTTAAGTCCATATAAAAAGTTATTTAGACAATTATCTCTCATTTTATTCTGAATGAGAAAGTGCTGCTCAGATGTAAGACTTCAAATCTTGGTCTGTGATACTGTAGTGCCCACCTGTATCTAAAGGAGACAACCCGGTATTGTTCTAAAATGATGGCCAAATTTGTTTTCTCCCCCTATCTAGAAGCCTTTGAGAGGGAACTGACACTGATTCTAACCACTCCAACAGCTATCAAAATGCCTAAAAGCAAATTCTGAACCCATCACTCTCGAGTCCAGCCTTTGCAGACAAAAGAAAAATGAGGAGGAACCCTGCTTTTGGAAGCTCTCATCAAGAAATTCCAATAGACTCTCATATGAACATTTGAAATTTTCCCTGTTCTGACTTTTTTCTAGTTCCCTGTCTGGAACTTTAATGCTAATTACTCTTGCCTTTACTTCTCCTTCACATCGCCTATCCACCAGTCAAGGACTTTGTTTTCCCCCTACCAATAAGTGTTATACAATTTGGGAGTCTTAGATAGACCCACTGAAGGGGTACCCCAGTTGCCTCGCCCTGTGTCCCTGTTTAGCGTGGAAGAAGCCAGAACAGTCTGTATCCTGATTCCCTATCTGCAAGCTGGGTGACGTCTTCAGAGGATGTGATAAGAATAGGAGGTAGGAATTGGCTAGGTAGTTAGGGTAGAGAGACTCCAAAGAAAAGTTTCCAGCTTCTTGGCTAAAAGCCAAAATGTCCTTTGGCATCTTAGCAACATACTTCATTCCAAAGGCCAGAAATGTTGAAAGTATTTGGGAGCTCTTATCTAATCCTTAAAAGATTTTAGGGTTACTTCTTCAGAGGGGGGAATGTTAGAGTAGCAAAAAGTCCCATAAAAAAAAAAAAATCAAAAAAGAGGAAAAAGAACATGAAG
>NW_008340206.1:3271662-3282315 GCF_000622305.1 Nannospalax galili | reverse complement strand
CATGAAGTTATCAGAAAAAAGTGATGGGGAGATATGGGAGGAGTTAGAGGGGGAGGGAGTGGGCATGGATTTGATGAAAACACCTTATATGCTTATATCCCTCTATGAGATTCTCAATATATTATTTAAGAAAGTGTGAGTAATAACAGAGGTCATGCATACAGTTTTGTGAGACTTTATACAGATAGTGTGTAAAAGGTGCTGAGGAGAACAAGTGTAGTTGCTAAGTGCTCAGTGCATGGTGTTCTACCTAAACTAATATCATTAGTTACAGTAGTGACAATATCTTAGGACGGGGAGGTGACGTCAGAGGAGCAGAGATTTGGGTGAAACTTTCAAGGGTTGGTAGGACTGGAATGGTATGTGTTTTAGTTTCTACTGCTGTTATTAAAACAACCCAGACAAACAACCACATAGGAGAAAAATGGTTGGTGTTAGCTTACAATAGGAGGTTACCGTCTATCATTGCGGGGAATCAAGGCAGGAAGTTGAAGCAGCTGGTTATATCCACGGTCAAGAGCAGGAAGAAATAAATGCAGGCATACTTACCACTCAGCTCACCTGCTCCACCTATATACAGTCCAGGACCCAAACCCAGGAAATGGTGCCACCCACAGTGGACTGAGTCTTCTCATATCAATTTACAGAATCAAGATATGCCAACAGTCAACCCGATCTAGACAGTTCCTCATTGAGACCCTCTTCCTAGGTGATTTAGACTATGTCAAGTTGACAGTTATAACTAACCATCACACTGTAGAAGAAGAGACAGAATATTACACAAATGCTGGAGACTTCAGCCAGAATTTGTAAAATAAAAGCAAGAAGTAGTAGATTTATCCAATGGAGAGGGATACCTTTATATTGATGAGGGATTCCTATGCGAGAAACTGGAGGAAAACTTTAAAGTGTGGTTGGAACTTGAACCATGAAGATCACAATTCCTCTCCCCTGTTTACAGGGATGGGCTACATCATACTGAGGCAGAGTATGGGGGAAATCTACATTTTTTTGTTTGTTTGTTTTGAGACAGGGTCTTCCTGTAGCCCTAGCTGGCCTGGAACTCATTATGTAGACCAGGCTCGTCTTGGAATCTACATTTTTTTAACAGGCCCCTGGAGATTCTAATGATATTTTCATTAGAATAGGTTACAGGTCACACTTGTAGGAGCACTGCATTAAGATCTGGTGAAGGGAAGGGAGAGATTAGCTATAGAATGATGAACTTGGCCCTATTGAGCCTCATAAAAAATGTCTCATTGGTTTGGGATGGGAAATTATTAGAGGAAAGACATTGCCAGTAATGAAAAGGAATTCTAAATCAGACACTGTAACAAACATGCTTGCACCAGTAAGTAATAGCAGAAAAGATTTAATTAAGGGCAGAATTATAATATCAGGATTTGTTTCCTAACACCCACATGGAGGACAACTGTCTGTCACTCTAGTTCCAGGGGATCTGGCACCCTCTTCTGACCTCTGCGAGCACTGCATGACATGGGCGCACTTATATACATGCAGGCAATACATTCATACACATAAAATAAAAACAATAAAATAGTTGTAAAATATTGGAATTCTAGTGGATAGGCTCAGTACAAAGGATTGTGATTAAGAATCACTCTGCTGACCCTCATATTATAAGTTTGGGGTTTGAATTCCAGTTCAACAGCATGTAAGCTGTGAGTAGAGCCAGCTGTGAGCAGAGCTATCACTGACTTCAGTTCTTCAGGTGACAGGTGAAGATGGGAAGCCTTGCTGTGTTCTGGCACCTCATAGAGGCAGTATGACGAAAAGGTGATACAATATGGAAATTTGATCCTTGGGGCTGGAGCAGTGGTTCAGCGGGTAAGAGCACTGGCTTCTCTTGCAGAGGACCCAGGTTTGTTCCCAGTACCCACATGGAGGCTAACAACCATTTGTACCTCCAGTTTCAGGGAATCTGATGCTGCCTTCTGACCTCTGTGGGCACTGCATGACACAGGTGCACTTACATACATGCAGGCAATACACTCATACACATAAAAGTAAAAGGAAATTTGATTGTGTGTGCTGCCATATCTGGAGTGACCACCAAGGGGTTTTCTGGGACTTTGGACTTTCCTTGATAAAATTGGAACAGTTAGTTGCAGGAAAATTGTCTAAGGAGAATGGTTGGATACCGTAACAGCCACCCACAACATGCATCTAGAAACATCTATTTGGGTGTAGTAGATTTTCTATTGAATATACCTGTCTGAATATATATGGGAAATTTTATTTTGAAGGCTTTGAGTATCACAAGTGGATTTTATGTAATTCTGTAGGAAATACGGTCTATGATACCAATAAGTATTTTCGAGCTTAGGAGCAATGTTATCATAGGTGTGCACAGAAGCATTGATTTGGCTGCAGCATAGAGCAATTGTAACAAACAGGAAATCCTCTTAGCTCCTGGTGCCCATTGCCTGGAGGTGCCCAGGTGAGATAATTACTGCACCATTGCCATTGAAAGGCTCTCAGGAAGTGTGATCTGTTTGGAGATGCCAAGAAAATAACTTTAATATAGTTTTTTCCAACTGCAAAATCTACTATTTTGTGAGGTCACAAACCTTTATGGAACATTTTGGAAAGAAAACAGATGAAGAAATACATGTTCCTTTTAAACTAGTAATGGAAATCAGTGTTCTTTATTAATTGTCTCTACTTCAACATGATTGCTAATTTATAAAGATCTGTGTGGGGAGGGAAGCTTCTTGGGAGGGGTGATAGAATGCAGTGATATAAAAGGGGAAAGAGACCGGGCTGGAGAGATGGCTCAGCAGTTAAGAACACTGACTGTTCTTGCAGAAGACTGGGGTTCAAATCCCAGCATCCACATGGCAGCTAAGAACTGTCCGTAACTCCAGTTCCAGGGGATCCGACGGTCTCTTCTGTCCTCCGTGGGCATTGCACGACATGGGTGCACTTACCTACATGCAGGTGATACATGCATACACATAAAATAGAAATAATAAATAAAATATTTTAAAAAATAAAAAAGGGGAAAGAGGAGTAATAAAATAGGAAGGAGTGAGGAGGTGGAGAATGGGAGGGCAGGGCAGGGCAGTGGAGGGAGTGTGGGAGGGACGACCAACACGAAAGGGCTTTAGAAAAAGCCGTATGGAAACTCACCACGACAAAAGATTCTTAAAGTATATACATATATCAAAAAAGATTAGAAGGAGTTACCTTAGAACAGGGGGCCATTGCCCTTTATCAGACACCACGGACTAACAAAATAAAACCCCAGTGCCAGGAATGGACTTCTTCTCTTGAAGCTGTTGACCAGGGGTCCCATAGACCCTTAAAATATTGGGTGTATTGCTCCTGCTTTTTGGTTACCCACCAGAACTCGACAGTAAGATCCTCTTGCTGAGACACTGTATACATGACCTGTAGAACAAACAAGGAGAAATCAAGCTGGCACTGACTTCAAAACTTCATCTCGACTGGCTAACTTTCAGAGTGCTAGAAGGTGCTTTGCTGCTACCTCAGGAGGAAACTAGTCATCAGCTTGGCACAGCTGCAATGCTGCAAGCTACAACTGGCCTGGCAAGATATGCCCACTGGTCCAACAGTGGCATGAATATTATGGGAGAAACCAAGCACTTTAATTAGCTTCATAGGATGGCACCCATATCTGACATTGACATCAGACCTAGGCACCAGAGACTAGACAGGTCACAGGCCATAGGGGAGTGCCCAATAGTAGTTTTCTGATAATAGATGTAGTATTAAACTGACTTCTAATGACTTATTTCCACAGATTAATGGATTTCTGAATTCTTACCAGATGATTAACACAGAAACCCACAAGTGGCCAATGTTCCCAAAACAAGTAACTGCATAGCGCTTATCCCTGAGTAGAACATCTGTACCAAACTTCTGCCTCCCAAGGCTCAGGGATCATTGCAGAAAGACTGTAAGAGCTAGAGATAGTGCAGAGTTTTCCAGACGGCTGGTCAGTTGCTCATGTGAACTCACAGCAGTGGTGACACATGCACAAGCTCCATGCAAGCTCAAACCAGACAAAATCCCAGCACAGATGTCGTGAAACGGACCAGAACCCGCAAACTACCCAAGGAAACACTAGCAACTGATGACTGCTTGGAGGGGGAGAGTCAGTCTCTTTCAAGGATGTGATTCTTAGTATGTTAGCCAGGCTCCAGTGGATGGACCCATACTGAAGGGCATTTGGAGACGCAGATTAGACTATATAGGAGTTGTTACATATATGATGGAGTACATGAAATTGGACTGGGAGTAAAAGAGGGGTTGCTGATAGGAAAGGGGATCTAAATACGATAGAACTATATTGTATGAAAATGGCAAAAATTCAATAAGAGGTATAAAATTATACATATTCATGGAGTACAATGTGATGTTTGCATATATTGTGTAAACTTAAATTACAGGTTTAAACATATCTACTTCCTCAACAATATCTGGGTCACAAGTTACAGCAGTTTTCTAGTATTTAGATTAAATTTTCCCAGAAGGAGACCCTGAGAGGAGAATTAAGATGTAAATAATTTACTTAGGAGGTGACCCCAGCAGGGGAGGCGAAACTAGGAGGAGGGGGAGCCATGAAGGTTAAAGACAGATTATTGCAGTGGGCACAAAACCTCAGTTGCTCTACAACCTTGACCACCCTTCTAGCACATGCCTATGTCTTAAGGTTGTTCCACCAGAACGGCAAGGAAGCCAGTACAGTTTTCCTCATTGATCACTGGTTGATAGATTGTCCACAATATTGCATTTCCACCCTGCTCACAATGACTGAATATTTTGGTGTTTGCTGGGATTGAACTGCCACCAGTTGAATCAATCTCTCTCTGCATGTTGGTACACTCACTTGTGGATGCCAGAGGTCAGTGTCTGCTGTCTTTCTCAATCATCTCCACCTTATTTTTGTAAAGACAGGGTCTCCTCCTGCAGTAGGAACTGGCTGTTTCTGCCACACTGGCTGGCCAGCAAGCGCCAGAGATCCTCCTATCTCTACGACACCATCCCTTACATCTGGGGTTACAGATGTGCACCACCATGCCCAACTTTTACATGGGTTCTGAGAAGCTGAACTTAGGTTCTCATGTTTCTACTGCAAGCACTTTACCCCCAAGCCATCTCCTCAGCCCTCATGTCTGTTGCTTAGGCCTTTCTCCATGCCCAGAGCATTTGGGAAGTCTGCAAGACTTTAATCCTTATAGAAAAAGTCTATCTCTCCAGCATCCTGGTGGCATAGCTTTAAGGTATATGTTCCCATTATTTCTCAGAGCAATTCAACAGAACCAAGTTCATGTTACAGAAAGTGAGAACTTACTTGCCACATACCTGCATAAACTGCCTCAGGCCTCCCTCTGCCCCTCACCTTCAACATTATCTGCTCCTCAGTCCTTGACCTGGGATCTACTCCCAGATAACTGTAAGCTAAGTAAAAAGATTCAAAAGTTCACTTTTCAGTTTTTAATCTAAATGAAAGTCTAGTTTCTGAAACTGGTTATTACCGGATAACCTTTGATGGCATTTTTAAAGGCAGCTGTTAAGAAGAAAACAGTCATTCGGCAGGAACATATGAGAATGTTTTGGTGAATTCATAGGGATCACTAAGTCTACCCTCCAGTATTTCATTTTAATGGTGACCAGATCCTAACTGGGGGGGAGGGAAAGAAGGAGACATGCCATTAAATGTAACAATGATTTCATAGTTTATGACAGCTAATTAATAGTAAGGCGTCCTAATTTACTCTGATTTTATATAAAAATGTCTATCTTAAAGTCTGAAGATGAGGAATTTGTGCTTTCAAGAGATCTATGGTGCTCTGGAGGTTATATAACTCATCGTTCACCTTCTTAATGACTATAGTTACTACTTCCAGAAGGAAATATATATCCAATTATTTTACTGAATGTTAAAAGCACATACAGACTACACAAGAGCTTGTTTTGGCTGGAAAATGTCAATGTACAATGGAAAATAACAGATTATAGTTGCCAGACCCACCTTCTATGATTCAATATTAATATGTTGTTATGTTTTTAGGACACATTGCTTCAGAAAATTAGTCTCAGGCTTCCACATTTTATGTGAAGACAGTTTCATTAGCTATGGAAATCTATTTTTGTTACTGCTAAGGGGAGCGCGAGATCTTCAAATCATAATTGAAATATTCCATTGATGTAGTTGCTTAGCAACAAACTTATATAAGCAGACTAATCATTTTGCTTAAAATTTTGTCACTTCAAACTTTTTGGCTTGTTTTTAGCAGTTCAGCCCACTGTAAAAAAGTTTTAAGTCCACATTTGTACCTGAGATGCATGTTTCATAAATCATACCCAAATTTGATTTTATTTTCATGGGTAAGATTGACATAGGAGTTTAGAATTAATGAACACTTTATTTTTGACTAGGAAGACTTTTTTTTTTTAAAGTTCAGAAACAACTCAAATAATGCTTTGGTTGTTAAGTCCAACAATTCACTTTGTTGACAACTAAAAATGATGGTCTGTGGATCTCATGTGTGTTTTTTCACCGTGTAAGCTTTTACACTCTCAGTGTCTCTCAGGAAAAAAATAATGTTCACCTCCTCATTATGAGTCATTTCCCTGGTACACTGCTAACACCTCAGTGGCAGAGTTTTATATTTGTTTTCTTCTCAGCAGCATTTCTATGGGGCTCAGCAGGAGCTGAGAGGTTCTGTGAATATGAGCTACAGAGTCACATGGACCTTGCTTAAGGTTCTTAGTGAATTGTTCATTTGTTAGGTAGCTTTCCCTACATTTGCCCATGCCTTTCAGCCTTAAACTCCTTATTTATACAGGGATCTTAGAAACACCCTGTGAGATTGTGTGAGGATTAGTGATAGTATCCAAAGAGTCATGTCTAGATGTAGGTGCTCGAGCCATTGTCAACATTGCTATCATGTTGCTGAGGCTGTCTAGTTTAAGCTCCTGATTGCTTACTGAGTTAGGTCCATAGATAAATCTGTTGTTACACCTGCATTTGTTGGTCAGTACACCGTCCTCTACAAATATGTCATAAGCTATAATTCCCTAATGCTCACTGTGGTGTGTTTGGGACGTTACACCAGTGAGGCAACATTCCCTTCTCTAAATAGGTACCTAGCTTGGGATTGGAGGATGAGACAGTGATGGTTAATGTGTCAGCTTTACAAGCTCTGGACTCACCTAGGAGATGAACTTCTGAGAGAGTTTCTAGATCGAGTTGGGGAAGAATGTTGTATCCTAATTGTGGGTGGCATCATTCCATGGGTTGGGGTACTGGACTTAATGAAAGGGAAAAAAGCAAGCTGAGTTCTGGCACGCACCTCTCTCTGCCCCCTGACTGTAGGTGTGGCCGTTGCTGCACGTTTCTGAGAGTTCCTGCTGCCGTGGTTTCCCCACTGTGATGGACTCTGCCCCATGAATCAAAATGAACCCTTCCTTCCTTAAGCAGCTTTTGTTAGCTATTTTGAGACAGAATGAAAAAAGTGCCTAATGGAGAGACTAAAGACGACTGGATGCAAATATAGAATGTCAAAAAGGAGATGGAGAGATCATCCATGAAATAAATATTTCTCTTTGGTCTAGACAGAATGTTTTCTATACTTAATTTAGAATCTCCCAGATGTGTGTGTGTGTTTGCCTGAGGTTCTTACAGATTGCACCCATCTCACTAGATCCATGTTATTACTTTGTCTTCTATGGACTCCACTCATCCAGGGAAGTAAAACATCTGGGCCAGTTACCAGATCTCATACCTGTCAGCTGCTGCTGTGGCAGTAAAATCCAGGTAGCAGATAATCTTGTTTTCCTTTATTGCTCTTCATGAAGGCTCAGATGGGCTACAAACAAGCTCCTTGGGCTTGATTTCTTCCTTGATCAAATGGGATTGATATCTTCAATGCTGAGTGGAAGAGTAAATGAGATAATGCAAAAAATGTGCTGAGCCCAGTGCTAGGTAAGGAGCTGGTGACTGTGCCCAGCATCATACATTCATCACAGCTCGGGCTCCACTTGAGGGCCTAACATATGCAAAACATCAGTTTGCAGAAACGATAAGGAAAGAGGCTACTCTGTTCTTGTAAAGAGTATGTTTTGATAATGGAAGAACAGTATGTAAAGAGATAAGTAATATGAATAGCAAGGACATTATATATATATTTAAAACTACATGGTAATCACAAGGAGAGAGTCACATAATTCATGCCAAAGTCCAGGAATGGCTCAGAGAGCAGATATTAGGTCTGAATTTTAGAGGTGAAGTATGAGTTTGCCAGGTAAATAAGGAAGAAGAGGGTAATGGACAAAGTTTGTGACTGAGCTCTAGAAGACAGATACTGGTACTTCTTGCTCCGTTCTCCCGGTCTTTTAAACTTTTATTTATTTTTATTTTATGTGATGAGTGTTATGCTTGCATGTATGTAAGTGCACCCATGTCGTGCAATGCTTGCAGATATCAGAAGAGGTGTCAGATCCCCTGGAAGGTTGGTTGTTAGCTGCAGTGTGGGTGCTGGGATTTGAATGTGGGTGTTCCGCAAGAGCAGCCAGTGCTCTTAACCACTGAGCCATTCATCTCTCCAGCCCAATTCTCTAGTTCTTTCAAAAACAAAGGCATATACATTATATTTTTAACATACTGTACTTGCAAAAGGACAAATGAGATTTATCATCAACTCTTTAGCCCCTAGATCACATCCTTTTAGGCCTAGAACTTGATTCCAAGCATTGCTGGGAATGAGGTATTTGAGAGCGTTATGGCAGGAACGTCACATTTATTAGCTCCAGTAAATTACGATGTCTGAGCTATGCAGTAAAGCAGCTAAAGTCTGTGAAAGGCAGGAGATTCTCGGGAAACTCACGAATTAGATATTTTGGGTTTTATCTTTCGAGAATAATTTGCTTCAACTTAGATATTGTGCTCTGTTTAAAGGAATGAATGCCCACAACAACCACACTGGATTTAATTTGCTCTGAACAGATATGAACTCTAGACAGCTTTATCTTCACAGAGAGCTCATATATCACTCTTGCTCCTAAGTCCTGACACAGGCATGGGGCTTCACAGCAGCTATCTATAGCTATCTGTGGGTCTATCCCTGGCTCATAGATTTCCAAGGTACCTTTATTATTATTATTTTTGCTGTTCATTAATATTTATAAGCTGCTTCTCTTGTATGTAAAACTACCTAATCAGGGGAAACTACAATAGTTTGTCTCTTTTCTGTTTAAGATGGTTGGGTTGAAATATAGCTCTGTGGTAGAGAACTTTGCTAGTATGTGCAAGGTCCTGGGTTTTTCTATCCCTAGTACTGCAAAAATAGTGCTAATTTTCTTACGATCCCAGTTCGTGCATCTGAACTAATGCATCTCTTGCTTTTGACATACATGTATTTACTACAAATACTACTCAGCTTTAAAAAAATCTGCTAGACTGTGAATTTTCTAAATTATATAGTACTCAAAGCAGACAAGATCAGTAGAAATCCCTTCTGGCCGGGGCTTGGGGCAGAGAGAAGGCCTAGAACCAAATAAAGAAAGGCTGCTACCTGTGTTTTGATCAGTGTCTATGACACAGGCAAATGACAGGGCTTTTATCTACGTCTATTTTCACTACCATTTCTTCCTGAATGATATCCCTGTTTGATTAGGCTGACTGAGGATATGGTAATGTAATGTCAAGAAATGTATCTTCCTACTTGGCTTCCTTACTCGACTCCCCTGACCTTGTTTCCTAGGGAGATAATTAGAAGTTAAGTGTTGAGATCGTCGCTCTTTAGTACTCAGCTGGAGTGGTTTGAAATTTACCTTCCAATGTGATTTTTTTTTACTAGACTAAGTGCCCATTAGAAATGAACAGTATGTGATCACATTATATTCTTTTTCTTCCAAATTCGGATTTCTAAGTGTAAGTGAAATAGAAGTGGGTTATGGAAATAACATTAACGAATAAGGAAATGGCAGTGGAGTGCTACAAGAAGCTCATCATAGAATTTCTTTCAGTGGGATGTGCTGTATATATCTTTGTATACCAGAAAAACTTCATGACACAGAAAATGACTTTACTAGGCTGTGAATGTCATACTTTAAGCAAATCCACAGAGCAGAGCAGTTATCTCTGTGGTACCTCCCCTGTTTACACATTAGACCCAGGCGTCAGTTCTGTTCTAAGATGAAGAGCCTGTTGAGGGTTACTGGGCTTCTGTGCCTTCACTTCTGGTTGAGTGGGATTCTGTTAGAAGTTTTATTTCTATGCAGAAGTACTAGGGGACTATCTCTGCCCTATTAATCAACCTTTCTATGTAGGCAATTCACATTGTTGGTGGTTAACCCTGTCTTTGATTGGCAGAAGCTTCCTAAATGCTTGGTATATGTTTTTGATAGTTTTTTTCTGTGCATATATGATTTACAATTACATAAAGCATTTCTCACCAAGGTCCATAGCCTATATAGCATATATAGTCATTATTTATGTCTTAGGATATAAGGATATGTCTTAGGAGATCTCTCTCTCTCTATATATATATATATAGATATATAGCTTCCATATTAAATCTATGGATTTTAAAAGTAAAAAAGCACATTTTGGTCACTCCTTAAACTGTTAATTAGACCACAACCCAGTCAAGACAAGTA
>NW_008340206.1:3266890-3270676 GCF_000622305.1 Nannospalax galili | reverse complement strand
GAACACTGGTTGTTCTTGCAGAAGACCCAGGTTTGAATCCCAGCACCCACATGGCAGCTAACAACTGTCCGTAACTCCAGTTCCAGGGGATCCAATGGCCTCTTCTGTCCTCACAGGCATTGCACGACACGGGTGCACTTACCCACATGCAGACGATATGCTCATACACATAAAATAAAAATAATAAATAAAATAAAATAGAAGAGTCAGTCTTTCAAATACAGTCGTGCCTTCATTAACTTCTTTCCTCTTCACCATCACCGCCAGCGGCACTATTGTGCCCACATCTCACATTTCTAAAATACTTTTAGAATTCAGAAGAATTGAGTCATAGAAAATAGGCAGAAGGACGGATAAACGTCATCTGCTGGGCAGGAGACAGCCATTGTAGTGAATTCACAGCAGCTTCAGGGGACTCCACTGCGTCTGCATAAGTCTGCATCGGTCATCACCCATGGAAGAACGGCTCACGGGCCCTGCCGCTCATTGTTGGCCTATGTGATACTGATAGATTCAGGGAGAGGGGGAGTCATTGTTCTCAGTTGTGTGCCCACTGGTGACCCTACCAGGTTCCAATGGGTAAGTCCAATCTAATCATCACACAGATGGCCCTGGTTAAACAAAATGGATAACAAAATAAACCCCAGGGTCTAGAATCTGGGAAAGGGACTGGTGTGGAGGAGAGTGGACTGATGGGGAGATAAAGAGATTAGAGAGGGTGTGTGTGTCGGGGGGGAGCAGCCAGAACACATGGTACACACATGGAATTGTCAAAGACAAGCCAACAACCAGCAGAGTTCCTGTTCTCTCACATGACCATTATTTCTCTGAATGCCGTTCTGTGTTATGGATTAACAGGCAGCACATCCCAGAGCCATGCCCTGTGAAGCATATTTTGAGGTGAACTAGAGCTCACATGCCTGATGCTTATCTAGATTTTCTTTCTATGACATACACTTTCCCATTTAATGATTTACTAAGAGCAATTCACTGAAATAGAAGGAACTGGTACTAAATGGAGGAGAAAATAATTTTGAATCTTTCCTAATGTTACAGATTATACTGTCTAGAGAGGACTGCGTGTTCTCATGACCACAAAGACACTGGTATCTACTGGACCAAGATTAAGTATCAAAAATCAATGTTATCTGCTAAAAAGTTTCTTTAGGGTTGTGCAATAGCATCTTTCACTGTTCTGTCTCCACTTATTTTTAAATCTAACTATAGCGTTTTATAATTCAGATTTCCTATGTCAATATCAAGATTCTTTGTCGGTGTTGTTGTTGTTGGTGGTGGGGTGTGTGTGTGTGTGTGTAGATCTCACTATGTAACTCTAGCTGACCTTGAACTCATCATCTTGCATTTGCTTCCCTAGTACTGGGGCTGTAGGTGCGCTAGGACATCAGCTTGTGTGATTTTGCTGTATGAAACATTTGTTCTGAGTTCCTCAGCCATCCATTCCCAAGCAAAATGTTCTTTCTTCCTTTGAAAATATATCTTCCTTTTTTATTTAAATATTTTTATTTATTATTTTTATGTGTATGAGTGTATTGCCTGCATATGTGGAAGTGCATCTGTGTCATGCAAAGGTGCGCTAGGACATCAGCTTGTGTGATTTTGCTGTATGAAACATTTGTTCTGAGTTCCTCAGCCATCCATTCCCAAGCAAAATGTTCTTTCTTCCTTTGAAAATATATCTTCCTTTTTTATTTAAATATTTTTATTTATTATTTTTATGTGTATGAGTGTATTGCCTGCATGTGTGGAAGTGCATCTGTGTCATGCAGTGCAGCAGAGGTCAGAAGAAGGTACCAGATCCTTTGGAAGTGTGTTACAGATGATTGTTAGCCACCATGTGGGTGCTGGGAATCAAACCCAGGTCTTCTGTGAGAGCAATCAGTGCTCTTTACTGCTGAGCTATCTCTCCAGCCCCTGAAAACATATCTTTGCTAACTGATGGCTTAATGCAATTTAATTCATTTGTCCTCTGTATAGGTGGATTTTAAAGCATCTCTCTAGTTTGGTGATTATAGTATTCTGTTCCTTACTGTCTTTCTCCCTGTTCGCCAGAGGCTTTCTGGAAAGGAGATGGTTATGGTGAGGTGACTTGTACCTTCTATCCAGCATTGGTGGTTTTTTTCTTGCACGTATGCCGGACTCTGTGTCTGTGCCCCCTGTGAAGTGTGCTCCTTTGAAGTTACGTGTGACCGTGTGATTGCTTTGGTCAATGGAAAGGAAGCAGTGAGTTCTGACTAGAAGCCATGAGTGTCCGTCTGTGATCTGGCATGCTGCTTTACTGTCAAGCTGACAACGCTCTAGGCTGATGCTGTTCTGTTGGTCCTGTCGACCGTCTACAGTGGACATGATCCTTGAAGGCCTAGGAAACTGCAGCAGTCGCAGTGAGATGCACAGCTTGTGTGTGCTGCCACATCCTTTGCTTATTCTCCTTCCTAAAATCATTTAAGGAAATAGTCATGCCACCTGACCAGGAAAACAGAACACGACTCCAACCCTGCCCCTCAAATCCCCATCCCAACCCCCAAACTAACAAGCACAATGAAGCAACAAGCACAGATCTCAGCTGAGATTCAAAATCATGAACAGCTTCAATGTTAACCCCATGATGTCTTAAACAACTCAGTGCTATGCACATGGAAGGACTGTGGTTGCCATTTTGTGGGATGTCAATCAGTATGAGCCCAGATATAAATTTTCTTCTTTCAAATATAGGTGGCTGGTTGTGAAGGTGCATACCTGTAGTCCCTGCATTGGGCAGGAGGATGTGAGTTCAAAGTCGGTCTGGGTTAAATAGTAAGAACCCATCTCAACAAAATGAAACAAAACTCACACAAGGGATTGTAAGCGGAGTGTAGATAGGGGAGAGAATATAAATATCATCAAAATATATTCTATGAAATTTGCAAAAATTCAATAAAAAGGAAAAAAACCCACAAAAGTAGTTTAGTTTTGAATTTTAAAAATGATAGTGGATCCATTCAAGAAACTATCCTTTCCATAGGCCTTAAATGTTGGTTTCATAAGTATCTCCAACCTCTGAACTTGTACACACAGATGTGTTGGGTTGAGACATTGGCAATGGCATTTTCTCTTAGAGAGCTGTCCTTCAAGATGCTGTAAATCTCCACTTTCTCATTAAATTTTTTTTGGTTCCCTCTTTCTGACTATGTGAATATAATGACAGTGATTCGATTTTAGAAAGAAAATGCTGATTAATTACCACTGTTAAAGATTTATGACTCTTCATGAATATTAGTCACATCAAGTCCCACTGATTTAAAAGGACTTTGTGCTGTCAATGTCAACCACCAAGTGTCAAATGTCAAAATTACTTATGTTACGAGGTTTTGAGTTTGATGGGAATTCTTCACCTTTCCTTTAACCTCAATTTTGGGAGCAGCAGTAGATGAAGCTCTAAGATGAAGCCATATATTATAGCTTTGTGATTTTGTTTTATTTTTGGTTTTGGACAAATTATTTAAACTCTTTGAACTTCATTTATCTCATCAAAAGGGAAAGTGTGTGTGAAAAACCCAACATAGGGGCTGGAGAGACGGCTCAGCAGTTGAGAGCACTGACTGCTCTTGCAGAGGACCTGGGTTCGATTCCCAGCACCCACATGGAGGCTAGGAACCATCCTTAACTCCAGTTGCATGGGAATCCGAAGCCCTCTTCTGACCTCTGCGGCATTGCACAACTCGGGTGCACTCACATTGCAGGCAATACAATCATACACATAAAATAAAAATATAATTAATAATTTTTAAA
>NW_008340206.1:3262099-3266669 GCF_000622305.1 Nannospalax galili | reverse complement strand
TACATTATATAAATGTATATATTTAATTCTCTTGAAATTTCCAAGTTTCAGACTGTGCCTGTGTTGTTAACCGAAGAGCAACTTAACACCAAATCACTTTAAATGCAAGTAGATAAACTGTTCTGAGGGCAAAAATATAGTCCAAGATAAATACAAATGCTTTTGTCCTGTAAGACCCCTTTGTTTTCTAACAATTATTCATAGATTCCATGCATTTTGGCAGGGTAATGAGTCCATTTCTGTGGAAATATGTTCATTTCTATTCAGACTGCTAGTTCCCAAGGGAATTCTGAATTGCTTTCCTAGTTTGAAAATGTAGTTCATAAATCTCAGTGAAAATGGTGTAAGGAGTCACTAACAGTTTATCTTTAGTTATCTAGACAACTGTAGAATGATTTGGAAAAAAACTGGAATAAAATAGAGATAAAAATAGGTGATGTTTGTGGCTATCACTAAAGTTCCCGAAGTCTCTTCTAACCCTTCCAAGTGTGAAGGTGAAGGGGTTGCTTCTGGAGGAAGCTGGGAACTCAGAGGCTGCTGTTGAGTGTTCAAGTATGTGGTCTTCTAACCAGTC
The DNA here is from genome assembly GCF_000622305.1 of Nannospalax galili. Classification (NCBI taxonomy): domain Eukaryota; kingdom Metazoa; phylum Chordata; class Mammalia; order Rodentia; family Spalacidae; genus Nannospalax; species Nannospalax galili. The sequence continues at coordinate 3,266,095 of NW_008340206.1, read as the reverse complement.
TCTGGTTTTGATGGAAAGTGAATGGCTGGTGTAATTTGGAGGAGCCAGGGTTTGAAGCCCATCACTCCTGCAAGCACAGATCCGGGGTTTATTACCTGCCAGCCCTTTGACAGGGTGGGTGTTTCACACTTGCATGTATTTTCTCTCTAGCTCCTCACAGACCCAGTTACTCCATTGCTGTGACACACAGTTATATTCTTCACTCCACATAAGGGATATTTAGCCTTATTACAGTACAGGAATTATCCCTCTTGTGATCAATGGCCAGCGTCTTCCATGGTCTTTGGGCTCTACCTCCCCTTGGCCCATCAAACACATTGATCCTACAGTTATGCCCTCTTTCTCCTGCTTCATCAATAGCTCACCACTTACAGGATGTTATCTATTCCAACTGTCCCTTCTGTCTGTATTTTATCTGGGTCCTTAGTGTCTTGTGGTAAATATTGGGAAGCCTCTTCTAGGAAGTCCTGCAAACATGGACATGATGCATAATCACTGATAATTTGTGTAATTTATTGCCTATACAATACATAGAAAATAGCTTACTTGAGGAGAGCTAAGGTATATTCAGTAGAAAGTGAAAGCAAAGCAAGGGGGTGTTCTTGGTTTTTATTGGTTTGGTGGAATACTGGCTTGCCTGGTGGGAGCTTTCTGTGGTTTGAACTTCCCCACTAGAACCAAGGGAGTGAGCACGTGAGCTTTCTATTTGCCCTAGTGTGATGCAGGAGGGACAGTGAGATGTGGGCATGTAGATGATCAATGTTCAAAATGTCCAAAGCAGTCTCTATTAAACCATTTTCCATCTTCTTATTCACCATCACTTATTTTGAATTCTTTTCCAAATGCTCTTTGGTTTCTAACACTCCATCAAACTTTCTAGTCAAAGTCACAGAGGCTCCAACCAACAGCCATAGTTCTCTCTTCTTATGAGGTCCCCCAGCCTTGGTGTGTCGACCACTCATTCTTCAGACTCCCTCTTCCTTCTGCTTCTAGGGCACCACACTGTCCAGGATGCCTCCTGTTTCCTTGCTGGCTCTTCTTGGTCACCTTCATTTGATACTTCTGTCTCTGACCTGAAAATTTTGGAGTTTTTAGGACTCTGCCTTCATGTCTAGTAACCCAAAGCCATAGAAGGTAATTGCTGCTGGTGGCTTTAGTGGCTATGATACTCCCTTATGTTTCCGCAGAGCCATTTGATATGATTTTCAGGTTCACAGCCCAGGTTATTGAAATCTCTATGTGGACTTACCATAGACAGTTGAAAGTGAAAATTCCCTAAGGAAAGTCTGATTTAACTTCCATATGAATGTTCCTTCTGAAATCTTCTCCATCTCATCAGATGACTTTTTGAACCTTCATCAGTGAAGCTAAAAGACTGGCATTCTGACAGAGACCCTCCCTTCCCTCTCCCACGAAGCCCAGTCAGCTCACCCTGTTCTTCCACCCCCACAGCCCCGCACTTCCTACTGACTGTCTAGGGTAAGCCATAACCTGCTCAGCCATTACCTCTGGCTCCAGGTGACTGACCCCCCCACAAGCCCTTTCTGTGACTATTCTCACTCCATTCTAATCCAGAACCAGAATCACATTTTTGTTTGACAGAGTCTCTTTAGTCCCAGCCCTCCTGAAACTCACTATGTGGATTTGGCTGGCCTGATCTCAAGAGATCTGCCTCTGCCTCCCGAAGGCTGGGATTAAAGGTGTTCCCTCTAGTTCCTGATGTCAGAATGATCTTTAAGAAATAAATCAGATGATAATGCTTCTGCTTAAATCTTTCTAAGTGCTCACTGATATTCTCAGAATAAATGATAGCAGCCACACATGCCTTCCACGTATCCACCCTGGTTAGGTGATTATCATGCATCGTATACTGTTCACTCACTTAATATTCCATCAATTATTTGGTGTAAATATTGCTGTGATCTTGATGTTTGCTTGTAGAAGAAATGGCCTGTGGTAGTGTTTACAACCTGCTGAGCAGAACAGCTAGAAAACAGGGGAGCTGAGATTCCAATCCAGGCTACCCACCCTTTAGCCAGCAAGTTTTGCTGTTTCTCATGAGCAAAGACATGAGCAGAGAAATGAGAATGCTTAGCCAGTGAGGCATGAAATCAATGGCTACTCAACCATCGCCAGGTTCACCCTGGGAATCCAGCTTCCTATATTTCAGGCCAGACCTGAGAAGCTTTGGGAGCTTAGCCCTGGTTTCCTGCCAAGTGGGACTGGATGGACTTGATCAGCCATTCCCTTCTTTCCTTTTGGTCCAAGCACACCATCAGTATGACAACTGTGAATCCAGGTCTGACGTGGGCAGTGCCCACAGGTGGTACTGTGAACACAGCTGTGCCAACAGGAGCCCACATGCATTGCCGTGTCCTCTGTAATCGCCACCGGCACCTAGCAGAGTTAAGCACCTGCCTCATCAAGAGATCAAGTGTGGCTGTTGCCCCAGCACCAATTTTTTGGTGCGCCTGCCAATTTCTGTCTGCTGTCACTAATTGATACCACTGTCCTAAGATAATAGCGCATCAGAGACATCCAAACACTGACACGGAGTCCTGCTCTGTGCAGGACAGAGGGCAGAACACAGATGGAATGAATTCTGGCTCCTGATACTACCACAAAAAGAGAATTCCATGAGCTCTAGCAAAAGCCAGTGTCAGAATGTGCCAAGTGCTGTCAGAGCACAGACGAGCGAGGCGTTGATTCTGCCAGAGGAAACAGGAAGGCTTCATGGAGTAGGAGACTGGTCTTTTCTAATTCAGCAAATATGTCTTGAATGCCTACTCCATATGGTAGGCTCATGTGTCTTATGACATTTATTAATTTAATAGGACATTCAGATAGAAAGAAAAGACATTCTTTTCACAGTTCTCGGGTGATATTCAGTTTTCTGGGACTCAGAAACTGTTCAGTTTGGGAATTTAACTTGCTTACCATATGCACCCGTCTCGGCAGATGAGACAGGAAAAATGAACCAGAAAGCCAGTTGCTCAAACTCTGCTTTAGAATAAAATGTCCAGGAACAAACTGTTGTCAATCACCAGGTTACCTGCACTGTTACAAAATTCATGTTGGATCATGACATTGCAGTTTCTACAGGAAAATGATTCTACATATTGGCTTAAAATACTTTGAAAATAGTCTGTTTAGATGACTTATGTTTCATTTATTTTCTTATTAAATGGCAGTTTTACTTTCTCCGCAAGTCTTTTCCAGGACACTCCATAATTACACTGTATCTTTATGCAGCGAAGATGGGAATTTTTGCAATAATATACTTTAAACTAGACATAGAAGCCAATCTTGGGAAAAGTCAGGAGGCAGAGGGGAAGTGTCTGCACAGACGGTGGAGGAGAAAAGCAAGTGGAAGCAGGAAGCAGGCGTGAGGCATGTTGGAATGGCACTCAGGAAGCAGGCGCGTGGCATGTTGGAATGGCACTCAGGAAGCAGGCGCGAGGCATGTTGGAATGGCACTCAGGAAGCAGGCATGAGGCATGTTGGAATGCCACTCAGGAAGCAGGTGTGTGGTATGTCGGAATGCCACTCAGGAAGCAGGTGTGTGGTATGTTGGAATGCCACTCAGGAAGCAGGTGCGTGGCATTTTGGAATGCAGAAGCCAATCTTGGGAAAAGTCAGGAGGCAGAGGGGAAGTGTCTGCACAGATGGTGGAGGAGAAAAGCAAGTGGAAGCAGGAAGCAGGTGCACTCTGGCTCCTGACTGACCTTTTATGAATCTCTGTTTTTGTTTTGGAAGCTTTGATTTGGGGAGAGGAGCTATGAGGTGAAGCAAGGTGAAAACTGTTTTTGAGGTGATCTCATGGCCAGACCATTTGCTTCAGATCCTTTTTTCTATGTCTAATATGAGAGATGTCGACTAAGAGTGTTGATTCAGCTTGCCAGTCCAACATGGTATCCTCCCTCTTCCTCCCTGACCTGACAGATGTGTGCTTGAGCACATGAGCAGCATCATTAGGTAGCTTTTCAGAAACTTCAA
>NW_008340206.1:3246197-3261458 GCF_000622305.1 Nannospalax galili | reverse complement strand
CACTCAGGAAGCAGGTGTGTGGTATGTTGGAATGCCACTCAGGAAGCAGGTGCGTGGCATTTTGGAATGCCACTCAGGAAGCAGGTGCGTGGCATGTTGGAATGCCACTCTGGCTCCTGACTGACCTTTTATGAATCTCTGTTTTTGTTTTGGAAGCTTTGATTTGGGGAGAGGAGCTATGAGGCGAAGCAAGGTGAAAACTGTGTTTTTGAGGTGATCTCATGGCCAGACCATTTGCTTCAGATCCTTTTTTTCTATGTCTAATATGAGAGATGTCGACTAAGAGTGTTGATTCAGCTTGCCAGTCCAACGTGGTATCCTCCCTCTTCCTCCCTGACCTGACAGATGTGTGCTCGAGCACATGAGCAGCATGATTAGGTAGCTTTTCAGAAACTTCAACTCCCTGGGTTTTTGCACATGTCATCTCATATATAAATACCACGAGCTTTCATCTCCTTTTCCAAACATCTGTGATATGGTCAGGAATAAAACCACAGCAATATCAACAGCAGCGGTAATAACCAAATGATAGTGCATACCACAAATTAGTTACAAACATTTTGTATTCAGAAAACTCTGAATTTCAATCTCTTTCTGTGTCCTAACCTGAAGTGTGAGCTTAGGATGGCTCAAATCCTGTCTCTTTATGTACATATGGAGGGGCAAATAAGACTTTAGAGTGTTAATAAAGTCAAGCAAGATATTTATGTAGAAGAGTGCTTGGCCCATGGACAGTACTACTATCAGCAGAGAGTGAAATGTAAATGTAAAGACAGCTAGGTTTAGGGCCAGGATCAGTCCTGACCACTTCTGCTGATGGCACTAATTGCTCTGGTTGGGTGGGGATACTGACAGGTCCTGCCATCCAGACTCCCTTCAGGAGCGAGGCAGCTGTTGTGAGTGATCTCAGGGCCACGATGGCTTCCGGAAACTCCAGCCTATATCTACTCTGGGAACTGCCCTCTGCTGATGGATGCTGCGCTGACAAAGGTTATGCTCCCTTCTGCGAGCAGCTCCCATACAGTGACTAATCACTGTTGGGTGCTAGCGACCCAGCCTTCTAGCTTCAGGGAGAAATAGGTCTGAGGCGTCCTAGTTTCAGAGATTGCTAAGTGCGTGGCAGAGGCTGCTGCTAAAAGTTCCCCTTAGGTTCTCTTCCCTCTGTGGACTGGGTAGTTCCGCTTCTTTTTTCCCCCCAAGGTTACCCCCCAAGAACACATGTTATTAAACCTGCATGCCTCTCTCACTGTCATATTCTCTCTCCCGAGGATATGAGGAGGACCACAGTGAAGGTGGAAGGCATCTCCTTTCTCCCACACCTCCTAGTGGTGTGTTCCTGAGAGAAAGGGGACCAGGTCTCAGAAGTGGCCCCTCCCAGAGCCCCCTGAAGGCCCATGGTGTTCACCACAGCCTGCAAACCTTAGCCTCTATGCTATGCTCTCAGAATGGTTCTTTCTCATCTCTAAATTTTCTAGGCTTCTTCAAGCTTTTCTCTATGTTTCGTTCACATAGTCTGGTTCATCCAAGACTAATTAAATTCTTTGCTTCGTCTATCCTGGCAAGCAGGGCTAGGAGGTGACGGGAAGACAGCTGTTCCTGACGAGAATCCCACATGTTTCTCTTTCTCTCTGCTCTTTAAGAAGAAGCGACAGACACTTTACCAGACAACAGAAAGAGAGCTGGGTGAGGAAATAGTATGTGACTTCTAGAAAAGACTGCCTGTCTGTGTCTCGGTCTGTGATGTTTGAAGTAGATGAAGCATTGCCTAGCAAGGAACAGACTTTTGAAAAAGACCAAGAAGCAAGCTCGTAGCTTTGACAATCACACCCAACTTGAGCCAATGCTTGCCTGCCAAAGGAGGGCGACCCTTACGTTATACCCAAGGTTTCTGGCAGAGAGTTATAAATGGTCTATAAACCATGTATACAAGGGCTGGGAGATGGCTCAGTTGGTACAGTGCTTGCAGTGCAAGCAAGAAGACTTGCGTTTGCGCCCTCCACAATGCATGCTTGGAATCCCAGAGCTGGGGAGAAGGATAGAAGCATCCTTAGGGACCTCTGCCCAGCCTGTCTAGCTGAAGCAGTGAACGCTGGTGAGATTAGTGTGAGACGCTGTTTCAAAAATAGCACAGAGAGTGACAGGGGAGCATCAACTTCTGGCACCCACACATGCACATACATGACTACGTATGTATGCATACAGCACATACACTTACAATATATATAAAATAATATAATCACATCCTAAAATATAAAATGCTGTTTTGGGAATTCTGTGATTTGCAAAAAAAAAAATGATCCACACTTCTGAGAAGACAGGGTTTGGCTGTGATCTTAAGATATCACATGAAAAATCAATCGCATGACTTCTGATGTTCTCAAGACACCTCTAAAATCAGAATGGGCTTCAGGTCATACATCAGGTAGGCTACTGTCACATCTGCAGTGTTGCTATGACAACCTTTATAAGGTGAGCAGATTTCTTAGTTCAGCATCTTACAAGTAAATATTTCCACCCATAGTAGTAGACAGCTGGGCTATTTGTTAATATTCTTCAATATCCAGATCTGTTTCTGAGATGGTTAAAGAAAAAGTGCTGTGGTCAGTGTCTAGTTTTATGAAAAATAATGTCTTCCATCAGGAAGGACTTCAAATGTCAGGGGGGAAAACTGCTTCCCACAGCAGTATTTTCCTTTGGAGATCTGGTATGCAGACCATTTCAACAACTTTGGATTCTTAAGTCTTTGTATAATATGACACACAAAACAGAGAACTTATTAAACTTATGCCTATAGGGAAATATGCCTGATAAAATCCAATCAACTAGAAGTAAAAGGTTTAGATTTTTGTAATTGATTCTAACATTAATAGTAACTCTAAAATCAAATTCATTAAGAGAGAAAGAGGAGGGGATAGTAGGAGGCAGGTGTTGTCAAGGGGAAAGTGAGAAAAGGGGCCATTTTAACTAGGGAGGGAGAAGCGGGGTTAGACAGGGCGAGGAAGAGAAGGGAGATGAATAGAGCTCAGGTGGTGGGAAAAACAGGGAAATGTATTAACTCAAAAACCTACTGAAAAATACACATATGATATCAGAACACACGTGCACATGTGCACCTGAAGGTTATATAACAAGAAACGCAGTGCAGACAGGAGAAGCCTCCCTTTAAGTTGTTGGTCAGGGTAGTCCAAGAGACTCCCAAAATAACAGGCTATTGCCACGGCCCTTGATCACCTCCCAGAACTTGAAGGTAAGAACCTATTGCTAAAGACAGGACATACTGGGGCTGGAGAGATTGCTCAGTGGTTAAGAGCACTGGCTGTTCTTGCAGAAGATCCGGGTTCAAATCCCAGCACCTACATGGCAGCTAACAACTGTCCGTAACTCCAGTTCCAGGGGATCTGACAGCCTCTTCTGTCCTACGCAGGCATTGCACAACATGGGTGCACTTACCTACATGCAGACGATACATGCATACACATTAAACAATAAAATAAAATATTTTAAAAAAAGACAGGGCGTACTTCGGACACAGGACTTGGAGCAGTGGAGCTGGAAATGACCTGGAAACCGCTAAGGGGGAAAAATCAATCCATGGTCCAACGCTAGCTTTAAAGCCTAATAAAGACAACAATGACCAGCACAACAAACTATATTGGGGCACTAGTGGTACTTTTATCTAGGAGGTAATCAATGGCTACCTAATTGGACTTAAAGCCCTCTCAGTGGGAGGGAACTCATGGGTGGCACTGTAACCATAACCAAATATACATGGCTGGAGAGGTCATAGATCCTAGAAAAAGCCATATCTCTGTCATATCTCTAGACAAATAAAATTTCTTACTGTATGCTACATATGGATCCTTATATTCCCAGACAAGTATACCATACACCACTCATCAAAGAAGTTTCTTTTTGTAACAGCTGGAGACTATTACAGAGTTCCACAACTGGTCACACACAGAAAATATGTGTCTGAGAGATGCCCAGCCCTAAGTGATACATCTACAGTGGGACCTCTACACCTAGGGCTCATGGAACATAGCAGAACAGGGTAGAAAAAAATACTAATACATCCCTCAACAGAGTGAAACACACACAGAAGGCCACAACTGGAAAAGGCGTAGAGAATAAGACAACAGAGTATGTGTCCCTGGATAGAACTCCTATAGTACACCTCACCAACCCATGGCTTAGGGAACATTGCAGAAGAGGGGGCGGAAAGATGGTAAGAGCAAGGGTTAGCACATGAACATACGAAAGAGAGGCTTTCAGGTCCCTGGGACCTGCTCATATAAACTTGCAGCAATGGTGACAGCTTGCACAAGACCCATGCTGACTCAATCCGACAAAAATCCAGCATAGAACTGGGGAAATGGGCAGCAGGCCCCATCCTTTGCTGAGGAACTATTGGCAACTGATTAGAGCTGGATGAGGGGGAGCTAATCTTCTTTAATTTAGTGACTCTAACTAGGCTGACTAGACTCCATTGGATGAATTTATATTGAGGGACATCTGGGTTCAAAAACTTGACTTGATAGACTTTAATATGTGAAAGAATGTGTGAAATCTGGTGAGGGGGCTATGGGAGGTGTAGATGGGGGAAGGGTAGAAACAGGATTAAGATCTATTGTATCAGTACACAAATAATAAAAATTACATTAAAATTAGAAATAAAAAGAAAACATAATCAATGGAGTCAGCTTCAGGTATTAGAAAGTCTCCTTAGAATTCAGGATGGTTAAGTTGCTTTTAGAAACTTCTTGGCTGTGCAGCAATGGAGAATAAATCTCACCATTTCACTGGGATCATGTTGATTAACCAAAAAAAAATTTCAAAAGAAAGAAGCATTCATTGTGCTACTTTACTTTTTTTTCAAGTATAACTCATTTTTTAAAAAAATTTGTTGATTTTTTGTGTGTGTATTTCATGCAGAACATCCCACACAATCTTATTCATTTATATACCTACTTCCCAAATGGCACCCTCCCATAGCCCCCCCAACCCCCACTGGAGCCCATATACTTTGTCATCCCTGTTACTGTCCACTGTGTTGTCAGTATCCCCAGCTGTTCCCCAGTGCTTGTCCGCCTTCTGAATCTAGTCAGCCTATCTAGAGATCCTTGTTTTAGGAAGATCAGCTGTTCCTCATCTAGCAGCAATCAGTTGTCAATATTCCTTTAGATAAGATTGGGGTCTGCTGTTCATTTTCCCAGTTCTATGCTGGGTTACTGTTTGGAATCGCTTGGGCCACCTTGGCCAACTACTCAAAGGAAGGTGTCTCCTGTCTGGCATTGTTTCTTGTTATGTAGCCTTTAGCTATACATATAGACTCTTAAAAATAAAAAAAAAATCTTGCCTTTACTTTTCCTTCACATTTTCTATTCATGATTCAAGGACTTTCTTCTCCCCTTAGAGACAAGAGTTATACAATTTGGGAGTCTTTTAGGCAGAACCACTGAAGGGGTACTGCAATTGCCTCACCCTGTGTCCTTGTTCAGCATGGAAGAAGCTAGAGTGGCCTGAGTTCCTATTCCCTATTGGCAATTTGAGTAACCCCTTCAGAGGAAGGCCTGATAAGAATAGGAGGTCGGAATTGGCTAGACAGTTAGGGTAAAAAGACCCCAAAGAAAAGTAGCCAGTTTCTTGGATAAAAGTCAAAGTGTCCTTCGGCCTGTCAGCAACATACTCTGTTCTAAGGCAAAAAATGTCAAAAGTATTTGGGAGCTTGTATCTAAACCTTGAAAGATTTTAGGGTTACCTCTTTAGAGGGGGGCACATGGTAATTAAAAGTCAGACTGGTGGAACTAACCTTCTTGGGTGTTTAGCAGCATATTTTGAGGCCTATACTAATTTGGTCAGAGAAACACAAAAGACAGTTTTTGTCCCTTGCCCTCCTAGTCCAACTAAGTTCCAGGGGACTATGAGCATCTCTCAAAATATTCTATAACTGTGGTGAGTCACCTGACTTCTTGATCAAGGAGGCCATGGAGACCCCACCAGATGGACCTGAACCAGTGTCCAATCTACAAAGAGGAGGGTCAACATAGAGGAACATTTCCTCCATGCCTCCAAGTGAAGCCAGCCATGGTTGAGTAGGGCCTTTGACTTATGTTCACATAGACGGAACTGATAAAAGAAAGGAGCCGGGGACTCTTCCCAAGCCCATGTGACCCCTGAGGAACAGATCCTCAAACGGCCTTAAGAGTAAAAATAAATTGGTTTATCTGGGCCAACTGTATGGCCTTAAACACCCAAAAGGAAAGTATAACCAAAGATTAAAGGGGTCAATATTTTTTTTCCTTTTTTTATCACTTTGACATATATGCAATGTTTATTTGAAATTAATCACACACAAATTTGAAGATGTCTAGTCAAATCGAAATAATGTATAATAGGCAGGTTTTATTTTCCAGTTTATCTCATCAAATTCTTATAACAGCCTTAGGTAGGTGTTGTGACTCCATTTTAGAGATGAAGTAACTAAATCTCAACCATTAACTGAATTGCCCAAAGTATATAGTTAATGGCTCTGAAAGATTAGTTAAGGAAGGGGGAAGTGTCTTTGAAATGTGAAATGTCCTGCAGAGGTCATGTCATTAAACACTTGGTCCCAGCTGGTGGCATTGGTTTGGATATTGTGGAACTTTTAGGAGGAAGTGAGTCATTGGGGGCAGGCCTTGAATTTTGATAGCCAGCCCTGTGCCTGTTGCCACTCTGCTTTCTGACTGCAGATGCAATGCGACCACCACCTCCAGCTCTGGCTGCCGTGCCTTTCCCTCCATGAGGGCTTGCACCCTCACAAGCTGTAAGTCAAGAATAAACCCTTCCTTCCTCAAGCTGCTCCTTGTCACCTATTTGGTCATGCAAGAAAAGTAGCTCATATAGAGGGTCTTGCTGGAAGTCTAGAAAACGCTGATGTCATCTTATTTCCTGTGAAGTTAATCAGCTTTGTTTATGAAACATAGTGTTTCTTGTGTTTTCCATGATTTTCTGAAAAATATACATTTTGAAATAAAATATATAAAGTAAGATACAATACTAACGAGATCTGGTGCATCTTCACATCCACCAAGTTTCTGAAAACCATTAATAGAACTGTAATCATTTGCTATTCAGTCTCAACACCAGAGGTGCGCTTCAACTTGTGGATGGAAAGGACTGTCATTTCACAAAGGCGAAAAGTCACGTGGGGGGCTCTGTCTCCTGCTGACTTGAGTGAGTGTGCCTTCTTCCTTCGATCTCAAAAGCCCCAAAGCAAATTGGCATTAAACTCTTTTGTAAAAGAATTTTATTTATTATTCATTTATTTATTATTTATGTGTGTGCTCCTGAGTGTATACCTCAATGCACATGTGGCAGTGAGAGGGCAACTTGTTGGAGTTGGTTCTCTCTTTTCACCATATGGGGCCTGGGGATTGAACTCATGCCGTGAGTCTTGGATGTAGGTACCTGTGTCTGCTGAGTCATCTCCTGGACCCAGTAAACACTGTTTTGAAAGCAAGTATTTTTCATGACTTTGTGGAATAGTTTTCTCTTTTTGTTTTTTTGTATTAAATAAACTATTGATATCTTTGTCTTTTTTAAAAAATTTTTACAAAAACTTTTTTGAGAATTTCATACATGCATATAAGGTGCTTTGATCAAATCCATGCCCACTCCCTCCCCTCCAACATTAGTATAACAGTTTCTAGTTTCATCCATTTACCTGAAAATTTTATGATTTCATCTTTCTTTACTGCTGAGTAAAATTCCATCGTACAAATGAACCACATTTTCATTGTCCACTTGTCAGTTGAGGGGCACCTTTAGGTTGCTTCCATCTCTTAGCTATTGTGAAAGACAAGACTTCAGTTCATTGTTAATGGGAGTGCATGACCACTGAGCCACTTTGGAAGACACTGGCAAACCAAAATTGAAACATCTCTATCACTCTAGGAGATTAAACGAACAAACACATGAAGGTTGAGGGTTAGGTAGAATCAGTATTTTCTTTTCCTTCTTAACATTTCTGACTACTAATTTTCAAAGAACAATTAATCTAAACTTTCTGTAACTTACTTTTTCTATCCGTAATGTGGATATAATATATACATGGGTTTTGTTACGATAATGAGGTAAATGAACACACGCTATCTCCACTGTTATTTTTTCCTTTTAATTTTAGAATACCACTAATATCATTCGCTAGGCAATTATGCACTCCATTACCTGATTATCTTATATTTTATATTCTGCCATACAGTGAGCAAGAAAAATGTCTGGGTTCTATGAAGATGCTCTCTCTTTCCAAGTGTGTGAGACATTTTATTCACAGAGATGAAATTCAGATGCAAATTTAGGGAAAGTTTATGGAAAATAAACTAATCCAGCGATTCCTACTGCTTCCTATTCTGCTCTGTCAGCTAGCAGTTCACGTTTATAGTGTATCATGGAAGTGTGACCTGTTACTTTTAGAGAAGAAGGCTTCAGCTTAGTAGCAATTGCTATGTTCCTATGACTTCTTAAAAATGATTACAACGCATTTCCAAATTGCAGTCACTTCCTTTTTATTGGTGTAATATATGAATTGCATAAAACAATGTGTTTCATTGCAATATCTCATACATGCATATAAGGCACATTGATCATGCTTAGGCTCTCTATTCCCTATTATCACCCTTTCCCCTTTAACCCTTTCTATATCTGTAGTAATTCCCTCTTGACATCATGTTCCTTTATCTGCCTCTAAATTTCACATGAGATAAATTGTGTAACGTGCCTTTGTGAGTCTGGCTTACCTTCCATTTAGTTTTAAGAAAATAATCACAATTTTGTTCTTTGTGGATAAATAGTGCTCACTGTATTATGTATCTCATTTTTCTTTACATATTCACCCTCTGATGGGCATCTATGCTGATTTTACAACTTGGATATTGTGGTCCTGCAACAATAAAAATGATGTGCAGCTATCTCTACAGAAAGTGGTTGATTCTTTGGGGTATGTACCTAGGAGTGGTATGACATCTGTGAAGAGAGTCCTGTTTTGTTTTGTTTTCTTTTCTTTTCTTTAGACAGGGTCTCCCTATAGCCCTAGCTGGCCTGGACCTTACTTTGTAGACCAAGCTGTCCTTGAACTTACAGAGATCAGCCTGCCTCTGCCTCCCAAGTGCTGGGGTAAAAGGCGTGGGGTGCCACACCCAACCTGTGAAGATGGTTTTTATAGCATCCTTTGTAAGGGTGGAAAGGATATCACCTGTGCTTATAGTCTTTTATTCTGAATAACTCTGTATAAATCATCGAATGTTAATTAAATTATTAAATCTGGTTACAGTGTAGACTAGAGACCATGGAAGAGATGAAGGGACACTTGAAGGCTGTGCTTACAGCTGCCTGAACTTCTCACCTGCACAACACACAGTTCTACAACAGCCCCCTGAGCTGAGACTCCCCGAGCGTTCTTCACTCATCAAGGACGACAGGAGCCTGGAAGCTTCATCTGACTCCTCTTCCTACTCCCTTGTTAGACAGGTGCCAATATACCTGCCTAAGCAACTAACCTACACTACCTAGTATAAACTTTTATCATGTTGCTCCAGGCTTAAACATCCTCCCAATCCCTGCTTCTACCCCCCACAAATCTGAAAAAGTTATTTTTCCTGAAAACACAGGATACCCCAGGGCATAGAATGGGTCCAGTTGCCAAGATCTCCCCTTCCCTCTCCACAGGCTTTTTCTTCAGGGTTCTCTGTAAAATTTGCTCCTGCTCAACAGTGAACTGCCTGTAGTTTTGTCATCGACACCAGGGCTCACTTCTGTGTCCTTGGATTTCCTTCTTTTTCACCTGGACACCCCAGCTCAGATCAAAGTTACTTTCAGAAAGTCTTTTGATGGATGCCTCCTCCCCTGAATGATTTGATATTTCATCTCTGAGGTCCCTATTAATAGGGTCCCTATTAACCTCCTATCATTGTACTTAGAGGACATTGTGAGTCTCTCTTTAGGTGCCCAAATATTTGTGAATTCCTTGAAGAAAACGCATTGTTTCACATCAGCTCAGTGTGTCATATTCTTTTTGCCTCTAGGATTTAGAGAAGTATCATGTTGTTCACACATGAAAGGGATAAATGTACGGTTCTCCAATTGTCTCACTTTTTTCTCAGTAAAATCTGTGATTAGTCAATAATGTATCATCTCCTCCCCGGCAGTACAGGTTTGTTGATTGTTTTTAAGCACAAACCATCCAGGCTTTCTTTCTCTCTGAGGCTTGTCTTTATAGGATCCCTCAAAAGAATGTGTTTGGACAATCACATCCAGCCTCAACAGTAGTGGGAAATTTCTGTTTACTGGAACTAAATAATTACAGATGCCTGTATGTATCCCTGCGTTACTGTGGGTGTTGATTGCTGAAGCACCTTATTTAATTGATGGGGTTAGCACATTGTATAATTTTACTTCTTCAGCCATAATTTTATTGGTAAGCTCAGTTTGACATTTAAGCCAGTTTCTTAATATTCTTGAGCATTTATTGAGCTGGTCCTGTAGGCATGTAAGCATATGGGTACAACTAGGGTGAAGAGTAATGGTGGGAAATGAGTGTGAGTTTTCAAAAACATCCTCTTGTTCTTATTTTCCTACTGAGCTTTGGTATATTGGATACCGTCAGATCCTGAGGTTGTCCTAACCAGAGAGTAACTGAACTGGTGATGGTCAAGAAAGAACAGCTCAGATCATCTTGGAGATGGAAAGGCTAGAGATAGAGCTGTGTGTGTGTGTGTGTGTGTGTGTGTGTGTGTGTGTGTGTGTGTGTATAAACAGAAAGAACACAGAGTAATCAGGGTGTGTTGTACTCTACATGGCTCTTGAGGCAGTTGGAAGTAAGGACTCTATGTTTTCTCTTTATCGTCAGTTGTTGTGCAAGCTGCTCTGTATCCTGGTATTCCCATCCTATTGTAAGGAAAAGCTCTGTGAGGCACAGGCTCTGGTCTCCTGTTTGCTCCTCTCCCCCCCCAGGTAAAATGATAAGCGCTCCACAAATACATCCTGAATAAATCAATAGTTTAGTGAGCTGTATCTTGATTATAGTAAACACTGTTGAAAAAACATTTTCACTGCTGAGAAGCCCATTCACTGTGGAGAGCTAGTCTTGTGCTCTTGTACAAGGCTCTTGTTGGTATTACTGTTCTCTCTCCTAGCAGCAAATTCATTTTCTATTTTGAATTTAAGATAATTATCAAATTTGGAAATAATTGAAGTAAATTCAAGTGTTGGTGAGGTCAAATACTGAAGCACATACTGTTTGTCATTACTGGCTGTGTAGATTATTTTTTCTTCAAAAATCATCTTCAGGCTGCTATTCCGTTGGACATTAGCATATTCCTGTAGACGTGAGCATTCCCATTTTAAACATCATAGGCAAAGCTCCATTTATGGGACCTGAAATCAGCCCACATTTACTTTTTTCTTGTCTTACTAAGCCCAGAATAAAATCAGGCATTGAAGTCATATACACAGGAAAGAAAAACATTGAAAGTATCTTTAAAATTGCATACATTTATTTTTAATTTAATTTAAGGTGTGTGTGTGTGCATGTGTGTGTGTGTGTGTGTGTGTGTGTGTGTGTGTGTGTGTGTGCTTGCCAAAACACACATGGGAAGGTCAGAGGACAACTTGTGAGAGTTGATTCCCTCCTTCCACCGCTGGGTCCTAGGGAATGGGGTTACCAGGCTTGGCAGTGAGGGCAAGCACTTTTACCTGCTAAGCCTCCTTGCCAATCCTGGCAAATATTTTTAACCAGTGACAACACAATATTCTTAATATAGTAACTGTTAATTTTTCAAGATTTTTTTGCTGTGTGTGTATTTGTATGTTCATGTGCATGTGAGTGTGTAAAGGTTGGGGCTGCTGTGGGTGGGGTTTCTTTTACCACTTACCTTCTTCACTGAGGCATGGTCTCTTCACTGAAGTTTGCCACTTCAGTTAAATTGGCTGACCAGTTTGCTCTGGGGATCTTCCTGTCTCAGCTTCCCCAGTGCTGGGATCACAGGAACATGCTGTCATGCCCCACTTTTTACCTGGGTGCTGGAGAGCTGAACTCAGGTCCCCATGCTAGTGTGACAAAACTTTAGGACTGAGCCATCTCCCTAGCCTCTTTTTACAAGATTTTATTAGAGCAAAAGAAACTTCTCTAGTCAGGCATCTGGTTGCTAGTTGATCAAGATCCTTTTGAATATTTATTCCTTTAAGCAAATTGTGCTAGAACTTACAATATTTTCTGCTAAACAATAATTAACGTATTGACTATGTATTTTAGGATTAATGATGTGAAGAAATTGATCTTCATTAAATGTTTTATTTTTTTGCCACAAATGATGTCAGTGCATTGTTTAATTCAAGTTATTTATTATCTTTAAATAAGAATTTTCCCTGAAAGTTTATTTGCAAGGTTGCCTCATCTGCGACCCATGACATCCTTTTACATTGAACATTTCTGTTACCATCTGAGTTTTGATAGTAATTACCTCTGTGCCTATAGGCCAAATACTTTCTGAAGACACAGATTTCTTATATATTGAATTTTTTAAAAATAGTTATTTCATTAAAATTCAGCATGAAAAGTTTGTCATTTGTGTGATTTTGAAAATAAGCACAAAGGATAAAATACTTATATCCAACTTACTTTACAACCTTTAATGCACATCACATCAGCTGCATTATGGTACATTTCCCCCATGATTAATCACTGGTGTAGAATATAAGATTTCACTCATTTGTACAAAATCAATAATAATTTGAACCTTTTCAACTAGAAAAGGATCATATGTTTAATAGTTTTACCTTCAAGGGACTGGAGAGATGACTCAGTGGTTGAGAACACTGGTTGTTCTTGTAGAAGACCCAGGTTTGAATCCCAGCACCCACATGGTAGCTAACAACCATCCATAACTCCAGTTCCAGGGGATCCAACACCCTCTTCTGACCTCCGTGGGCACTGAATGACACAGGTACACTTACACACATGCAAACAATACACTCAAATGCATAAAATATAAATAAATAAATAAATAAATAAAGAGTTTCACCTTCAATTTGAGTTTAAGAAGAAATATTTTTAAAGGAAGAAAGAGAGTATTTTACAGAATAAAAACTCTAATTTTGTGCTGGGGCAAATAGACTCAACATGACCTGGACTGTATTCTAACTTCACAATCAGAATGTCCTTATCGTTCAGAAAATAAAACATATTTCCTATTATCATTATGTATTGTGCATACTTCTTTTTGTTTGTTTTCTTATTTCTCTATTCATGTGTTCTTTTCGTAGTGGAAGTCAGTGGTCAGCCATTATTATAATTATATATATACATGTATATACAAATTAATTTTCCCTTGTTTTTCTTTCTAAAACTATACTGTACAGACAAATTCTATAACACAGACAAAAGTAATTGTTGTATCTAAAACATTTCCAGTAGTACCAATAGATTGTGGTAAATACAGTAACTGCACACAGTTACTTGTCTTTTAAAAAATTGAACGTTAGTTAATTATTATTTCACTGTGGCTAGAAAATAGTTGCTTTGGTGTAGGTGCACAGATGTGCCACAACTGCTTTAAACTATATGCCCACATCTTGCTAATGGTAACTTCCTGTATTTGAGGTTATACTATTGGTATGTAAAATATAAACAATGGGAAAACTTGGATGAGGATGTGTCAGATCTTTCTATAATACTTTTCCAACTTCCTGTAAAAATCTATTTAATAAAAAAACAGCTTCTAAAAGATTAAAAAAGTTAAAACATGTAAAGTATGGGGCTAGAGAGATGGCTCAGTGGGTAAGAGCACTGGCTGCTCTTGCAGGAGACGCAGGTTCAATTTCCAGCACCCACATGGTGGCTAGCAACCATCCATAACTCTAGTTCCAGGGGAATCCAATGTCTACTTCTGACTTCTGTGGGCATTGCACGACACAGGTGCACTTATGTACATGCAGGTGTTACACTCATATACATAAAAGTAATAAAATATTAAAAAATATGTAAAGTAAAAATTGAAAACATTCCTCTGTTCCTTGTAAGTTTTATTCCTCTCTTCAGGATTATGCTCATGAACTATGACTGTGAGGTTTTACTAAAGGTATCCAGACCATTTCTCTCTGTCTCTCTGTTTCTCTGTCTCTCTCTCTCTCTCTCACTCTGTAAGTCCCTCGCTCTATGTGTTGAGAGTTCTGAAAAATGCTGAATATATATTACACATTTTGTAAGCATAAACATGTTCTTTTTGTATTGTGTTTATTCTTGATTCTTAATTTGAGAGTCTCTCCGTACATTACTATTTGCAAGCTTCTTTTACTGGTTGTATGCTTGTTCACTTGTAATTTATTTATGTTTCAAACATAATTTTAGTAATTCCTGTTAGTTCCTTGTCAATGCTGTGAAACAAAGGATGGATTTCTATGAATTTCATTTTCTTCCAGGGAATTCAGTTTGTGTGAGTCAGTGTAGTAGGACTATAGATCTAGAAGCAGATCGGTTGGGAGATACTATATTTAGACCTATGCTGTTAGATGTCATGGCTTGTGTTTTTAGAAAGGTTTTATCTCCTGGTGCAGAAGACTTAACACTTTATAGAATTCATATTATCAGAAATTGGTGAGTTGAGCCCTGGCTGATTTTATGGATTATCAAACCCAGTTTAGAAGCTCATTCAGTGATTTCTTGTTTTATAAAACTATAAAAAATAAAAATAAAAAAATTATCAAATAACCAGGTATTTCTGATTATTGTTAATGAATATTCCAAATATTTTGGAAAATATAGGAAGCATACGTATTATAACCTCACCATTATGCAGACTTTGGTTCTGCTATTGTTTTTGGTGCTGTTTTTCTACAGCCTTTCTTCTAAGTATGTTGTGTTACAGATTTTAAGTCCAGTTTGTATGGGCTTCCTGAGTTCAAGTCCTGGCTCTCTTATTTGTTAGCTATGTGTTTGCTAATATGTTCCATACCTACTCCAAACTCTAGCTTTTTAGTTTATAAGATGGGGAGTAGTACCCCACAGATTTATGAGAAACTAACAAAATCTATACATGCAAAACATCAGAAACAACATGTAGTATGTGTTCAATAAATGTTACTGATACAATTTGGAACACACTATGCATAATTTGGCATCTCCTTTTCTCATTTGACATTATGAAAACTCCTCAAGCTTATTAAGTAATATCTGCACCTTTCAATTTTTTCTCATCTTTTATTGATTTTTTCCAAGTTTTATACAAT